>NC_137126.1:14696752-15161252 GCF_949319135.1 Squalius cephalus
AAGTGGATTTAGCATGATATGTCCCCTTTAAAATAATTTTCTCTTGTTTAGTAATTTTTTTTTAATTACTTTTTCTGATTCCATTGTTTCCTTGGATTTGCTTCAGAGTTCCATGCAATTTTAAGCTTTTCTTGGTTCATTCCATGTTTTATAGGCAACCTCTATCATGCTAATTCAGATTAGCACAGTTGGTTTTAAATTAATCTGGTTTATTTTAGGTCAGGACTCCATAGTCCAGGTGTAACTAATCCATACTTAATCTGTGTTGCAGAAAGCCATTTTTTAAGACACGATTAACTATTCTAGATTAAGGCCTACTCCTGGCTTAATTTAAACCCTGTCCGGGAAACCGCCCCTTAATATTTGACAGCTGTTTTACGATATAATGTTAAACGACCGACAGAAATAATCAGGGATGCAAACAACGTTTGTCTTGTTGCGAATCATCAGAATCAGTCAGGTCCATTTTGCAACAAGTTTTATTTAGGAGAATGGTCGACAGGCGAAGGTCAGGCACGGGCAAGGTCAAAACCGGTTCCACGGAGGGCCTAGTGTATGCAGGTTTTCTCTTTTACCTTGAACCAAACTGATTGAGTAGGTCACTAATTGGTTAAGATCTCCCCTCACCTGGTAGTCTAGGTCTTAATTGGGCACTAATTGAAGGGAAAGACCAAAAACCTGCATACACTAGGCCCTCCGTGGAACCGGTTTGAGAACTCTGGTTCAGAGGCTGGCAGCAAGCGAGAATCCAGATACAAGGCAGTGGGTCAATGGGCAGGCAGGCAAAACACGGGAGAAGATTTTGCACTGGTTGCAATGTGAGTGTGTTTTTTATGTGGGTAGGTAACGAGATGCAGGTGCGTGTGTGATCACTGATTGCAGATGGATGCGGGATCAGTCCAGGAATGCTGTATCATGGGAATTGGAGTTCGTATCGGAAAGTCAGTATTCGGGCGAGGGCGCCCTCTGGCAGCCAGAGAGGGAGGTCATGGAGTCTGTGATCGTGACAGAGCCCAAAATTTGGTGAAAAGCAATTACGCTATAATATGAAGTGGGAGGAGAAATATCTTTGGCTAAGATATTTAGTTTCAGAAGATTCCACCTACTGTGCTATTTTATGTCATTTTGCAACAAAAAAAAATAACAAACACGATTTTCATACATGAACAATTTCGTGACTAGAAAAATGCTATTGGAGAGAAGCGAGGAATCATTTCTAACCACAGCTCTTGTCCAGGGCACCTAAATGCTTCTGAGTTTGCTGAGAAATTCAACAGAAAAGCATTCATTCTGTTCTAAGCAATGCATATGCAGAGAAGGTCAGTGTGAATCGCAAAGCTCTCCTTTCCATTCTAGATGTTATAATCAATCTGTCAAAGAGGAATGTAGCACTGCGTGGTAACTGGACAGGAGAAAGTGAAGATGGCAACTTTAATAATTTTCTCACATGGAAATCTTCATTCAACACCACACTTTTTAAAAAGCCAGGTTTTTCACAGTCCTTGCTGATGAAAAGATGGATGTGAGCGGGACCGAACAACTGTCTGTCTGCATTCGCTACATCAACCATAACAATGGAGCCGAATTAAGCGAAAGGTTTTTGGGTTTCTGTCCCCTTGCCAAACAAGATGCAGCATCTATTACAAAAGCCATCCTGTCACAGTTGGAGAAGTGGGGTCTAGAGATTGAAAATCTCAGAGGGCAGGGCTATGATGGAGCCAGAACAATGAGTGCACATGTGAATGGTGTACAACAGCTCATTAGAGAGCTTCAACCACGGGCACTATTCACACATTGCCGAAGCCATGCACTTAACCTTGTGGTAGTCCATGGATGTTCTGACATCCCTCTCATAAGGAACACCATGGCTACCATTGAGAATGTTGCAGTATTTTTCTCTGCATCTGCTGTTAAGAAGAACATGTTACAAGAGCAACCACAAGGAAGCAAGGACACACAGGCAAGTGACAAAAGAAAAACAAGAGGCATCCCACTCATGTCCGACACACGCTGGGGCTCCAGAGGGAAAACAGTAGGTGCTTTTCTGGATCACTTCAATGCAGCCCATTCTGCCCTCATCGAGAATCAGTAATATCATCAAACTCCAACAAGGCTAGCAACCTACTAGCGCCTCTCAGTATAGAGACGTTTGACACAATTCTCACTGCTGTCACAACAAACAAAAATCTAGGCTACATCCAACCACTGTCTAAAGAGTTGCAATCAACAAATATGGACCTTATGACTGCCTACAAAGAGGCCAGAGAGGTGGCTCAGGTCATTTCTACACTAAGGAATGAGGAGGACTTCCATGAAATTTACAAAAGGGCAACAGAAATGGCCAGCAACACTGATGTGGATGCAGTAAAAAAGCGTGTAAAAAATAGGCAGCAAAACAGGGACAGTCAATAGAAGAACATTACAGACTCAATCTATTCTACCCTTTTATTGACCATGTGACAAGCCAACTAAACAACAGGTTTGTGGAAAACTTGCTTGCTGCATACCTAATACCGTCAGCTTCTCTCCAAACTCACCAAAGTAAAGCAAGAAATGATGGTATCATGGTACAGAGAAGACCTCCCTCAGCCAGACTCCATTGACCAGGAGATTCACAGATGGAAGGTAAAGAACCAATTTAAAACAGAGCTGACATCAACAGCAAAAGAAACACTGGATCGCATAGACGTTGAGCATGGGAAATGACAGGCTATCAGGACTTGCAATGATGCATGTACATAAAAACACTGGATCATGAAAAAGTTCTCAGGCGGTGAGATGCCTCTGTACACAGAAGGACTGCCCTGGCGTTTGATTGAAATGTAACATCCTTATTAATACTTATCAGTCCCAAACTTCCTAAAAGCTTTTAATTAAAATATTTAAGGCTATTCATGTTTGGAATAAGTGATTGTGTATTATCAACAATAAATCATTCATTTTGGGACCTCAGTATTTCTAAAACCCTGCATATGGCCCTGTATCCATGTATTCACTTTTGAAGTGACAGCACCCTAATGAACCTGCTTGTTTGTAATTGAATTGTTCTTATTTAATTACTGACTACTCACCTTTTATTTATTTATTTTTATTCAAAGTTTGAAATCAAACTTCCTTGTGTTGTGTATAAGCTATTGAAACAGAATTACCCCATTATAAAAACAAATACATTCAGTAAGCAAACATTTAGGTGAAATAATTGTAATGGTAATTGATCAATGTTTATATGTGAATAAAAGTCTAAATTATAAACAATCATGTCTCTTCAGAAGACCTGGATTCACTTAATTCATGTACTTTTTGAAAATATTGATTACCTAGGCTTTCAATGGATGGACAAAAAAATATGAGATAATATAAAAAATATCCATATGGCAGAATATTGAATATTCTTTAGGGAGTCATATCGAAATTAGAAATTCCAGTATAATGACAACTCTACTCTATAAAGCGCTATATAAATAAAGGTGACTTGATTTGCACCACAAGCGGCACCAGATTCACTGTAAAAATGAATACGCTATATCTAATCAATAAAATTGTGGTAACAGATTACAAGCAATATTATTTTTTAAATTTAACAAATTAGAATTGAGTAATAATTAATCAAATTAATTCCTTAAAAGTTAACCATTTAAAATGAGTAAAATGTACAAAAAAAAATGTAAACAAAAATATCTGAATAACAGACAGACGTCAAAGATTAATTAAGAACTCTCTATTTTTTATTGCCAACATTGAAGACACCTGATGTTAACAAGCAGAATCACTGAAGGAGAAAACCGTAATTTTAAGTCACCATTATGGTGATCTTTGTTTGTTTTAGTTGGGCTCTTGACCCTTAAATCATTAACTTTAGATTTTGTTTGGCTGCTGTACTTGAGTTATAACAGCCAGATGAACAAATACAAAAGGTGATCTGATGGTGTTGGTTGTGTTTTAACATAATCATTATTTCACAATCATTTGACCTGAATCACTGAACTAATATAGAGCCCAATGTCTGAGATAGGTTTACTTTATTAATTATAGCAGCACTGTCCTTGTACAGCATAATATTTTTAGCATTTTCAATGAAATCCAAATAATAAAATCAATTAAAAAAAAAAATTTCTATTTTTTTTTTTTTTTTTTTTTGTAGGCACACACAGACATCAAGAATTAGCGTATGAATCTCAACAATGGTAACAAACAGATCACCTCTGATCATAAGCTCATTATTTATTCATGCAGAAATGCATGATGGGAGCCATGAATGAGTTTTGATTGGTGGCACCCAGAATGCACTGCAACATGCTTTATAATTGTCACTATTGTTGAGATTTACAGGCTGGTTCTTGATGTCTGTGTGTCTAAAAACTAAATAAAACAAAAAAAAAACAAATAAAGTAAACCTAACTCAGAAATTGGGCTCTTGAGTTCAGTGACTCAGGTCTAATGATTATGTTAAAACACAACCAACACCATCAGATCACCTTTTCTATTTGTTCATCTGGCTGTTATAACTCAGGTACAGCAGCCAAACAAAATCTGAAGTGAATGATTTAAGGGTCAAGAGCCCAACTAAAACGAACACTGATCGGCATAACGGTGACTTAAAATTACAGTTTTCTCCTTCAGTGATTCTGCTTGTTAACATCAGGTGTCTTCAATGTTGGCAATAAAAAAAATAAAGAGTTCTTAATTCATCTTTGACGTCTGTCTGTTATTCAGATATTTTTGTTTAAAAACATTTTTTGTAAATTTTACTCATTTTAAATGGTTAACTTTTAAGGAATTAATTTGATTAATTATTACTCAATTCTAATTTGTTAAATTTAATTAATAATATTGCTTGTAATCTGTTGCCACAATTTTATTGATTAGATATAGCGTATTCATTTTTACAGTGTTTAATTGAAAAGAACATTTGTTTTTAAAATGCTTTCCCCATCCCCGTCTGACAAACACAGCAACACTGGCTCAACTAATGCAATCATTTGTGTGGGACTGTTGCTGTTTTTGTATAGCACTGCAGAGTTTAGAATGTATTTTAACAGTGAAAGATTGCACACTTCACCTTTAGTTACCCAAATCAAAAAGATGCTGCATAATTAGGGTGCTTTTTTAGAACTAACCTCAAATTTTCCTTCCCATAACAGTAAGAATGAGAACAATGACACAACCCAAGATAATCACGCTACTACATCCGTGGTAGTTAAACTTCCTGTTAATGTTATCTTAAATGAGTAAGTGTGAACTTTCTTTTCTCACTTTATATTTGACAGTAAGTGATTGTATTACTAATATGCCACTTATTTGTTGTTTCAGTGGAGAGTCAACTCGGTTTGTCAGATATCCTGACAGAGCACAACTTGAGCATGTATATACGGTAAAACTAATTACACATCATGTGCTTTTTTTAAAGTGGACATGAAATTAACATTGGCCCTGTTTAGTATCATTGTGCAGTATTAATTTGTGGGCATTATACCAAAGAAACGTCTCGGTTGCGTATACAACCCTCTTTCCCTGAAGGAGGGAATGGAGACGTAGTCGACGTCGACTGAATGGGATCACGCTAGGGAGCCTGTCATCTTCGAGTACTATTAAATGAGCCAATGCAAATTGGCGTGCGTGATTCGCTCACACACTCCGCCCCCGCGGTGCGGGTATAAATATGGGAGTGGATGCACGCACTAGTTGCTTTTTGCTGAGGAGTTGAGAGTAACTCGGAGTCAGCGGTGGTCCAGCCATAGTGGCTAAGGGACTACGTCTCCGTTCCCTCCTTCAGGGAACGAGGGTTGCATACGCAATCAAGACGTTCCCTTTCAGTCGTTCACGTTCAACGTAGTCGACATCGACTGAAAGGTCGAGCATCCACTAGAGCTGCCACCTTCCAGTGCCTGGACAAAAGCCTCCTGACCCCCCGCAATTTTGAGGCGGAGGAAACCACGTCCTGCCCGAATGGAGGTGACGTGGGGAATACACATATGGACTGAACAGATGACCGGTAGTACAACATATGAAATGTCACTGGGATGACTCCAGCCTATAACAGGGGGGAGGATCAACCGAACAGTGACGGCATAGCGGACTCTGCCGAGGGAAGACACAGGCTCACCGCAGGGAGCCGTACCGTGGAAGAATACACACATGGGATCGCCGTAGGGATCACAACATATGGACCCAGCCTAACACAGGTTCCACCAGTGCATACGAGTGATAAGCCTGGCTTCGGACGTTCCGCCACGTCTGTTGCCGAAGGGTATGGAGGAACTCGACAGGGTTCGGCTAATAAGGGGAACTCACTGGAGCAAGAATTGCGCACGTATCCATAGGAGGGGAATGGCGCAGCAAGCCAACACTTCGAACTGTGCTTACAGTGAAACTGGCTTCATGTGAAGGGAGCCCACGGGAAGCAATGGTTCAACACATAGGCTAGTTCTCTAGTGAATGTGTATAGGTGTCGCCCTGCCCTTAACTCTATTTAACATCTGTTCAGCGAGGTACTCTGTGTCAACGCCTAGGAGGGAGCAATACCCTCGCTTAGATTTAGCTCACCGTTCAGGTGGGCATGTGCATCTTGGGAATCTTTCTCACCAAGATGAAGGCAACCACATGTAGTGGGCCAACCTCTGCTTGGAAACAGCCTTCCCTTCTGCTGGTTTCCGTAACAGACAGAGCTGGTCTAAGGTCTAGGCTTTGCATTCTGATCATGTATAACCGCACTGGAGCAGACGGACAGAGAAAAGCCAGGGCTGGGTCTGCCTCCTCCGGGGCAGGGCTTGCAGGCTCACCACCTGGTCCCATAGGAGAGGTAGGAACCTTGGGCACATATCCAGGCTGGTATGTGGTATGTCTCTGGTTAGTCAGCCCGAACTCCAGGCACGATTCGTTGATCGAAAATGTGGGCAAGTCCCTACCCTCTAGATAGAAACCAACCAAGCAGGAGAACTGTTTCTTTAAAAACTTTAAAGAAGAATTTTTAACTCACTGCCTTTAGGGCTCAAGGGAGGTCTCTGCAGAGCTGTAGCATCAGAGATAAGTCCCAAGAAGGTAAAGAGGGGACGCAAGGAGGTTATTTGTTTTCTCCTTGCTCCCCTCAGGATCCTGGTGATCAAGTCGTACTTCCCACGGATTTGTATCTACTGCATCATGATGTGCGTCAATACAGAGGCCACAACATTTTGAGGTGGAGGAGACAGCCCTCACTCCAACAGGTAGCAGGAAGGAAGCACTGAAGTGATCAAACACCTACGGGATCTCCTCATGGAGAGAAGATTCAATTCAATGAATAGGCTCCATTTCTAAGGGTGAGTGAGCCTCTTTTTGAGAGGGTGCTCTCACAGAAGTGATGGTCTCTAAGGCATAAAAATTCTTGCGGTAATAACGAGAACCTCCACGTCCCTTTCTTTATAGAACCAGACCTGGAATTTTCCAAGGTCTAGACGCGGGTGCCATCATGCCCCATCCCAAAGTAATAAAAAAAAATTAACTTAAATTAAATAAAGAAAATTAACCCTTGGAGAGAGTACCAGGATAATCCAACCTCCTGTCCCAGAAATCCCACAACCACAGATTCAAATAATATCTTTGTATTTGAAAAATATAAAGAATAACAAATCACAAGAAGGATAACAAAAACAAAGTTTAGTAATAATAATAAAAAGAAAAAAAATATATCTTCGGGGGAGAGCTAAGCCAAAATAACAAACAAAACTTTAACTAACCCAGAAATCTTAGTAAATTACCTAGAACAAGATAATCCGAAGAAAATAAATAACATCAATCTTCCCTCTCTCCCTGTCTATCCATAAACAGGAGAAAATGAAGAATACAAACAAAGATGGCACCCTCCCCCTACCTTCCCCAAATCAGGATAATTAAAGATAACATACTTAATATGAAATAAGAGGGAAATCAAACATAATACAGGTTCAGTTCTCTTTTAAACTTAAGAACACTTACAACACGTCTTGAGCTCACTTACTCAGGAACAAATCAACAAATGTATAAGCAAATAAATCAACAATGCGATCTGGGCCAACAGGAGGAGGAATTAATCCTGGCATCAAAAGTCTCTCTCTGCTCTCAACAGATCCACTCCTGGTTATATCCTTGCTCCTCCCCTTCACCCTCCAATCACGTCAGGCATCCATAGATTGAGTACAGTTGGTTCGAGTACCTGTCGTAATAGAAAGACAGAGAGACAGAGCAAGGAGAGCAAAGAACAAAACCCAAATACACATTCACACCTATATGACATACCGTATACATCCTCAGACATAACAGAATGTACTCAGAGGAAGGAGTCAGGAAGGCCGTCGAGAGGAGAGGTCGGTAGGGCCAATAAGGGGCAACTAGCAAGACCTGCTCCATGTCTTCCTGATTTTAGCACTGTAGTGTAAGAAGGCTCACTGGGGAACGATTTCTGCGGGGGCCCCAGGGCCAGCTGTGGCCAGAGTTTTTTCTGTGTCGAGGGATATACACTCAGACGGAGAAGAAACACTGGTTGGAGGGAGGAGTCCGGAGGAGCAACAGATGTAACTGTGTGGCCCCGAAGTGGTCCCAAACAGCTGGCCAGCTGGGGACAGAGTCTCCACTCTCTCTGGGCCAGAGGCTGTCACGAGGCTTGTCAGCGGCACGATTGAGCAGGCCAGCAGTAATACGTGGAATGAAGCGACCATAGAAGCTTCTGACCCCAAGGAGGAGGTGGTGGGCGAGTTGCAACATGCGAGGGGAGCGTAGCTCGACGGTCGCAATGTTGTCTTTTCAGACCAGTACATGCTCGCTGAGCAGTGGCAACTCGACTGTAAGCAACTCGAGGCAATAGATGCCAATGCAGTCGGAGGGCACCCAGACCTTTGTTACTGCATGCCCTTTATACGTGGCCCCTCAGCTGGTATTAGTGGACACTCATTCTAGGAGTTGTTGGCCCGGAGAAGCGAAAGGTCTGTTTACAGGCTGAGGGTATGGCGACAGGCCAGGGTGTTTATCACTTGGAGCGTGTCGCTCTGCCACGGCCACCTCGGGACTCGGCATGAAGCCAGTGCTGAAGCGGTCTTCATATGGAGGAAGCCGTGTGGCTTATGCCACATAGATGCCATATGCTCCAGGAGCCTCTGAAAAAGTTTCAGTGGGACCCTTGCTCACTACTTGAATAGCACTGAGCTGACACACCTCTATCTGAGAGATGCACTGGACCGAGACCATCTCTATACTAGAAAAGAGATCCTCAACCCTTGGGCGAGTTTACTCTTTCCCAGTTGACCTGAAAACCCAACTGGCTATGGAGCACTCAAAGGGTAGAACCATGTACTGATACTTCGTACCTTCGAACGCAAGAACACAGGAGGCCTGTGGAGCGGAAGGATAGAGATCTGAAGTACTTGTCTTTCAGGTCGAACGCTGCAGACCAAGCTTGGGGATGGGGCATTTTTGAAAATGCATCTCTGTGTTTAGCAAGTGAACGGAGGTTTTAGAAAAAGGGCCCGTTTCAGTTGACACAGATCCAAGATGGTCGTAACCCACCACACATTTAGGGTACAATGACGTACGGGTTCACGGAAGCCAGACTTCATATCAGCTGAAGGGAACGGCTAGCTCGCGTACTTCGCCAGTAGGACTGTGACATACACACACAGGACAGGAGCACTGCTCAACACCTAGGTGTGATGAATCTCACAAATTTTTAGGAGCATCTCTGCTCAACACCTAGGTATGATGAATATCACTGAGCCTGGGCGGAAGCCAAGCGAAATGAATCGCAAGCCGAGTCTGAAGGTACCGTTTGAGGCCAGGCTGGACCGGTTGGAAGCATTTTAGGCTTCCATAAAACCGGGCCAGGAGCCAGGGAACCACAGACGTACCCGAGGTGGGGCAGCGATGTGGAGGACAGGGACCCGGCTCGAGAGGCCCGAAGGCGGGGTCTTAGTGTGCAGTTCAACACTTACCTGTCTCCACAAGACGGCCAGGGATGCGTGAGAAGCCGGATGACTGGGTCCTCGAACCGCACCCACCTGCCGTGCTGGTGAACAAGAGGGGGCTGAGTGGTGCAAGGCTTTACAGGGTCGCACACTGCCAGACTTGCCCTCTTGGGACCCAGGAACAGAGGAATTTGCTCTTTCTTTGAAGAGTGGGTACTGCTTGCTCTGCCTTTTTTGGGAGCCAGTGGTGGAACAGACACACACACAAACCCGGCCCTCATCCAGGGGGAGGGAGTGGATCAGTGACCAACTCCAATAGCACCCTCCTCCATTCCTGAGTGGCCCGCTCAGTTATGCTTTCGCTGTCGCTTGCCACCTGGCAACTGGGCGTCCCTACTGCTGCCGGCTCTATGCTGAGGCCTGACTGGAGGCTGCTGCGGAGGCTCAGTGGGAACGGTGGCAGGGGAACACCCTCGGAGGAACTGCCGCCGGCAGCGGGGTATAGGCAGCAGTGGGCCGCCGAGGCAGGATGTGCCGGATGGCCTCCGTCTGCGCTTGGCACAGTTGCTGGGCACAGTTCTCTGCCGCATCGCCGACCAGCCCAACCTGGGAAATTGGGGAGACCAGGAACCGAACCTTGTCCGCATCCGCCATAACAACCAGGTTGAGCCAACGATGGCGCTCCTGGACCACTAACGAGGACATCGCCAGACCGATCATGCATGCCACGACACTCGTGCCCCAGAGGGCGAGGTTGGATGCAGCGCGGAGCTCACCTATGAGCGCAAGGTCTGGGCTACACTCGTGCATGTCCATGAGTTCCCTGGCCTGATAGACCTGTAGCAGCGCCATGGCACGCAAGAGGAGGCGGCTTGCCCACAGGCCTTGTATGCTCTGCTCGTCAGAACGGGCGAGAACTCACAGGCTTTAGGGGGAAGACGAGGGGTCTCATCCAAAAATCAGCGGACGCCGGACACAGGTGCACATGTGTCGCGCCAGACCGCGCTATTGGAGGGACAACCTCGCATCCCTTCACCGCTCCTCCGTCAAAGGTAGTGAGGGGGGAAAAGCTCATTCAGGCATTTTCTGGCAGAGAAAGGTGCCGTCTACGACCTGGTAAGCTCTCCATGCACTCAGGAAAGGCACTGGGGCGGCGAGCTGAGAACCAGCGTGTCCCGTCCTGAGATACCAATCATCCAACCGAGACTGTTCGGGACATGGTGGAGGATTCCACTCGAGCCCGACA
Source organism: Squalius cephalus (assembly GCF_949319135.1). Classification (NCBI taxonomy): domain Eukaryota; kingdom Metazoa; phylum Chordata; class Actinopteri; order Cypriniformes; family Leuciscidae; genus Squalius; species Squalius cephalus. Next base: position 14,707,907 of record NC_137126.1, read on the forward strand.
GCCTCGGCGGCCTGATTCAGCATAGCTGATGTTTCTGGATCTGGCTCGGGCAACGTTACACTCCCAGAGGGAGATAATGCAGCCGAGTCATCATTTCCAGAGGTCAGCTCACCCTCCGATGCTGCAATCGGCATCCTGTCCTCTGGAGAGTCGTCGAATGAAACGGCTGGTCGGTCCATTACAGAGGGACCAGCGTGCTCAACGGGGGGCTCCACCGGCTGCGATGTGATAGAGGAGTGAGGGGCCCACAGGGATTGGTTACCGGGCGGGGAAGCCTCACTATGATCCTCTGTAGGATGCTGTAGAAGAACACCAACACACTCGCTCGTTGTATACAACAATACTCTTCAGAGACATCAAAAACGATCGGCTCCGAAGCAAAAAGTAACTAGTGCGTGCATCCACTTCCGTATTTATACCCGCGCCGCGGGGGCGGAGTGTGTGATGCGAATCACGCAATTTGCATTGGCTTGTTCAATAGTACTCGAAGATGACAGGCTCTCTAGCGTGATCCCATTCAGTCGACGTCGACTACGTCGAACGTGAACGACTGAAAGGGAACAATGCTTCTCTTTGTAATCTTTTATCCAAAAGCAATAAGCTGGTTTCTGTTTATCTGACATTACCAGGCCATGTAGGCAGAAAAAATTATGTTAACCAAAGCCACAACATTATTTAGACATTGTATTAGGATGTTGTAGGTATGTTGTATTGTGTCACCATACTCAGTGAGTGCTGGTGGTGTTCCTCCACAATTCACTGCAAATTCACATTCACTGTAAAATCAATTCAAGTTGATTTCTGTGATCTCTGTGAAAATAAAAAAAAGGGTTGCAAATATTGTTTCATGTTAACTAAATCTGAGCACAATTATTTTACATTTTTCCTTACAACCAGTTCTGGACTTTTCATAATCCATAACCTTTTTCTCTCTTCCTTTTCAAAAAAAAAAAAAAAAAATAACACTAGGTGGAGAACATTGGAAAGTTGTCTGTACCTGTGAATATTTCCTTTTTATTTCCAGTAGAGATGACGTTACATATCTTATGGAGTGTGTCTCTTCCTGAAATAGTGAGTGACAGGCTATTTACATACAATACATTTGACTCAATTTAAAAAATGCCTCCGGTCACAAGTGCACGTCCTAAATACAGACTCATTTGCATCTTACAAATGCATTGTGTTTCCATCAAGACTCAGGTTACCTTCAGAGGAGTTCAGGGACGCACATGGCAATTCATGCATCTCATTTGGATGTAAACGTCCTTGTGCATCCCAGAAAACAGCAAATCACAACCTACTCTTATAACAGTTTTTGTGGGAAAACAATGGTTTTAAAGATTTAAAGATTTAACTTTAAAGATAACCACCCAATGATTTATTTATTTTTTTGCTCAACTATTGCTCAAACGAAGGGTTAGATGGTTTTACTTTTACTATATTCTCATGACCAGCCGCAAACATCATGAGATGTGAACAACTTCTTCTTCTTCTTCTTCTTCTTCTTCTTCTTCTTCTTCTTCTTCTTCTGTGTGAGCCAGAATGAAATCGGTACAACTTGTGAAAACCAAGTTTCCTCCAAAAATGGCAAAAGCTCCAATCTGACACAGGTGAGGTTTTTTTTTTTTTAGGCCTTTAACTCTACTGTAATTTTTTTTCTTATTATAGTAAGTAGTAAGAATTGGTTTCTTACTATGGGTTTTCTTACTATGGAGTTGTATCTTTTTCTCTAGCAGCATTGCAGTGCCATTATGTGTCATCTCATCTGTTGCTCCATCCAGCTGTTGAGTGATCAACCAATCAGCTTTAGGTTTACTGGGAATATGAGTTCAGTCACACAGGTAAAAAATATCTTATAATGTATCAAATATATTAGTACCAACTATGGATGCACCGACACTACGCTTGTGTACTCGTACTCCGATACCATGCAGCATGTACAGTGCTTGTGACAAAGAAACAGACAACAGAGCAAACAGAGAGCAGAATCTAAATATCAGAGAAAGATGTCTATGAAGTAAATGTATAGGATGAATAGAATGTTAAACAAATTAAATATTTACACATATATATATACATTTGCTGAGAGTGAGCTGATAAGCAAAACGCGGAGTGGATTGAGCATGCAGCAGCACAGACACTCAAGCTTGTCTAGTAGTGCATATCCCCTTTTCACATACATCATTTGTAGTTCGGTTAGATATGTCAAACGAAAAGAAGGTAAATCGAGGCACATATTTCTAACGTTAACTGATGGTAAAAAGAGAGAGAGCACACACCTCTTTTGCATGCTCTTGATTGCTGATCGCTCACTCAGCACACATGCATCATTTGGATTAAAGGCACACTGCAAGATTTGTACCTTAATATAACAGCTTTGAAATCATTTTGATGGTAAACGAAGGGGTCTAGGGGTCGCTGTTTGAGAAAAACAGAAACTGCAAAACCCTTTTGCCAAGATAACAGCTCTGAGTTTTCTCCTATAATGCCTGATGAGTTTTGAGAACACCTGACAAGAGAATAAAGACTATTCCTCCATTCATAATCTTTCCAGATCCTTCAGATTCCCGGCTCCATGTTGGTGATTTTTCTCTTCAGCTCCATGTTGGTGATTTTTCTCTTCAGTTCACTCCACTCATTTTCTATAGGGTTGAGGTCAGGGTACTGGGTTGGTCATGGCAGAAGCTTCATTTTGAGCTCAGTGAAACATTTTTGTGTTGATTTTGATGTTTGTTTTTGATTGTTGTCCTGATGGAAGATCCGATCACTGCCTGTTATAAGATTTCTAGCAGAGACTGTCAGATTTAGATTTTTTTATCTGTTGGTATTTGCTAGAATCCATGATACCAACATGACATCATGACTTTGCGTAAACATACACGCCACTTTCAAGTCAAGTGGCGTGTTATTTATACGCATTTTGAGCTTTCCGCGTGTATGTCCACGCGCGTGTATGTGTACGCCGTTAAACGTCAGAGTGATTCCGCGTGTATGTGTACGCCGTTAAATGTCCGAGCGAAACGGAGGAAAATGTATATCTACATCTGGGGAGCAATATTTTTTTTCCTAGGATGGTAGGGGAACACTCATAAATGGTATTAACCCGAGTGATGGGTAGGTTTAGGGACGCGGTTGGGGTAGGTCATATATATTTTTAAACAGTAATGTAACGTAAATCAACGGCGTTGATAAACACGCTGAAAAGCGATTATGCGTGTTGATAACACGCCAAAAATGGAAATACGAATTGGCGTGTCATACATACGCCATTTCATGAGATCAGTCTGATGATACCATGTATCTGAACAAGATGGCCAGGACCTCCAGCAAAAAATAGGCCCACAAATTAAAGATCCAGCAATATATTTAACCTTGGGCATGGGGTACTTTTTATCCCTGTTTGCACCAATACCATCTAGTATTTTTGCTGCCAAAAAGCTGTTCTTTTTTTTTCTTCTTTTTTTTTTTGGATCTGACCATAGAATCCGGTCCCATTTGAAGTACCAGTCGTGTCTGACAACTGAATATGCTGTAGTTTGTTTTTGAATGAGCGAGGAGGATTTTTCTTGAAACCCTCCCAAACAACATGTGGTGATGTAAGGTTTTTTTGTTTGTTTTTTAGGCTTTTTTTTAACCCAAGACTCAACTATACTAATCCTTGGAGAGTCTTTGGCCACTCAGACTTTCCTCCTCGCCGTTCATTTAGGCAATATAGACACATGTCCTCTTCCAGGCTGATTCGTAACATCTTTAGTTGATTGCAACTTCTTAATTATTGCCCTGATGGTGGAAATGGGATAGCTTTTTTTACAGCCACTTTCTATTTTGTGAAGCTCAACAATCTTTTTTTGCACATCAGAACTATATATTTTTTAGTTTTTCATAAAATACATTTTATGCAATATAATGTTGCAATTCTTCAACTGTGAAAAAGAGTTTTATTTTCTGCAGCTCCTTTTTTATCAGTTAATAGAGGTTAAACTAAATATACATATAAATAGGGCTGTAGTCAAGACCACCTTTGTCGAGTCCAAGACAAGTCCAAGACCAGGATTAGTCGAGTCCAAGTCAAGACCAAGTCCAAAGAGATTCGAGTCTAAGACAAGACCGAGTTCAAAAAGGTTTGAGTCCGAGTCAAGACCGAGTCCAGGACAGGAAAAAAAGTCTTATGCATGACATTATCAATACAATCATTTTGGGTTATTATTTGTTGATCTAAAAGCAAAAACAGTGTCACACCACCCAGGATTTTGAAGTATAGGCATTCCCCTTGATATCATATAATCTTCTAATCTAAAGAAAACAGAATGATGACATGTCAAGTCAAGTCATCTTCATTTATATAGCGCTTTTAACAATGTTGATTGTTTCAAAGCAGCTTTACAGAGATAAGCATATAATTTAAGGTAATAGAGATTGTTTTGGCTTTATAGCGGTTCTTTAATAAAGTTATTTTCCAGTAAGTTAGTTAGTTAAAGTTAGTTTTGATATATTTGCTTCCGTCGCAACGATCATTTGTTATTAAATTAGGGGCCGCTAAGATGACACCATTCTCTCTACACAGACTTTAAACGCGAACCTGTGATAAACGCTGATGCGCATGCGCATTAAGAATTGGTTCTATAGTTATGTGCGTTTGAATATATGTGCGCAGGTTTGTAATTCCCTACAAACCAAGCGTAAACAAAGTACTGGTCTTTCCTTATAAATTTTGATACATAATTTTATTTTATTTTGTCACTTCGGGGTAGGTACGCGAAACGAATTTTCCCGACAACGCTTTTTCTGTAGAGTGGTAAAGGGATCCTCCATAGGGAGAGACTAGTTGGCACTTCAGCACTGCGTTGTCATCGTGTCCAGGCGAAGGTCCTTCGTCAGATCTGGATACAGCCTGGATCCGGCAGGCTGCGGGAAAACCTCGGGATAAACAAAGACACTTAGCGTAGATGCCATTCTTCTTATGATGTAACGAGTACATCAGGATTTATGGGAAGTGTTCCCGGTTCCGGCTAACCTACACTGTAAAAAATAAAATCTTTAAAAAACGGTCAATGACTGTCAGCTACGGCTGCCAAACAAAAACCGTAAAAATAAAGTAAAATATCCTAATTTAAATGAAGTGCAAAAAACTTTTACAGAAATTTTCCTTAAATGTTTTACAGAAAAACACTGTTATTTTACAGCTATTTTCTGAATTATTATGATCAAACACCTTCATTGTAAAAAATCCCATAAAAAAACTGTCAAATGACTGTCAGCAATGGCTGCCATACAAAAACCGTAAAATTAATGTAAAATATCCTAATTTAAATAAGTACAAAATACTTTTAAAGAAATCTTCATTAATCTTTTTTTAACAGAAATTGTTTCACATTTATTTTCTGATTTTTATTTTATTTTTACTGGAAAACATGCACTTAATTACATGCATGATTTGCTGTGACTATACGTCTCTGCATCAGCAACTACACAGTTACTGTCAGTTAAATAAAGCAACATGCAGCATATCATCAGTGTTACTCTGCTCATCCTGACCTGAAGCACAGGCTCTACTCTTCAACACAATGGTGACACAAACACGCCATACAGAAACACTTTAAACCCCAACAGAACATTAAACACTACCAGATCTCTCAGGATCTCAGCATCTTCACTTATTACAATCCAGACTTTATTTCTTTCATACTAACATACTTAATGAGAATTAACAGAGGTTTAGAAGTTGAAGTTTTATTGAAAAGACTAAAGTTTGATATCACCATGATGGAGATCAGTGTTTGCTTTAGTTGGGCTCTTGACCTTTTAGTTTTTAACATGAGTTTTTCTCTGGCAGCTTTAACTGTGTGTCTCTGATGCATATTTGTTATGGTAGGAATCCAAGAGAAACTCAGATCTGATGATGATGGTCACTTTTTAGTGATAATAGTCATAGTGTCCTGCTGATTAAGACTCTGATTAAGTTGTTAAATATTATTTGTTAATTTTGCATGACAAAACTGCTATAGAAGATCCTGCAGTGCTGTGATATTCAGATTTTGTGAAGTCATTATACAGAAAATGTTTTGACAGGATCATATAGACTCACTCAGACATCAAGAATCAGCATATGAATCGCAACAATGGTGACAATGAAAAAAAATCTGAACTACTATAAAGTCACAAAAAGGCTTTTTTGGTTGTCACCATTGTTGAGATTCATATGTTGATTCTTGATGTCTCTATACTCCCAAAAAATTGAACCAGCTCAAAACTTGTTCTGTATAATATATTTTTAAATTTCAGATTGTTATAATACTGATGTCACAATATTTCAAGGGTCATGTGAAAAATTATGACATTAATCATAGACTTTGTATAAAGCTAAATTCCATCTACATAGTATGTAACCTTAGCTAATTAATTCAGAGAGTTAACAGTCATATCAGTGCATATAGTCACATCACTATAACATCACCAATGAATGACCAAGATCATCTGATATTTTCTACAGCATTTATTGCTATAACAAATGTGTATCAAATACACAGTTAAAGCAGCCAGAGAAAAACAAAAGTTATAAATTCAAGGGTCATGAGCCCAACTAAAGCAGACACTGATCTCAATCATGGTGACATCAAATTTATTTGAAAGTTTTTTACACTTTATTTAATTTAGCATATTTTACTTTAATTTTATGGTTTTTGTTTGGCAGCCACAGCTGCCAGTCATTTGACCCTTTTTTTTACGATTTTTTTTTACAATGAAGGTATATGATCGTGATTATTCAGGAAATACCTGTAAAATAACAGTGTTTTTCAGTTTATTTAATTTAGGATGTTTTACAGTTCCCTTTCAGTCGCTCACGTTCGACGTAATTATACCCGCGCCCCCTTGGGGCGTGTAGCGTTGTCCGAGACGGATCCAGAATGGACGGCTATGCTTTCCCGGGCTGCCGAGAAGGTTGGGCTTGCGTGGAACCCTCCACCACATCCCGAACCTTCTCGGTTGGACGATTGGTTTCTCGGGGCGGGCCGTGCTGGTTCTCAGTGCGCCGCCCCGGTACCTTTCTTTCCGGAAGTGCATGAGGAGCTTTCTAGGACGTGGAAGGCACCGTATAGTGCCCGAAGCCGTTCTAGTGGCTCCTCCCCCCTCGCCACCCTCGACGGCGGGGCAGCTAAGGGGTATGTGGATATCCCCCCAGTGGAGCGGGCCGTCGCGATGCAGCTGTGTCCGGCATCCGCTTCCTCTTTGCGGGGTAATCCACGCCTCCCGTCCAAGGCCTGTAAATTTTCGTCCGGTCTAACGGCGAAGGCTTACAAGGCCTGTGGACAGGCTGCTTCCGCCCTCCATGCCATGGCGCTCTTGCAGGTCCATCAGGCCCAGGCGCTCATGGACATGAACGAGGGTGGTTCTGACCCAGAGCTCCTCCGGGAGCTCCGTGTGGCAACCGACCTCGCCCTCCGGGCGACGAAGGAAACCGCACGTTCAGTCGGTCAGGCGATGTCCACCTTGGTGGTCCAGGAGCGCCACCTCTGGCTCAACCTGGCGGATATGAGGGACACCGATAAATATCGGTTCCTGGATGCCCCTCTTTCCCAGGTTGTGTTGTTCGGCGACGCGGTCGAGAGCTTTGCCCAACAGTTCTCGGCCGCACAGAAGCAGACGGAGGCCATCCGACACATCCTGCCCCGGCGGACTGCTGCTGCTCCCACCCGTCCGCCGGCCGCAGACCCTCCGTCTACTCGTCGCCGAGGTCGGCCTTCTGCGGCGTCCTCCGCTCCCGCTAAGCCCCAACAGCAGCAGCAACCATCCAGGCCTCAGCGTGGAGCCAGCCGTAGGAAGCCGACCCCGCCCGTCCAGGCCGCTGCCAAACCAGGAGGCAAGTGACAGTGCAAACGGCCCTGAGACGGGCGGCCCGGAGGTGGATCAAGTTGCTCTTCAGGAGATGGCGAAGGCGCCACTCCTTCCCCCGGTGGAGGGCCGGGCGGAGAATCTTTTGTTTCCTTTTCTTTTTGTTCCGCCACTGACCCACGGTAGGCACATTTTCAAAAAAAGAGCAATTTCTGAAACCTCTGGGCCCCAAGAGGGCGCGCTTGGCAGTCGACGACGCCGCCATGCCTTGTCACTCCCGAGCCCCTCTTTCATCGCCAGCAGGCAGCAGTGGCTGTGTCCTGGACGCACTGACGCCTCCGCACACTCACTCTGCCCTTCGACGGAAGCAGGTATGTGCTGCACCACACACTCAGACCCCACTTCAGGCCGCTGTGCCGTCCGAGTCGGGTCCCTGCATTCCGCCGCGCTGCCCCACCCCGGGTACGTCTGTGGTGCCCTTGGTCCCACTTGCTCGGTCTCTGGGAGCCTGGTTAATGCTTCCCAGCCCGTCTCGCTGGCTCATCCGTACCATCAGACTCGGCTATGCGATTCAGTTCGCCCGGCGCCCCCCTGCTTTCAAGGGCATCCTGTTCACCCGTGTTCTGGCGGACAGTGCCCCTGTGCTCAGGGCAGAGATCGCAGTCCTACTGGCGAAGGACGCGATCGAGGTGGTGGGTACGATTCTACAGCCCGTACTTCATTGTACCCAAGAAAGGTGGTGGGTTACGGCCAATCTTGGACCTGCGCGTCCTGAACCGGTCCCTTCACAGGCTACCGTTCAAGATGCTGACGCAGAAACGCATTTTCAAATGCATCCGTCCCCAAGATTGGTTTGCAGCGATCGACCTGAAGGACGCGTACTTTCATGTCTTGATTCTCCCTCGACACAGACCGTTTCTTCGCTTTGCGTTCGAGGGACGGGCATATCAGTACAAAAGTCGCGGAGGCGGCCATTGCTCCCATGTGCGAGCGTGGTGTTCGCATTCTCAACTACCTCGACGACTGGCTTATTCTGGCCCAGTCGAGAGAGCAGTTGTGCGAACACAGGGACATGGTGCTCAGTCACCTCAGCCACCTAGGGCTTCGGGTCAACTGGGAAAAGAGCAAACTCACCCCCGGGCAGAGGATCTCTTTTCTCGGTATGGAGTTGGACTCGATCAACATGACAGCGCGCCTCACCGAGGCCCGTGTCCAGTCAGTGTTGAACTGCGTGAGCACGCTCAGACGCAGAACAGCGGCACCACTGAAACTCTTTCAGAGGCTCCTGGGGCATATGGCATCTGCAGCCGCGGTTACGCCGCTCGGATTGCTTCATATGAGGCCGCTCCAACACTGGCTCCACGATCGAGTCCCGAGATGGGCGTGGCAGAGCGGCTCATGCCGGTTCCAAGTGACTCCGCACTGTCGCCAAACTCTCAGCTTGTGGTCGGACCCTTCGTTCCTGCGGGCAGGTGTTCCCCTGGAACAAGTGTCCAGGCACTCTGTGGTCTCCACGGATGCCTCTGCCACCGGCTGGGGGGCCACGTACAACGGGCATGCAGCTTCAGGTCTGTGGACGGGGCCTCAACTGCATTGGCACATCAACTGCCTCGAGTTGTTAGCAGTACGTCTTGCACTGAGCCGTTTCAAAACGCTGCTACTAGGCAAGCACGTACTGGTCCGTACGGACAGCACTGCGACCGTTGCGTACATCAACCGCCAAGGTGGTCTACGTTCCCGCCGCATGTCACAACTCGCCCGCCATCTCCTCCTCTGGAGTCAGAAGCATCTGAGGTCGCTTCGTGCCGTTTACATTCCGGGCCTGCTCAACCGTGCAGCCGACGAGCTCTCACGACAGCAGGTGCTACCGGGAGAATGGCGACTCCATCCCCAGGTGGTCCAGCTGATTTTCAGGCGCTTCGGGACCGCACAGGTAGATCTGTTTGCCGCCCCGGACACGTCTCACTGCCAGTTGTTCTATTCCCTGACCGAGGGGACCCTCGGCACGGATGCTCTGGCACACAGCTGGCCCCGGGGCCTTCACAAGTATGCGTTTCCCCCAGTGAGCCTTCTTGCACAGACCTTGTGCAAAGTCAGGGAGGACGAGGAGCAGGTCTTGTTAGTTGCGCCGTATTGGCCCAACCGGACCTGGTTCCCGGAACTAGTGCTCCTCGCGACAGCCCGTCCCTGGCCCATTCCTCTGAGAGAGGATCTGCTCTCTCAGAGACGGGGCACCCTATGGCACCCGCGTCCAGACCTCTGGAAACTCCATGTCTGGTCCTCTGGTCCCTCCATGTCTAACCCCCTGCGGTAGTTGACACCATCACTTCCGCTAGATCCCCCTCTACGAGGCGCCTCTATGCGTTGAAGTGGAACCTGTTCGTTGACTGGTGCTCCTCTCACGAGGAGAACCCCCGATCTTGCTCGATCAGAGCCGTGCTTTCCTTCCTGCAAGAAGGGCTGGAGCGAAGGCTGTCTCCCTCCACCCTTAAAGTGTATGTTGCCGCTATTGCTGCACATCACGATGCTGTTGATGGTAAGTCTTTGGGAAAGCATGACCTGATCGTCAGGTTCCTGAGGGGAGCAAGGAGACTGAATCCTCCTCGCCCACTCTCTATACCCTCTTGGGATTTGTCTCTGGTCCTTTCGGCACTTCAGAGACCACCCTTTGAGCCTCTGCAATCAGCTGAGTTAAAAATCCTGTCCTGTAAGACAGTACTCCTGGTTGCATTGGCCTCTATCAAGAGGGTAGGGGACCTGCATGCATTTTCGGTCGACGAATCGTGCCTAGAATTCGGCCCGGATAACTCTCACGTCATCCTGAGACCCCGGCCCGGATACGTGCCCAAGGTTCCTACCACTCCCTTCCGGGACCAGGTAGTGAACCTGCAAGCGCTGCCTTCGGAGGAGGCAGACCCAGCCCTGGCTTTTCTCTGTCCCGTTCGCGCTCTGCATCTGTACGTGGACAGAACGCAAAGCCTCAGGACCTCAGATCAGCTCTTCGTCTGTTACGGAGGCCAGCAGAAAGGGAAGGCTGTCTCCAAGCAGACGATGGCCCACTGGATAGTGGATGCCATCGCCTTGGCTTACGAAGCCCAAGGCGTGCCCTGCCCGCCCGGGTTGAAAGCCCACTCCACTAGGAGTGTCGCTTCTTCCTGGGCGCTGGCACACGGCGCCTCGCTGACAGACATCTGTAGAGCTGCGGGCTGGGCGACACCTAACACGTTTGCTAGGTTTTATAGCTTACGTGTTGAGCCGGTTTCTTCCTGTGTGCTCGCTTCTACTAGCCGGTAACACCGAAGTTCCCGCTCTAGTGTCGGCTGCTGCGCCACTCCCTTCCTAGGAACGGATACGTGCGCTTTTTACTCCAGTCGAGTTCCCCATTGGCGAACCCTGTGAGTTCCTCCGCACCCCTTCGGCAGTCGGACGTTGCGGAGCGTCCGACGCCAGGCCTAGTGCTTGTATGCTTGTGTAACTTGTGCTAGGCTGGGTTCCATATCTGCGATCCCTGCGGCGATCCCATATGTGTATTCTTCCACGACCAGCTCCCTGCGGTGAGCCCGTGTCTTCCCTTGGCAGAGTCTGCTCTGCCGTCACTGTCCGGTGTGTCTCCCCCTTCGGGTGGAGCCACCCCAGTGACATTCCATATGTTGCACTGCCCCTTCGGCCAGTCCATATGTGTATTCTCCACATGTTACCTCCCTTCGGGCAGGATGTGGCTCCGCAGCGTTCTTTCCCCTGGAAAGGTACGCTTTCCCAGTGTTATTAAGAGTTCACTGTGTGGGGTATAATGGAACAGCAGTTGAACTCCCTCTACGCAGGTCTTCCGCCCCAGCAGTTGGGGGTCTGAGAGTCTTGCGTAGGGCGCTGGATGTGGCAGCAACTGTGGCGTTTTCCATGGGATCCCAATTACGTCGTCACGTCTCGGTTACGTCGAACGTGAGCGACTGAAAGGGAACGTCTCGGTTACTGATGTAACCCTCGTTCCCTGAAGGAGGGAACGGGAGACGTAACGTCCCGTCGCCACCGTTGCTGACCATCGCTGCATGGCCGTCACAAATCTCGGCTCCTCAGCGAAAAACAATGTGTGCGTGCGCCTGCTTCCTGTTTATACCCGCGCGGCGGGGCGGGGGCACATGACGCGTTCACGCACGCCAACGTTCATTAGCTTGTTCTGTAGATACTCGAAGTTGATAGGGCTCTCTGAAGTGATCACAATTACGTCGTCACGTCGACGTTACGTCTCCCGTTCCCTCCTTCAGGGAACGAGGGTTACATCAGTAACCGAGACGTTTTTTGAGGGGCTGACAGTCATTTGACCATTTTATCATTTAACTGTTTTGTTACTGTTTAATTACAGATTATATTTGTAATTTTACATACATTTTTATGTAATTTCAGAAAACAGAAAAATACTGTATTAAAAATACAATCAATTTTCTGTATAAAAAATGTGAATTACTGGAATTTGTCATTAATGTCACAATACCTAAAATAACAGCTGAATTTTTATTTTACAGATATTATTTGTAATTTTACAGTGTTTTGAGTACAATTTAAAATTAAAGAAAATGATCGTCAAAAAATCACAGTTATTTTCTGTAAAATTAGGATTTTTTTTTACAGTGTAATCTATGCAGCCTTACATTGAATTATAGAAGTCTATAATGTATTATGTGAATGCTAGGTCAAAGAGATGTGTTTTAATCTAGCTTTGAACTGACAGAGTGTATCTGCTTCCTGGACAATGTTAGGAAGACTGTTCCAAAGTTTTGGTGCTAAATAGGAAAAGGATCTACCGCCAGCAGTCGATTTTGATATTCTAGGTATTATCAACTGGCTGGAATTTTGAGATCGCAATAGACGTGAAGGACTATAATGCGTTAAGAGCTCGCTCAAGTACTGCGGAGCTAAACCATTTAGTGTTTTGTAAGTAATCAGCAATATTTTAAAATGTATGCGATGTGTAATAGGCAGCCAATGCAGTGTTGACAGAACCGGGCTAATATGGTCATACTTCCTGGTTCTGGTAAGAGCTCGAGCTGCTGCGTTTTGAACTAGCTGTAGTTTGTTTATTAAGCGTACAGGGCAACCACCTAGTAGAGCAATACAATAATCTAGCATTTAGGTTATGAACGCATGGACTAATTGTTCCGCATTTGTCAATGAGAGAATATGGCATAATTTAGATATATTTTTAAGATGGAAAAATGTAGTTTTACAGAGACTAGACTTTCAAATGAAAGATTGGTATCAAAGAGCACACCCAAGTTCCTAACCAACGACGAAGACTTAACAGAGCAGCCATCAAGTATTAGACAGTATTCTAGATTATTACATGAGGAAGTTTTTTGTCCAATAATTAGAATCTCTGTTTTTTTCAGAATTTAGAAGTAGTAAATTACTAGTCATCCAATTTTTTATATTAGCTATGCATTCCGTTCATTTTGTGAATTGGTAAGTTTCATTAGGTTTTGAAGAAATATACAGCTGAGTATCGTCAGCATAACAGTGGAAGCTAATTCCATGTTTCCTAATGATATCTCCTAATGGTAGCATGTAAAGAGTGAACAGCAGCGGCTGAGCCTTGTGGTACGCCATACTGAACTTGTGATTGATAAGACATCTCTTCATTTACTGCTCCAAACTGATATCGATCAGATAAGTATGATTTAAACCATGCTAGTGCAATTCCACTAAATGCCAACATAATGTTCGAGTCTATTTAAAAGAATGTTGTGGTCAATGGTGTCAAATGCAGCACTAAGATCGAGTAACACTAATAGAGAGATACAACCACGATCGGATGATATATAAATGAAGATGGCTTGACTTGACTTGACTCTGCTGCAGAATTTCAACGGCATCAACATCTATTCCATGTGATAATATTAGATCTAGAGTATGATTACGACAATGAGTAGGTCCTGACACGTGTTGTCTAACTCCAATTGAGTTTACAATGTCTTTAAATGCCAATCCCATTGCATCTTTTTCATTATCTATGTGTATATTAAAATCACCAACCATTAGTACTTTATCTGTAGTCAATATTAATTCTGATAGAAAGTCTGCAAATTCTTTGATAAAATCTTTATGGTGCCCTGGTGGCCTGTATACAGTAGCCAGCACAAATCTCAAACGTGATTTATCGTTTACACTATATATTTTTACATTAAGCACCAACACTTCAAAAGAAGTATATTTAAAACTAGATTTCTTAGTGGTTTTGAAAATATTACTATAAATTACAGCAACACCTCCACCTTTGTGTTTCAGACGAGGTTCATGTTTATAACAGTAATCTTGCGGGGTGGACTCATATGGTGATATCTTATAATAGCAGTGTTAGAACTGATAATATACAAACACTAACCCACTACTATACCAATAGAAATTATTAATTCTATTAGCCTATAGAAATTAAATCATTATGTAATAATGAAATAATGAATGATTTTAATTTTATTTAAATTAATTGACTAATTCAAAGAACAACAAAAAAAAAAAAATTATATAGGCCTAAAGGCACACACACATTCGTTTCGACTGTCTGATCAGCCTCACATTCTGTTCCTGTCAATCATACACGCGATGTCAACCAATTGAATTGCATGAGGGAGGGCTGAGCCAACTCACATACACACACACACACACTAGAGATGCGGATAAACCGCGGATCGGGCGGATGACGTGACAAAAAATAATATTTTAATTAAATTCGGGCGGGTGGCGGTTGAACCAATCAAATGAAAAAAGTTTGCCACTAAGCAAACCTGCAAGCTATGAGCCCAGTAGGCCCAGTAGGCCCAGTAGGCTGTCAGTAGGCTACTATTGGAGGAGGCCTAAACGTCTCGTAGAGGAGACTGCCTGGGTTATTTTGTTTCGATATTAGCTATATTTTAAAACAGCCAGTCATTGTAGCCTACCACTCGTGGAATAGGCATTTAAAAGAGAGGCAGTTTATGGAGTGATATGATTCAGAAATTACATCAGGCAATGTTCAGATGTCATCAGCGAGCTCAATCAAGCTCAATAACATCCACATAAAAAATAAAAATATAAAGAAGGTAAGAAAAAAAGTCTGAAAACTTTGCCCATTAATTAGATCTGCAAAGCAAGCAGGCAAGTTTTCGGGTTGTTATGGACAATTAAAAATGTGAATATTCACCTTGCACTAGCGGTGGTCTTACAGCGAGTTAAAACATTTATTTTTTAAAGAGCCGTTTGTGAGTCAAAAGAGCCGGCTCTTTTCAGTGAGCTGAGTCAAACGAGCCGGCTCACGAAAAAGAGCCGAAATGCTCATCACTAGGTGGCCAGTGTTTCACTTTCCCTCCAATATTATTATGTTCCCAGTAAGCACACATACATCGCGGCGATGTATGTGCACAGCAAAATCCCCAGTGTTAAATGAACACTCCTCGGTGTACAGTACATATACAGTAGGTCCAACTACAGAGTGTTAAAAATTAACACTGAAGCAGTGTTGAAGTTAATGAGCTAATTAAGTGATTAATTAAGTGATGATTGGCCATTAGTGGTGACACCTCGATATAAGCAGAATCATTGAAGGAAAGAGTAACAAAAGAACTACAATTGATTTCGAGCCTTTACACATTATTGCATTTATTATTACCAGTTTGACTTTATTTCTGTCATACATCTACAAAAGTTATTGAGAATCAACAGAAGTTTAGACGGTAATGTTTTATGGATTTTTTTGTTTCAAGTCATCATTATGGTGGTCAGTGTTTGCTTTAGTTGGGCTCTTGACCCTTTTCATTTTTTATTGTGAGTTTTTCTCTGACTGTCCCAACATTGTGTTTATAAAGCACGTTTGTTACTCCAAAAGAAAACCTGCTCACAATATCATCATGTAATGACATGATTCACTGATGTCATTCAGAGTCAAAATCTTTGACTACATGCTTTGTTGCATTTTATTATTGGTGATTTATAGCCCTGAGATTTTACAGTTTGAGATCCAACAGCAATATGAACAATTTTTGAAAATACTTTGAGCACAGACAATATTGTGTTTAAACACACAGACATCAAGATTCAGCATATGAATCTCAACAATGGTGACAATAAACAAACTAGTGACAAACAGATCATCTCTGAACATCACAAAATAAGCTACTAAAGTCATAACAAAACAATAGCAAAATAAGAGCAAACAGGAAAAACAATGAAAATTACAGGACAATTCAGCTGCATAATTTATTCATGCTGCAATGCATGATGTGAGCCAGGGATGCATTTGATTGGTGGCTCCCATCATGCACTGCAACATGAAGCATTTGTGTGATTGTCACCATTGTTGAGATTCATATGTAGAATCTTGATGTCTGTGTGTGATTTTAAAAAGTCAGATTTTTAAGCATGCACTGCTGGAATTAACTACTGTAATGCATATGAATAAAACATTTGTATAATAAGTTAATAATGCTGGTTCAGTGAATCAGGAAACTACAGGATTGGAATTTCATCATCTAAGCATAAGGGACCGTTCGGTATTTATGGAAGGGGCCACCGGAGGAAAATAGGGGAGGGTCATGTCTTTTTATTCTTTGTTGAGGGGAGGGTCATCCAACTTTTTTTAGTCTAGGGGGAGGGTCACCCAACTTTTATATTCATTAAAACAGCAACATTTCAAAGTGGCTTGTTTGGTGCTATTTTTTTCCATTTAGCTCCATGTTGATCTCGCGTTATCAGCCCCCCTTCGATATCAGATGGGTCTGACCCAACAAAAATCCAGTTTGGCGCTGTTTGACAGTGTGCGCTTCAGTTCGCGCTTAGAGAAAAAGTGCATCATGTCAGAACAGAATGCCAAAGAAATGTTTACCCGGCAAAGCTTTAAAGCACGAGCAAATAATGAACTTTTGTTAAGTGCACAGTGTCCTGTGAGTGTAACTCTACCGCTGCATTAACATGTGATGTGAACGTACGTCGAGTTTTACAGTACTGGGACTGAGGCGCCAGAACTGCTGATAGAATGTGCGCTGTAGCGCGATACTGCATATTTTAGTTTCCATTCTTATTTTGTTTCCACGATGTGTAAGATAGGGCTACCACCAGCCGCGGCGCTACCATTGGGCCCGGGTGGGCATTTAGGTCCGGGCCCACCCATTTTCTATAGCCTATGGTTTTGTACGTTTCTTCATTCGGATCTATTTGCGATGATCGATCCAAATTCTAAACAAACAGTTTACATGCTTCGTCCTTGTTACAATATTCATTAAGATAATAATTAATAAATGCACGCATAATTATCAGTGAACTTGATAAATGTTGCAGATATGTTTTACATGCATGCACAAACAAATGCCTTTCAACTTGTGTGTGCAAAATTCAGAATAAAATGAATGTGCAGCAATTTGTACAAATACAGAGTTTGTAGGCCTACTGTGTTGTTACCATTAAATAAGCTCATTTAGTTTCATTTTTGTTAAAATATAATAATGTTATTTTTCATCTATGTTGATTATGAAAAGTGAACCGCACACACGAGTATACGCAATATCGAGAGACATGGAGCGGGTCAGACATGATTTTGACCACTTAATTAAGTTTTGTTTTGCAGAAAACGATTTTTTAAAGTGAATTTCGTTTTGTATAAATTGTATCTTAATTTTAATATTTTTTATCAACCAATTGCCAAATACCAAATATAGCAGACAACACAATCATAGAGGCGCCCGCGTGGTCACTTGCACTGCTCGTAAACAGGAGCGCATCTCATCCTAACTTAACGAAACTCAGCATATGCCTCACATACATGAAATATATCTTAAGAAAGCTTGAAATGTCTTTTTAACAATTTAAAACGAAAAGAAATAGGCTACTCTCTGGTTATGTAATGATGTGCATTTCTTTCTATAGGCGTGTTCAATACGGAGATGGCGATCGTCAACTTCATCTTTACAGCTGTTGTTGCTGTTAATAAACTAAAAATAATAGGCTTATAATTTTATTAGACAATAAATTAAATGAAATTTTTATTGTATTAAAAAAGCAACAAAAAAATCCTGTTTATCAATATTGTGTGTGTGTGTGTGTGTCGAAATAATTTGTCCGCAGCTGCTCAACAAAAAAAAAAAAACCCACTGTCAGTGTTTTGTAAGGAACAGGCAAATATGTTCAATATAGCAGGAGACATTTTAATTGTTTACTAATAAAACAGTTATTTTTTATGTCAGTGTCGGCTAGACATGAAGTTGAAGTTGATGAAGTTGAAAGTTGATGAAGTTGAAAGTTGAAGCCTACTAATAGCACTATTAGTAGGCTATTATTTAAGTTAACATAAAATACATAGACCTACACCACAAAAACTAGTTGAGGATTAATTCGTTAAAATTGGGCGATTCCAGTGAATGGACGTGACATTTGCAGTCAAAACTTAAAATAAAAATTCTCAGAAAATGCATTTATTTGAAACGTCTGAAAGGAGTCAAGACATTAGAAAAATATCAGTCTACACATGCGTTTTATATTTAATATGAGGGAAATACACATGTGACGTGACACAAAAAAATAACTTTTAGGTGGCAAAATATTTTTTAGTAATTCTATAAATTACACTGTGCAAACCAAAATATATATACCCACCGGATGAATAAAGATCGGCCTCCACAGAAAATTAAATTTTATAATATTTTTATTTTATTTTTCGTGTTTGCATTTATGTGAAAAAAAAAAAAATGTTACGGACGTGACAGTTCTCCATTACGCACGGACATGACTGCTCTAAAGCGACTTTAAAAATTGCACAGAGACCTCAAACAGAAAGCACAAAGCTTTTCTTTAAAGTGAATTTCGTTTTTTTATTAATTTTATCTTAATTTTAATCAATGTTTCATCTGGATTTAATAAATAAGAAGTAGTCTAAATATAGTAGAAAATAGATAATCATGACACGGAGGCGCGGGCGAGTGAACTGGACTCTTGTCTCATAAATGAACCGAAACTCAGCGTAAGGTGTGCTACTTGCCTCATAGACCTGAGAAATATATAGAAAGCTTGAAATGTCTACTTTTAAACATGCAGAACAATTCAAAACGAAGGAAAACAGACTGCTTTCTCCTTATGAAATGTGCATTTCTCTCTGGCGCGTTCTGAGACGATCGCGACGCATCGTCAACTTCATCTTTGCAGTCGACACAGAAAACACTTGTTTATTAAAAACAATTAAAATGTCTAGGCCTATATGACATATTAATAATCATTACTTTTGCCGGTTCTTTGTGACAGCTTTTAGATGCTTTATTAGCAGCGCCACCCACATGTTGAACGCGTCACACCGCATCAGCAACGAAAACATGATTTTTTTTCAAATCTAAAATAAAAAATCGTGATACGAACCGAATCGTAGGTTTGGTCTATCGTTACAGCCAGATGAGAAAGCAAGAGTTTATGGTTTAAAAAACAAACAAACAATGGCTATCTGAACATCTTTGCCAAGCGCAAACCAGTACAGAATTAGGCTAATCAATAAATTATCGGGGAGGGTCATGCCTTTTTTCACAATCATTTTGGAGGGTCATAGAAAAAATTGTTGCTGGCGAAGGGAGGGTCATGTCTTTTTTGACAACAGATCTCAAAACTCCTCCGGTGGCCCCTTAAATAAATAACGAACAGTCCCTAACCATCATGACCTGGGCTTCGTTTCCCAAAAGCATCTTAAGCCTAACTTGATCGTAGAACAATTGCAACAGATGGTCTGTACAATCAAATTAGGCTTGCGATGCTTTCAGGAAACACAGCCCAGATCGTTGTTTTTCTTACCACAACAAATCTGCTTTATAAACAAAGAGTTGGCGCAGCCAGAGAAAAACTAATGTTAAAAAGGAAAGGGTCAATAGCCCAACTAAAGCAAACACCGGTCACCATAATGGTGATTTGAAACGAACCATTCCATAAAACATTACCATCTAAACTTCTTTTGAATCTAAATAAGAACCTGTGTAGATGTATGACAGAAATAAAGTCCAACTGGTAATATTAAGTGCAATAATGTGTAATGGCTCGAAGTCAGTAGTTCTTGTGTTTCTCTTTTTTCTGTTCTTGTTGTTTCTCTTTCCTTCAATGATTCTTATTAACATTAGGTGTCACCACTAATGGCCAATCATCACTTAATTAATAACTTAATTATCTCATTAACTTCAACAATGCTTCAGTGTTAATTTTTAACACCCTGTAGTTGGACCTATATGTACACCGAGGAGTGTTAATTTAAAACTGGGGAGTTTGCTGTGTGTGCTTACTGGGAACATAATAAAGACACCAGGGGGCTGTTCCATAAAAGCCGCTTAGAAAAGCGGGGATTAAACTCCAAAACCGGACTTGAATGAGCCTAACAAATGAGTTGGGGCTAAAGTGGTTCCATAAAAGGTAATTGAAGCTCACGCAATCTCACTAATTTGATCCAGGTTTATCTAGTCTAGATAATTGCGTGTGCACGCGTTTCTTAAGCAGCCCTAGAGGTCGATCGTGGATCAAATCGATCCACCATCAAACAGCGTATATTTTGTGCTGTTTTATGCGTTTGTAACATGTTTTTTTTCCCCTCAGTGCAAAACTTACATTTTACAGTTATATTCTCCATCTGTAAATGTTCGAAAGTCATGCAAATGTATCCATTTTGCTGCTAATTTTCATATTGAACGAGCGCTGCTGCGCGCATGCGCGCCAAATAGGAGCGCAATAATTCTGACTAAAATATACATTTTGCTTGGAAAATTAATATGCGATATTTTATAACACTAGAAATATCTTCTAATTATAATAATTTATCTTTAGGATGTTGGATAAGTTGCAGTGAACTTCTAGCGAACAGAAGTACTTCAGTGAAGTAGCCTATAATTCAGGGAAGATTTTTTTTAAGAAACTAAATATATAAAGATACAAAATATAGTTTTGGGTATAGGACCTATGCTACTTAATAAAGATGATGTATACTTATTTAGAATGCTGAGAATTACAGCTTTTAATGCAATATTTTTTTGGAGAAAGCAAGAATCCCCAGTTTTAAATGAGTAGATTTAGTTTCTAAAGTACATTATGGAGAGGATAACATTAAATTAAGAGCAAATGTATACATTTTGAAAAGATATGTGCAACTCTAAAATCAAAGAATATTCCATAAAATAAAGGAATATATATTAGCCTACATTAACTACATTTTTATATAACCCTCCCTCCCTTTTATTTCTAGTTATTTGTTATTTTATTTATTTACTTATTTAATATTGAATATTTGATATTCAAATAATATTACTTGAATAACTATTAGGAATTATGTGTCATTATAAGAGTTTGATATAAATATGTTAATGTTACATTTTTATTACTATTTATTTATTGTTTTTTGTCTTTTCCCCCTTAAATCATATGTAAAAGTGTCTATGTACTTTTTGGTTATTGTTCTAATCATGTGTGTTTTTAGGCTATGTGTTGGTGGGTATTATCACAAAAGAAAAAAAGTAGAAGGAAAAATAAGGAATATTTATTGGGGGAAAATATGATGTCTTTAAAGGAACTGTCAATTTGTATAATTGTGTTAAATGTGTTTGAATTGAAAGACATAATAAAGTACATTATATATATATATATATATATATATATATATATATATATATATATATATATATATATATACTAAAATATTTGTTATTTGGACATTAGATGTGCCTTATTTAGAATTTTAAACCTGTGTGTATTTTTATGATAGCAATAACTGTAAAGGGGTAATAACTATTGTAATGGGGTAAATCAAATGTAGGCTAATATACTGTCAATTACTAAGCTCAGATTCATCTTACCAGTTAAAATGTATACTCTGCTTTTGTAATTATTTATTTTTAATTTTGTGATTTTAACTTCTGCTTTACAAAGCTTTTTTTCAGATTGTGTTCTAATGTTCTTCTAATCATAAACATGTACTACAGCTGCCAAACAAAACCAGAGAGAAATGTATTCATAAATCTTTAAAACAATCTAATTAAATCTTGGGCACAAAACATTCAGCCAGTAAAAAAACCTGTAGTATATATATTGTATTTAGGCCTATCTATCTATCTATCTATCTATCTATCTATCTATCTATCTATCTATCTATATAGGTCTATATTGTCTAATTTATCATTGTAGCCTTATTTAAGTTGATTTTCTGTATACTGTGTATTTATTTTTGGACTAATAGTGGTTAATAAAGTCCAATAATGGTATGAGAGAGTGTCAGTGGTAATATCATTGTGTTCCTATTGGTCAGCGTTAGAGGATCTGTGTAACAACTGAGGCTTAGCCTGACAGTTAGCCTGCCCTGGACCAGGCTAGTTTCCCAGCATAAGTTGCCAGGGTAACTGAGTTTGAACTATTTTAAGTTTGCTTTATGAAACCGAATCTACCAAAAATAAGCCTGACTAACCGAAATAAGCCTGGCTTATACTCTAATCTTGGTTTATGGAACAGCCCCCTGGACTCCAAAAGCCATATTTGGCAACACCAGTGGCTGAGACCGAGACAAGTCCGAGTCCAAATACCAGCGAGTCCGAGACAAGTTCGAGACCATAGCAAAAACGTCTCGAGTCCAAGACCAGACTCGAGTACTACAGCCCTGCATATAAACATACAACAAAGGAAGAAATATATATAAATATGATTTATGCTAGTTATATAAACCAACTCTGATATGTTGGTACATTAACAAAAAGGTCTACAACCCTGCTCCTGAAGACCAACTCTCCTGCAAAGTTTAGCAGTTAACATTATCTTGAGATACCTGTGAATATCTGATTCCTCAAAAGGCCTAATATACAATGAAACTGCTGGAATGAAATAGTGCCACAGTTTTTATGTGCAAAGGTAATATTACATTTAGCAAGGTGACTTTAGGCATAGAAATTTAAAATTCTAAATCAAATTCTATGTAGATTACAGGGACAGTACATACATATAATACATTTAACTTGCATACAATGTTACATATAACATTGTAAGTAACTTTGCATGAGCTGAACATATACTTTACTTTCTTTACTCTCAGAAAATAAAGTACATAATTGTACCTTTAGGGGTACAATGGCTTGTCACTGGGGCTGTACCCTCAAGGGTACAATATTGTACCTTAACCTTTAAAAGAAACGGTTCATATATGTAACTTTTAATGCTTTTTGACCCTCAAAAAGGTACATATACTGTATGTACCTTGAGGTCCAATAATAAGCCCAATGGGGTACGTTAGTGTAGATTGTACCATGGGGAACAGAAATGGACTCCTACTCTACCCCTATTTCTGACAGTGTTTGACAACTGAATATAATTACAATATAAACTGTACAAACTTTCCTCCTCATGCATTATGGCAATATAGACACATGTCCATATTCCAGGCAGATTCGTTACATCTTTAGTTGACTATAACTTCTTAACTATTTCCCTGATGGTGGAAATGGGAATTTTCAATGCTTTAGCTTTTTACAGCCACTTTCTATTTTGTGAATCTCAAGAATCTTTTGCTGCACATCAGAACTACATTCTTTTGTTTTACTCATTGTCATGGATGATTAAGGGAATTTGGCATTTGTGTTTCCTCATATTTGTACACCTGTGAAACAAGAAGTCATAGCTAGACAATTTCATGTTCCTAGTCACCCTGGTGTGCTAAAAACTATAAATATTAATGGGAATATACTTCAGAGATATTTTACTTATAAAAGATTCTAGGGGTGCCAATAACTGTTTTGGAGAAAGACATTTATTTCATAATGTGATCAGGAAAAGGGGTATCGGTGCATCCCTTATACCAACCCTTTTTTCCTGTAGCCTCTTCTTTTTACATTGTAGGGTCAAGTCAAGTCGTCACCTTTATTTACAGTATATACCGCCTTTAAGTCAAGTCACCTTTATATTGAAACAATACAGATTATTTCAAGCAGCTTTACAGTGATAACAATAATTCAATGATGCAAACAGTTCATTGCAGCTGCATGTACAGCAGCTCTAAAAGATAATAGTGTCATTGTTCAACTAAAGTCAGTTCAGTGTTTATTCAGTTCCGTTATAAAGATCATCAATTATTAAATTAGTTAATTTCATCTATAAAGCAGTTCTGCAGAAAAACAGTGATGTCCAGCTTGTCGGTGCAATCAAATCAATAATATTGTTGGGTGAGTGTCTTTGACTTCTAGTCTTGTTTTTCAGGTGTCTGGTTTGCAGGTAAGGATCATAAGCTGGGGGTTTCTCTCATTTGACACTGAGAGGTACATCCAATATCCCCCAGATGACTCTCATCAGCTCTCTGTAAGAAAAATAAAACATCATCGGTTCCTCTTTCTATGAAGACCATGCTTATAATGAATTATAGCCCCATTTATACTTACTTATAAGTAAGTATTACTATTCTATAAATATATTTATAAAGACTCATTAAGACCTATACTGCATTATAAGAACAGTTATAGTTACATTTATATTATTTTTAATAATTATTTAAAAGTCATGCATTTGCTTTTTCAAAGCATGCTCAAAATCCATTATACATTGATTTATAAATGATCAAAGATAAAATAGTTCCAGAGACACTTGTTTGCTGTACCAATTAGTGATCAATTATGTATTTAATGGCTAATGTTTGCATTAGAGCTCATGAATGGTAATTTTGAATTTTTAAAATCTATATCTCCTCAAACATATGCATGGTATTGCTTATAGCAGTTTGGAATTATACTTTAAAAATATTGTTGCAGTGTTTCTAGTATGTAATATTTAAAAAGATATATATTTTTTAATTTTCTTTTTTTTTTATTACAGGACTTATTGTTCATTAGTTACATTTACAAGTAAACCACTTAAAATGTATAATGAGCACATCTTCATGACTTCTTAACATTTGCTTGAGGAAAATTGCATCCTATGTTTTCACTTTATTTAAAGCACTTTATTAATAAAGGTTAGTAACTGTATTATCACTCACAATAAGTATTTATAAGAACAACAATATATTCACTTATTTGACAGAAATAAATCTGAATTACAAAAAATTGATTGTAATTATAATGTAATAACATTATAGCAGCGCTGGTTGCATCTTTATAAATACATTCATGTAACCATACGACGGAGTAATTAATACTTATAAGTCATGCATTTGCTTTTACAATGTGCATGCATTGAAATAAGTATTATGATTTAATTATTAAAAATAATATAAATGTAATTTGTGCTGGTTTTGTGCTGTAATTTGTGCTGTTCTTATAATGCATTATAGGTCTTAATGCGTCTTTATAAATATATTTATAAAACAATAATATTTGCATATAAATAAGTATAAATGGATATATAATTCATTATTAACATGGTCTTCATAGAAAGTGATAACACATCATCTTCTGGGAGGGTATATTTGACCTTGTTGGAGTCATTTTTCATCTTCTCTGTTTCTCTGTGTTCTACAGATTGTGACAGAACTGGAGGTCCCATCTCAGGCTCTCACAGTGTTTATTGCCTCTCTCTCCATCATCCTTGGACTCATTGCTATGGCGATCATCTTTGTGCTGCTGTATAAAGTCAGTGTTTATAACACATAATACAGTTGAAGCTTGAGTGTAATTTTTTATCCTAAAATACTGAATATTAATTTTCAAAACTGTAAGACAGGGCTCTTTAACTCCAGTCCTGGAGGGCCAGTGTCCTGCTGAGCTTGTCTCTAACCCTAACCAAACATGTTGAACAAGCAAATTAAGGTGTTTCTTTTCCCATGTAACGCAACAGCCATGGCCCTTCTAGTTCATCCTGCTACAGTAGACATGCACCAAACTCTCACGATAGGTTGAGCTAGAAATATATTGATGGATCTGAGCAGACCATTAGCAATATTTTGCTGGTGCCTGGGGGGCTCAATGTTTATACTTTTGTGGGAGATGAGATGAAACCCCATTAATGGCATACTAATACTAGTCAGTGAACAATAAACTGGGTCAAGATAATGTAAATGGTAAATGGGGCGGATTGAAATGGAATTATATTTTATATTTAAATGGGTAAATGGAATTATATTTTGCAATGCTTATGCCACAGAAATTACACTTCACCTTTAACTGTTGATATGTGTGTCCTGTGGATCTGTTGTTTTTAATTTATTATTTGTAAAAAAAAAAAAAAAAAGAATAATAAAAAAATATATATATTTGTACTGCTGGATTTTTCAGAGGGGCTTTTTCAAAACATTTTCAACTGATGACCAAGACAGCCCAGTGCCGCCATCTGCTGGTGAAGATAGTTTTACTACAGCCAACATTGACTAAACAACAGCCGATGCCCCTGGTGTGAGTGCTGCTTCTAATGGACAACTTGTACATATGTATGAGGAAAGGTCAACCCTGTACTTTCACCTCGCTGCTCGATACAGCGATAAACGTGATCGTATACTGAAAATAACCATCATTGCCAATTTTCTCTGTATTTTTCTGACCTTACAAAAATGACCAAAATTCCGACATTTGACTGATGGATTTTTCACTTCTTTGCTGGTTTTGACCAAAGTAGTTTTCCTAGATGCCAATGTATTCTTTTTTGTATAGTACTTTAGCTTCATTTATAGCATTTATAGCAGTGTGCCTTTTTTTATTTGAACCAAACGTTCGTGGAAATGAATTAGTTAATTAATGAAGCATTTAAATTGTGCTTTTAGATACTACTGTACACTCAAAATACTTTACTAATTGATGCCAAATACATTTTATGCAATAAAATGTTGCAATTCTTAAACTGTGAAAAAGATTTGTATTTTCTACAGCTCCTTTTTATTATAGAGGTTAAACTAAACATACAAAAAAAGGGAAAAAAAGGGAAAAAAAAAATATATATATATGGGGGGGGATTGGTCCTGGTAAACCAAATGTCCCCACATAGATTGTAATACCAGTCATTTTTCACCTTGTGGGGACATGTTGGTCTCCATGAGGAAAACAACTTATAAATCAGACTAAATGGTGTTTTTTTTTTGTTTGTTTGTTTTAAATGTGAGGGTTGTGTTTAGTGGTAGGGTTTGGGTAAAGAATATACTGTTTGTATAGTATAAAAATCCTTATGTCTATAAAAAAGACCCCATAAAACATTTGAAAACATTTGGAAACCCAACATTTGTGTGTGCACTGGTTTGTCCTACATTATGAGAACCCAAAGTCCCAAACCCAAAGATTTTTAAAAAGTCTTCATTAAAGCCACAACCCATGAACCAAGCCAATCAGCTAAAAAAAAAAAAAAAATTTTGATTTGATTTGAAAAAACAAAAAATAACAACTGAGAATCGCAGAAAAAGACAAAGGTTCAATATTGTGTACTTCACGGCTTTACTAATGGAAAGAACTACAATCTCATGAAGCATTGTGAACAGCATAACTGAATTAAAAAATAAGTGAAATATAAAACTCTTTTACAGATGTTGATTATATGTAAAAACAAAGCATTTTAAGTTTATTGCAAAGTTTGCATATATATACAAACAAGAGATTTGCAGTGCTTTATGGGAGAGGGCAGAGCTAAAGAGCTATTTTGGCACACATTACTTTTTAGACTTTCTGATTAGTGTAATATTCTGTACAGCATCATGGGTAATGTCAAGTCATTGTTTCAAAGCAGTGTAAGAAATTGTAGTCTGCCTCGACCCAGATTCCACTCCTAAATATATTTTAGAATGAGCTCATCCCCAAAATGGCTTAATTATCATAGAGATTAAGGCAATCAAGTTATATTGTTTCTTGACCATTTGGGTTGATCACATCCTGAGCAAATGGTAGTCAATTGTAGAATGGGACTGGGTGTGGGACACAGAGAACCTTCTCAGACAATGGGGTGTCTCAACTTCATTAACATACAGACCACAGCTGTCACAACAGGAGCAACTTCATTTACATTAAGAGTTGTAAACTGTAACAGGATAAAAGGTTTAAGATTTGGATGTTCTGGGTTCATTCTGACGCCGGTGAACCCAAGGTGCTTTGTGTACCTTGCCACTGCTATGCTGTAATAAACTTCATTTTTGAGATCTTCGACGTCCACATCATTTTTTCTTACAGCAGCTTTACAGTGATAACAATAATTCATTGATGCAAACACTTCATTTCAGCTATACAGCAGCTCTGAAAGAAAATAATCAATGTTCATCTGAAGTCAGTTAAGTGTTGATTCAGTTCTGATTCAGTTCCGTTGTAAAGATCATTGATTATTAAATTAGTTAATTTAATCTATAAAGCAGTTCTGCAGAAAACTCTCATCCAATAGTGTCAGTTCAGTCAAAGCAATAATATTGTTGAATACTAAAGTGTCCCAGACTAATTAAGCCAGAGGCGACAGTGGCAAGGAACTTTGTGAGAAACCAGGTTCAGTCAGAGGGCCAGTTCTCCTCAGGCCAATGAACGAACACGGTGTGATTATGATTTAGGCTGCATAACAAGTCAGATATCAGATTGTGGATCGGTAGCATTTAAATATTTTATCCAGTTCCTTTTGCTTGAAGATCAGATTCATCACGTCAGTATGGAGACAAAGCTGGTCATATGTCTGCGCTGGGGATCTGTGCAGATGGCTGTCATGTCGACGAGGCCTTCACATGGGATTGTCTAATTGACAGTATCTCTGCTGACATTCAGGACTGCGTTGTGGTCATATCTGGGTGCAGGTCCACTATCTGATATGGATGCGGACAGGATATGCCTGACTACGGTAACCTCAGGATAAACAGAGAGTAATATTAGCATAGAAGCCATTCTTCTTATCATTTAGCAAGTACATTGGGTACAGGGAAGTGTTCCCTGTTCCGGTTGAGCTAATTGATGCAGCCTACTGTAACAATTTAACGGATGTAAATTATATAAATGTTATGTGTATGCCAGGTTAAAGAGATGTGTTTTGTTTATTATGCGTGCAGGGCAACCACCCAGTAGAGCATTACAATAATCTATCATTGAGGTCATGAATGCATAAACTAACTTTTCTGCATTTGTCATTGAGAGCATTTTGTCTTCAACAACATTTGTCTGTCACTGGTTTTGTACATAAGTAGCGCATGAAGACAAATAAATCAGGAAACAGTCTTTAATTCAAAAACACTCAGGGAAACATACTTCAAACAATACCTCAACATTGACGTGGACAGGACAAAGACTGCAGGAACACAAGGAGTATAAATTCATATATAAGATAATTACCTAGACAACAGGAGAATCAAATACAATAATCAGAAACACTGGGAAACTGGGTCAAATGATCGGGCACACAGGCAAACATGACAGAACCAATAGCACAAAGAAACATGACTAAAGCAGAACATAACTCTGACATTACGCCCCTTGTGCCGTATAAGTAACAACTGAGGAGGGAGGGCGGGGGCCCTGGAGGGGGACGTGTAACAGAAAATAGACAAACACAGTCTGGCTGGATGATCGGGAGGTTGGCTTGGACGGTTGGCAACGACTGAACTGTGAATGGACGGGAGATGGCAGAAGGAAGTGACAGATTTGATAGTGAAGTAAGAGAAATGGAAGTAGGTAGTGGGAAATTTGAAGACGAGTTCAGTAGGAACTAAAACTAATCGAAACCGTACCGGACAGTGATCAAGGAATTGGAAAAGCTACAGTGGAAATCGATAAGCAATATGGAGAATACAAAGTAATAATGAAGCTAGAGCAGGAAGGATCATCATTTGGTAAGTGGAATCCAATTCAACTTACAGTTTCACTAAATAAACTAATAGGAGAAATTAAAAGTGCAAGAATTATGGGAAATGGAGCATTGTTAATTGAATGTAAAGATAATGCACAGCAAAATAAGGCCACCAAACTAAATAAAATCGAGGGACAAAAAGTGGTCGTTACAAAGGTAGAGAACAAAAAATTTGTCAGAGGGGTTATATCTGGAGTTGCTATAGTCGTAACAATTGAGCAAATTAAGAATAATGTAACTGGAGCCAAAGTGGTTGAAGTAAAACGTCTGAAAACAACAAGAAATGGGGAGTGTGATAGCTTAGCATTGATGCTAAAAATAAACGGTGAAAAATTATCGTCTAGAGTATACATTGGATATATGAGCTATGAAGTCAGGACATACGTTCCTCCACCACTAAGATGTTTCAAGTGCCAAAAGTATGGACATGTTGCAGCCGTGTGTAGAGGCAAGCAAAAATGTGGAAGGTGTGCAGGAGAACATGAATATGGGAAATGTGAAGAAGGAGCTAAGCTGAAATGTTGTAATTGCGGAGGTGAACATTGTTCAGCATACCGAGGATGTGAAAGCTAGAAATTCAGAGAGTGAAAACATCTCAAGGGATCTCATATGCAGAAGCAGTAAAAAGAGTACCAGTTCAGTCAGAAAGACCAAAAGAGAAGGAAATAGAAGCTATCACAAAGAATGTGTGTGATGGTTGTACCAAGATAAAGAAGATACGTTGATAGTAGGCAAAAAAGATTTCATCCTGTTTATGGTAGATGTGATCAATTGTACAGCACAAACTGATAATAAAACTGAGAAAATCAAGATAATAGTGAGATCAGCAGAGAAATATCTTGGAATTAAAGGTTTGGGAAGGGAAACAGTAAAGAGTATGTTAGGAGGAGGGACTACTAGTTCTCAAATATGGGATGGAGATACTGCAGTACGTTAAATATATTGCAATGGAATGCAAGAAGTTTAATTGCCAATGGTCAGGAGTTCAAACAATATATATCAACTTTACCAAATAAATCTCATGTCATTTGTATACAAGAAAAATGGTTGAAACCACAATGGGACTTTGTGATATATGGATATAAAGAAATAAGAAATAATAGGAAAGACAGAAATGGTGGTGGTGTAGCTATTTTTCTGCAGAATGGAATTAAATATAATGCAATTAACATTGGGAGCAAACAAGAATCACTAGTAGTAAAGATATTGGTAGGGCAAGAGGATATCACAATTATTAATTTTTATAATCCATGTGAAAGGCTTGACTATGATAAACTGAATACTATTGGAGGACAAATAAAGGATAAAATAATTTGGTGTGGGGATTTTAATGCACATAGTACACTGTGGGGTAGTAGTTATACAGATAGAAATGGCATAAGTATAGAAGAGATTATTGATGAGAAAAAGCTAGTGTGTATAAATGATGGAAGAGGAACTAGATATGACAGTCATAAAAATAAGGAAAGTGTAATAGACCTGACCTTAACATCAAGGGAGATTGCGGGTATTACAAAATGGGATGTTTTAAATAAAACAATTATTGGTAGTGATCATTACCCCATAATGATTATAATAGGAGTAGAGGTACATCAAGATGAATCAAAGAAAATAGCGAAATGGAATTTTAATAAAGCAGATTGGGATAAATTTCAAATAATTAATCAAATTAAATATGAAGAACTTTTTAAAAGGCACATAGTAGAGGTGGATGAATTCAATGAAAATCTGGTGACAATAATTAAACAGTCAGCAGAGGAAGCAATTCCAAAAAGTACAGAGGGAATAAAGAGAAAAAGTGTTCCTTGGTGGAATGAAAATTGTAAGAAAGCAATTAAAAATAGAAATAAAGTATTTAGGCAATTGAAAAAACACAATTCGCTAGAGATATTAATACAATACAAAAGAGCAAGCAGTAGTTCGGGAAAATATAAGAACAGCTAAGCGTGTGTATTGGAAAAATTATTGCAATAAGAGAGAAGGAAGAGAGACACAATTATCAGAAATTTGGAGAATGATTAAAAGAATGAATGGTATAAAAAGGAATTATGAAATACCAGTATTAAATCTAAATGGGAAAATGGCAATTAATGATATGGAAAAGGCAGAGATGTTGGCACAAGTGTTAGTAAAGATCCAAAGTTCTGAAAATTTATCAAATGCAGTTAAAACGAATTAATACAATTATGGAAAATCGTAATATAATGGACAAAAAAAATATGACAGACAATGATATTGATTTACCTTTTAATATGTTAGAATTAAAGAAAGCTGTCTCAAATGGAAAGAAAACATCTCCGGGAAAAGATGATATCTGTTATATAATGTTGGCTCATATGGAGGATAGTATGCTTGATGTAATTTTAAATCTTTTTAATATAATATGGAATACAGGAAAAATCCCTACAGTATGGAAGCAGTCTGTTATAGTACCAATTTTAAAACCTGGAAAAGATTCTGATAATCCCTTAAGCTATAGACCAATAGCATTAACCTCACAGTTAGGGAAAACAATGGAAAGGATGGTAACAGATAGACTTACATACATTTTAGAAAAGGATAACTTGCTTTCACAATATCAAAATGGATTCCGAAAGGGAAGAAGTACAATGGATGCTATTTTATGTCTTGAATCAGAAATTAGGAAAGCTCAAACAAATAAAGAGAGTGTAATAGCTGTATTTTTTTACATTGAAAAAGCATATGATATGCTATGTAAAGAGGGACTCCTTATTAAATTAAATAAATAAGGTATCGGGGGTAGGATGTATAATTGGATATTAGACTTTTTATTTGATAGGACAATTGAAGTTTGGAATTTTCAGGTATGCACATGGTAGAAAATGGTACACCGCAAGGTAGTGTATGCAGTCCATTATTATTTAATATAATGATTAATGACATCTTTGAAGAAATTGATCATAATATAGGAAAATCATTATATGCAGATGATGGGGCCTTTTGGATAAGTGGAAGAAATGTAGAATATATGCAAAAGAAAATGCGGCAATTATTGCGGTGGAAAAGTGGTCACATAAGTGGGGTTTTAAAATGTCAGTAACAAAATCACAGGTAATTTGTTTTGCTAAGAAACATAAGAAAATTGTAATAAAGTTAAATGACCAAGAACTTGAGCAAGTTGGGATTCTTTTTGATGAAAAACTGACATGGAAACAGCAAATTGATCAAATTAAAATTACTGGGCTCTTATGAGGTCAACATTTGACTATGGATGTATAGCTTATATGTCAGCATCAGAAACAAACTTAAAGAGATTAGACATAGAACAAGCTCAAGCACTCAGAATATGTTGTGAAGCATTTAAATCATCTCCAGTAGCGGCTTTACAGGTTGAATCTGGGGAGATGCCACTAAGCATTAGAAGACTTAAACTTATGCTTGCATACTGGGTGAACATACAAGGACATAATGAGTTATACCCTACAAAGGCAATAATACAAGAATGTTGGGAACATAATAAATCAAATTTTAGGAGTTTTGGATGGATAGGAGATGCAAAAAGCAAGGAAGGCATGTTTGCATAATATACAATATTGTCCAACAGTACCATACTCTGAAATTCCCCCATGGAAATTTATAATGCCATTAATTGATTTGCAATTACAGGAAGAAATTAAAAGGAAATCAAAGCTTATGCCTGTCTGGTGTATAGTTAAGAGTTATATGGAGTTGCATTTCATAAGTAAAATAATTGTATTTACAGATGGTTCAAAGAACCCTGAAAATGGTCGCACAGGTGCTGCAGTATACATCCCACAATGCGAGGAAAATATTAAAAAGAGAACAACAGATTACCTATCAGTATATACAGTAGAATTGGTAGCAATATTATTAGGACTACAGTGGATAGAACAAAGAAATAAAAACAATGTAGTAGTTGCATCTGATAGTTTATCTGCTCTCATAAGTATTGGATCTGGGAAATCATGTAGACTTGACATCTTAAATGAAATATATCAAATTATCTTTAGATTACATAATAATGGCAAGAATGTATCATTTGTCTGGGTTCCTGCGCATGTAGGTGTGAAAGGAAACGAAGAGGTAGATATTTTAGCAAAACAATCTCTTAAATCTCAAACGATAGATATTCAGATTAAATTAAGTAAAGCTGAAGCCAAAACTATCATAAAGGTACATGCACAAAATATATGGCAGGAATACTGGGATATTAATGATACAGGAACACAGTTTTATAATATTCAAAGCAAAGTCGGTGAAGGAAGAGAAATGGGTAAAAATCGGAGGGAGGATACAGTTATTACTCGTCTCAGAATAGGGCATACAGGACTCAATAAAACTCTGCATTTAATAGGTAAACACATACATGGTTTATGTACACATTGTAAGCAACCTGAATCAGTAAAACATGTAATAATAGAATGTTATGCATATGAAAATAAGAGTATAGGGGAGCGCGGGGCACAACCTAACGCGGGGCTAGTTGTAACACGCTTGTTTTAAATATTTCCGCACATGCTTGGATGACGAAATGTGTATTTACTAGTTGCCATATCAACACTATTATAGAAAAAAAAAATCCGCCAAAATTTTTTTATTTTTTTTTTGGAAGATATCCATAGACATTTATTAAACCATAGCAAAAGTAAATTTCTTACTTAAGTTAATTTTTCATCT
This sequence comes from Squalius cephalus, assembly GCF_949319135.1. NCBI lineage: Eukaryota > Metazoa > Chordata > Actinopteri > Cypriniformes > Leuciscidae > Squalius > Squalius cephalus. The sequence continues at coordinate 14,742,119 of NC_137126.1, forward strand.
CTATTTTTTGTGTTTATTTAAAATAAGACAAATCTGATATTATTTTAATCTCCAAGATGTTATTTAACAGTTGAGATAGTTAGTAAATGCTTCGCTAACTAGCAGAAGACACTAGCAGGGTTTAAATCCCAGTTGTGCAGGCGGGGGCATGTTGTAACACTGCGTTACAATGTGCGCCTATTAGAAATATGCTATTATATTCTATACTTTTATTAATTTTATTGAGAAAACGAGAGAAAAAGGTGAATAAATACTGAGAGTCAATGTTCAGAAATTACTAATTATTTATTTGTTTTGAACTATGTTGTATAGCTGTGTTTTCCTGTGTTCGTAGTCAAAACTCAAAAATGAGTTTATATTTAATTATTAAAAATTGCCATTATTTTATATGAAAAAGTTTTTTAATTGTATTTTATTTAGAAAATATTTTAGTTTGTTTTGTATTTTTTTTTTTTATTAGATCAGATAACATTTTAAGCTGTCATATGTCATGTTACAATGTACCCCTCACATGTTACATGTACCCCACCTATGGGGCATGTTGTCACATTTCACTTCCATTCTTTCGGGGTATATCAAGAAAAAAGTATATACTGTATTAATAAAACAAAAACACATAATTGTAGTAGACATGTGGGAAAAAATAAATACTCTGAACCATAAGTAGATTTACACAAACTGAGAAAGTCAAAAAGCGTTACTTTGTGCCCCGCTCTCCCCTAATATTAAAATAAGTACTTGAAAAATATAAAATTAAATTTACTATGGAAAATATACTAGGGAAAGCACTAAGGGAAACACAAGTACAGTTAATTTCATATCTAAAAGAAATAGGTATACTAGAACGAATATAAAGATAATAAAATAGGGAATTTGAATTTTTTTCGTTATCTTTCTCAGTTAGACTTTTGTTCCACGCTCCAGTTCAGCAGGCGGCGGTAAAGCCAACCGCCAAAAAACGCTTAAGAAGAAGAAGAACAGTCTTGGCTGATCGCTGATCGATTGCTCCTGTCTGCCTCGCCTGCTGTGAGTGTGTTTGCTTCGGTGCTGTAAGCTCTGTCTTAGTATAATGATTAATCCGTCTTAGCCTCGTATTTCCTCGTATTTCCAACATCATTTACTACAATTTCTAGTTGTTTATACTAGTGATGGGCAGATCGAGGCTTCGTGAAGCAATGAAACAGTTTAACCACATGGGCCATATTGTTTCGAGGCTTCGATTCAATCCGACACCCGTCTCAACGGTGACACCTAGTGGTCACTTGCAGGTGTTGATCTGAAACAACCTTGACGAGCCATTAAAAAAAAATTGTTTTTTATTATTGTATTTTTCTAATATGCGAAGCTTGTAACCTATAGGCTCCTCACTGTGCATAATGTTATTTTGGTCCTGCAAAATGAATATTAATAAAAGAAATCAAGCCACAATGTCTCACTTTTTTAGAGATATTTATTCAAAAATATTAATTTCTCTGCTGTGGAAGGACTTAGCCTTCTTCTTTTTTTACAGATAATTTCTCCAGCCTTTGAAAAAATCCTCTCACAAGGGACACTTGTTGCTGGCATGCAAAGATATTTTTTAGCTAGGACATACAAATGAGGAAAGATTACTGCTCTCTCTTTCCAGTAAGTTGGTGGGTCAGTTTATGCTTTAAGTTTATGCTCAGTGTGCAAAGAAAAATGTAATGGAATGTAGAACTACAACAAATAGGAAAACCAAAATGAATGGGTACTCATATGTAGACCTATAAAATGTATATTCACACAATATTATATTATATTATATTCACATTGAAGCTATTTTTAACATGATTGGCAGTTGTGATTGGGACATTGGGTTGTAGGGCATAGGGCTATGGACTTTCTAAACAGTGTCCCAAAAGTTTGTAATTATATTTCAATTATAATTATATTTCAAACGCATACCTTGCTTAGATGGCCCAGCATTGTCAGTAGCAGGCCTAGGTACAGGGGGAATGCTACCATCCTCTGCACCCTGCAAAATGGCAGGATGAGTGCTCCTCAAATGGCGCATCATGGATGATACACACATCTCACTTTATTTGGGGTTTCTAAATGGAAATGCTCCCACACCACAGATGTACGGCATCTCTTCTGGGGAGCTTCCATTTTATCTGTCTATCCAAATCTATCTATCTATGTATCTATCTATATGAATCTATCTATGTATCTAGATATGTATCTATATATAATCTATCTATGTATTTGTATCTATCTATTAATCTAGCTGTCCATATATATTTATATATATGTATCTATTAATGTGTCACTATATGTATGCTCTGTCTGTCTCTAGCCTATCAGTCAATGTGTTGTGTAAATTTAAATGTAAGCCTAAATAGCCTATAACTAATCAAATCGCATGTCACTATATCACAAAAAATCCGCTATCTCAAAATCAAACTCCTCTCACAAAAACCCACGAGGTCAATATGCGTTGATTTCACTTTTATACAGATGTGCGATTGTGTGGTCTGTTCCCGACCGTGTCAATCAAACGCTGATTCGGCGGACCACACCTGATGAAACACTTATGCTGAGTCCCAATTCGCATACTATCCGTCCTAAATAGTATGCGAAACTAGAATTAGTACGTCCCAAATCGTAGTACGTTGAAATGAGTATTCCAAAGATACCCGGATGGTCTACTATTTCCGGTTAGAATTCGAAGTGCAGATCAATCAGAGCCCATCTACGGAGAGCCTTGGCACTTCCTATTAGCCCCATTGTATCGATCTTGGTTGCAGTTCCATTAGAATACCACTGGAGGTGATCGCGGGCGAGTGCAGACTGAATGGGAGTCTATGGGGCTAGACAGCTAAATGTGTCTCTTTCACCCGATTGCCGTTGAGAAATCTCAGATTTTATTGTAGGTTTTGCAAGTTCAACATGGGTTATAGGTCAAAAGTTGAATGAACGAGTACTTATGTCCTTTCGATTTCTTACAGGTTGGGCCGTTTTTGGCCGGAACAAGCTAGCATTCTGCTAATGAATGCTGATTGGTCAGTGACGGACTTGCGACTGATTACGACCAGAGACCCCGCTTGATGGCACCTGAAGCTAAAGCAGAATCAGAAACATTATCAGAGAATGTCTGACATTATCTTAAGGAGGACTTTCTGTCGAAGTTAATTTTTGTGTACTGTATTTATATTTTCCTGCGGGCACTTTTATTTTCATATCGTTATAAATGTATTGTAAAAAGTACATGGGAATAAATGGAATTTGAGTGTTTTTTCTATTCTTGTGTTCAATGTGTTTATATACATGGTAACGTTACGGTATGACAACCTTAAATAATCCAGTCAATATCCCGCTCAATAACATTTCATTGATCATAGCCCTGATTTCGGCTGCACAGTAAATTCCCCGGTGGTAAGTAACACTGAAGCAGTGTTAGAGTAAATGAGATAATTAAGTTATTAATTGAGCGATGATTGAGCATTGAAGACACCTGATGATAACAAGCAGAATCACTGAAGAAAAGAGAAACACAAGAACTACAACTGACTTCCGGAGATGAAATCAGCTGAAGATAAAAGACGAAATTAAATCTGTGAAGATCTCAGCAGAGGAGGATTAAACAACTCCACAAACAGCATTACCAGCTTCACTTATTACTAACTAGTTATTGAGAGCTAATAGAGGTGTAGATGTTGATGTTTTATTGGAAATAATACATTTTTGTAAAATCACTATTATGGTGATCAGTGTTTGCTTTAGTTGGCTAGTTTGAATCTTGGCTTTGTTATGCAAGTTTGTGGACTTTGTAACAGTGTTTAACAAAACACATAATTTTGTTACAAAGGATGCCAGAAACAAAGCTGATCAAGTGATGTAGAACTATGAAGTAGAATTAATCACATAGATTAGCAAAAATGATTATTTGTTATTAAGAGTTTTTTTTTTTCACCAATGATAATTTCTTGCCACAGAACAGACATTCTGAATTATGATTTTATTTTTGCACATTGTAGAGGAAATTATTTAAGACGCACACAGACATCAAGAATCAGCTTATGAATCACTACGATGGTGACATGCTTCGTGCAGCAATGCATGCTGGAAACCACCATATTATAAAACTAATGGCTCCCAGCATGCATTGCAGCATGAAGCATGTCACCATTGTAGTGATTGATAAGCTGATTTTTGATGTTAGTGTGTATTTGTTTCTCTACAGTTAATTTCTCTCAATGTATTTAGAAGTTAAAAATTCTGAATGTTTGATCTTTGGCAAAAAAAAAAAAAAAGTATTTATTGTAAAAATCTGTTAATAACAAGTTATCTCTTTTGATCAGTTATGACATTTGTCAAACAATATTGTTTTTTTCAAATTCTTTATGGTGATGAAATATATATCATACCTTTGTGTTTGGTTTCATTTGCAACAAATTATGTGTTTTAGCAAACACTGTTACAAAGACAATAACTACCTTATAATATATATAAATGATCAAACCACCCAACTAGAGGAAACACCGATCACCATAATGGTAACCACACATTTTCAATACAACTTCAACATCTAAAAATGTGTTCATTCTCAAAAAGAACTCCTGTAGATGAATGACAGAAATAAGGTCAAACTGGTTTGTAATAAGAGAGATTTCATGTCTTTTCAGTTGATTTCATCTAAGGCTGTGTCTGGAAGTCAGTTGTAGATCTTTTGTTTCTCTTCAGATTCGGCTTGTTATCATCAGGTGTCTTCAATAATCGAACAATCAACACTCAATTAATTACTTAATTATCTAATTAACTCTAACACTGCTTCAGTGTTACTTTTAACACCCTGCTGGTGGTTCCCATATAAACACCGAGCGGTGTTAATTTAACACCGGGGAATTTACTGTGTGAGAACAAAGACGATGCGCCAACCAGTATGAATGAATTACTCTCGTCCCATTTTTAACAAGTTGTGCTTGACGCGGAAGATGAGAATTCTGATTCCTGTGTGAATAACTTTTACCTGCTCGCACTTGACGCACGCTAACCCGCTCAACCAAACAATTCATCAACCCTGCACGCTGCTTTTATCTACTTCCTAGTTCCAACCACACCCTATACCCGAGTGGAAAGCTATCAAAGCTCTATCCAGACAAATTTGATGAGAATTGTAGTAGATGCTTGCAGGCTCCATACAATCTTACCCACATGTTTTGGGCATGCCCCAAGTTGTCTGAATTCTGGCGACTATTCTTTAAAACAATTTCAGAAAGACGGGGTGTTTTTCATTTAAGTTCATAAAAAAATAAAAAAGGCATTGTATTCCTGTATGCACTTTATGTTTGTCTCCTGCACTTGATAAATAAAAGTTATAAAAAATAAAAATAAAAAACCTTGTTATGCAATCCATAGAAGAACTAATATAACTCACTCCGATGTGCATTGAAGAGATACTATTTTGCAGATGCATTCGAATACACAAAATATATATCACTATTTCATCTACGCAATGAAACATATAACATATGTGCTTTCGCACTACACTGCATACTACAATAAATTTGTTGTAGTATGCACTACACTGCATACTACAACAAATTTATTCATGTGTGCACTGACGGGAAATTATTGCATTAGCTATTGCATTACAATGCATAGAATAACCTCGTGTGCAAAGACGAGATAAACGTGTTGCATTGCATTGCACATACGATCTAAGATTTAGCATTTAAGAAAAACAATTAAGCTATGCATGTTGCATTTCAATGCATGCCAGAAATAACTCATTCCTTTATGCGTTAAGGAAATAACATGAGTGCTGGTGTAATTCATTGCACACAGGATCTAATAATGTTAATAGAACCATAACATACAAGCTAAGCGATAGTTGCATTTCAAAGCCTCCCAGAACAGACTTTTTCCTTTGTGCAGCGACGAGATAACATGAGTGCTGTTGCGTTGCATTGCAATGCATACAATAAATAACTCATTCCCATGTGCATTAAAAACATAACATATGTGTTGTTGCATTGCACAAACGATCTAACGTTGTGCACTGAAGAATAACATGAGTTATGCACTTTTCGCATTGCATTGCATTGCACACCAGAACTAACTCATTCCCATGTTGATTAAAGAGATAACATATGTGTTGTTGCATTGCATTGCACAAACGATCTAGCGTTGTGCATTGAAGAATAACATAGGCTATGAACTTCTTGCATTGCATTGCACACCAGAACTAACTCATTCCCATGTTCATTAAAGAAATAACGTGTTGTTGTATTGTATTGCACAAACGATCTAACGTTGTGCATTGAAGAATAAACAATGGCTCTTGCATTGCAATCATTAGAGAGAGGTTATAGGGCAACATATGTCACTTTGAGTGATTTATTGCCCTTAAGCCACGCCCCCTTTTTGACCGTGGGAAATTCCCACGCTTGCCCCGCCCCCTTTTTGACTGTGGGAATATTCCCACGCTTGCCCCGCCCCCTTCTACCCCCTCCCTCCCACCTCCGGACAGATCACGTGACCGTGGGAATTTTCCCACGGTACCCTTCCCTACAAACATCCCCACCCCGCCCCACTTCTGAACAGGTCACGTGACCGTGGGAAAATTTTCCCACGATCCGCATTAAAACGTTAAAACAACATGTATTAAAATTATATCAAGCAAATAGTTCTATTTTCTAATACATTTGAAGAAAAGTTGTACATTCACAACTACATAGTGTTTAAAGGTGTATAAAACGTTGTATAAAGTTAAAATACAAGTCTTTAGCGTTCATACATTTGTAAAATGTTAAAACATTAATGAAAAAGTTTAAATTGCATTATCTTAAAGCTATCAAAATGTATTAGTATTAAAACATTAAACAAATATTAAAACATATCAAACGCGTAAACACATACGTACATTTAAAAAACTGACTTACGTTTTTACAATTCCGTTTGTTGAAAGAAGAACAAAGATTATCCAACTCAGCGATCTCCAAAGTTTAAAGATGTGTAAAAAGATTCCCTTGTGTAAAGTAGTCTCCTGGGAGCTCAATGAAACACGTCCGAACACGGGAGAAAAGAGTCAAGACTGACAATAGCTACCGTTGCACAGGACCCGGACGTAGGCTCCGCCCCTAGACTCCTCCCACACCAAGACACTCCCACGTCAGGTGGTGAAGAGGCGTGGGAAAAGACTACAAACAGTTCCCACGCTTCGCACAGGACAGTAGGAGGGTCGTTCATATAGCCCCGCCTACGATCTACAAACATTAAAACACACTCCTCTTGAAAGCTTACCTCATTCACGCATCATGTCTCAAGGAACTGACTCTTCTTCATCATCATTCCAACCCCTGGGAACTACTGACGGATACATACCAAATGGATTACCGGATGCAGCAAATGGATATCCGCAGAAAAGCATCGAATGGCTAAATAAATTTTGTACAGATCTTGGATATCACAATCTGGCGTTTCTCACAAGCTATGGAGTTGCAACACCTGCCGCAGTCGCCGAGGCCCATGGCACAACTGTCGATGAGACGGACGGATGTCTCGGGGATACAGGTCACCGGATTATCAAGGCTATTTTGGCTGTCATTTTGGAGTTTTTGATCGACAAACGGATGAAAAAGAATTGCGACGGCTGTACTGTGGATCACCCATCGCAAACAAGACACAGCTGCTTGTTCGAACCTACTGCATATTATTTTTATGGATGTTTTGAAGATATCAGACTGAAACTCCTCACACCTGAGTTGAAAAACATATTAGCACAGGCCTTGAGTCAGTACGGAGGCAGCCCACATCTACAGAGGATCCAGGGAGCTGTTGAGGCAATTTTGTTTGACCTCAGAGATGAGATGTACATAGTCGAACAATTATCTATAATTCGTGAAAAACTGATCGATGAATCATGCGAGGAAATAATTTACACAGCTGTGGATAAATGGAAACTAGCCGTGGCTGAAGATCCGGAGATCAATCACGTTTGAAAATGGGAAACTTCTGCTCTACCTCTTGGATTACAAAATATTTCTTTAAATCACGTGTTAAATGTGGAATATCTAACCTGCTCCATAAGATTATCCGGAATAATTGGACTACAAATACCAACATAACTCCGGATGAAAAACGCCTAATGGAATTAATGAACGGCGTGCGGGGATTATCGGATGAATGGAATCATATGATAAACATGTCTGTAACCTGTGAGAGCACACCCTCTGTGGTTATCAAAAACATTCTCAGTCTAATGTCTGACGACCAGAACTCTCTTAGAATAGGAAATATATTGTGTATTTGTACGTATGTAACTGATGTCTGTAGTTTGTTAAGTAACGAAAACCCGGATGTATGTAATATTATTGATTTTTTAGTCGAATACATTATGGAGAAGAATTACGAAATGTCTGTGAAATTTTATTTTTTTGTTTGTGTGATATAATTCACATTATACATGTTTGTAACTTTCTACTTCTTACATTCTAATAAAAGAAAAAAACATTTTTGTTGTTTGGAAATGTTTTTGTAACGTTTATATTGTAAAATAAAAATGTTTGTAACTTTTATATTGTGATATAAAAAATGTTTGTGACTTTTATATTGTGAAAAAAATAAAATAAATAATGAACAAATTTGCAACTCGATTCATTATGACCGAAATCTCATAGCGTTGACATGGCAGAGCTAATGAAAAAAATCTATTACGACCCAGCGAATTCTGGTGCTTTTGGGGGTAAAGACCGATTAAAACAAGCTGTATTAGAACAGCAAGGTGTAAGATTATCTGATAATGAAGTGTCAAAATGGCTCGCTAGCCAGGACACATACACTCTCCATCGAACTGCGCCAATAAATTATAAGCGGAACCGCGTAGTGGTGTATGGGAAAGACCAGCAGTTCCAAGCAGATTTAGTTGATATGTCTGTATACTCGAAAGAGAACGACAATATCAAGTTTATAATTACCGTTATAGATGTTTTTAGCAAGTACGCGTGGACAAGGGTATTGAGAAATAAAACGGGACCGGAAGTAGTTAAAGCTTTTTTGTCTATTTTGAGAGAAGGACGTGTACCTGTAAAGTTGCAGACAGATAAGGGTACAGAGTTTTTCAATAAGCATTTTCAACAGTTGACCAAAAAATATAACATACACCATTTTGCAACAGCCAGTGATTTAAAAGCGAGTGTGGTCGAAAGATTTAATAGAACTTTAAAAGGACGAATGTGGAGGTATCTAACAGCAGTGAATTCCAAACGCTACTGTGATATATTGCAAGATCTGACAGAGGCGTATAACTCCAGTTATCACAAATCCATAAAAATGCGACCGTTGGACGTGAATAAAGAAAATGAAACTGTGGTGTTTAATAATTTATACGGAAAAATGCGTAAAGAGACACCAGTCTTTAAATTTGCCGTAGGAGATATCGTCAGGGTATCTAAAGTCCGGAATATATTTGCCAAAGGCTATGAGCAGAACTATACCGAAGAATACTTTACTATAAGTGCGTGTATACCCCGAAATCCAGTCGTATACAGGATACAGGACTATGATGGTGAATTAGTAGATGGTTGTTTTTATGAGCAAGAACTCCAAAAAATTATTGTGAGTGATGATAAATCGTTTAAGGTCGAAAAAATTTTGGATAAACAACGACGCGGAAAAGCCATGTACGTTCTGGTGAAATGGCTTGGATGGCCTTCAAAATTCAATAGTTGGATTCCTGAAAAACAGATGATTGATCTACAATCTCCCTTAAAACCGTAGCGAAAGCCACAGACGATGCCATTTATCCAAAAACATCTAACATGTCTGAGGAGGAGGGGTTCTACGTCACGCTCCCGTGCAATGCATCTGCAAATGTATACCCCGAGAATCGCATATCTAATTACAGAACTAGATTGGCAAGGGCTATACATTTAAAAGGATTATGGGAAGTGGCGTTGGTTGAGTTTCACTATCCAAAAACTTGGCACACTTTCAACGAGGAAGACTCTGCTTTTATTATTGAATGCGATCAATGTTTGAACAGCGATGAACGTAGTAAAGTGCGTGGGGATCTTAATATTCAAACTTTCCGGAAAGCCCTAAAAATATCTACGAATCATAATAATATAAAACATGGCTATTTTGAGGATATTTCAGTATTACTCAAGGAAATAAACGCAACTCTTCCACCACGGGTGCAGCTAGGCTACGATCATATAAAGAATAAGATATTTCTGAAATCAAATCAGAGAGCATCGCTAACGTTTTACGGAAAACTCGCCGTCATTCTAGGATTAAAACCAGGTGTTCCTATAGAAAATGTAAGCAGTACGGATGAACACAAAGACGTGAACACATACGCTCCATACCAGGCCGATATAAGTGGAGGATTTTACACTCTATTTGTATACATAGATATAATAGAATATCAAGCAGTCGGTGACGCGTATGTTCCATTATTAGAGACGATACATATTGAACCGACCACTAACAAAGCAGTCAGTGTCAGGTACGACAAGTCTCATTACGTCCGTCTTAATAAAAACAACATCTCAGACATTGGGATCGAAATTAAAGACGACCAGAATAAAGACGTGCGATTCACCTACGGAAAAGTTGTGACGAAGCTGCACTTTAGACCAGTGAGAAAACATTTGTTTTAAAAATGGCTTATCTCACACCGTACCAGGACGACCCCCACCGTTACATATCATATTATCAGGCCCAAACAGGACATGGGATGCCGGGCTATGCCGGAAGCGGTGTTATGTATGGTGCCGGTTTTGCATCAGGGATCGGGGGCCTATTTCGTGGATTATATCGTATGGCAATACCGTTTCTAAGAAGGGGTTTCAGTATAGCAAAGCCACACATAAAAGCTGCAGCAAAAAATATAGTAAGTGATGTAGTTACCAGTGCCTTGTCAAAATCATTTAATAATAATGATAACACCGAGGGACAGAGCGGTCACGGTCTTATGGTCATGCGCAGGGGGCTGAAGCCTCCAGGGACCCGTATGAGGAGGGGGCGTGGTCACAGCGTAAAGAAGAGTACACGCGTCACTAAGAAACGCGCAGTTGCAAAAAGCAGACGAAGAAGCCGGACGAAACTTGTAAAAAGATCTACAAGTTTGAAAAGACGAAGCAACACTATCTTCTAAATCATGTCATTGATTCATGCAATGTCAGACGAGTGTATCAAATCCGAACTGGATATTTTTACACTTCCTTTAACGCAAACAGCTATTGAGAAAAACACTTATGTGGAAATCCCACCCGTGTCAGCGATTAATGATGCTTCCCCGATTGAATTTTTCATCGCAGGGACTGGTGAAGATTACACTGATCTGAATAACACATTATTATATACTCGTGTGAAAATAACTCTCCCAAACGGAGATGATGTGCCGGAAGGAGCTCCGGTGGGTCTGATTAATTACCCGGCTTCGACGATCTTCTCGCAAGTGGATGTGTCTCTAGGAGATCGGCTAGTGTCACAATCGTCCAGCACGTATCCGTACAGGTGTATTTTGGAGATGCTCATTAATTATGGAAAAGACACCCTAGAGAATAACTTTTCAGCAGGATTGTTTTACAAAGACACTGCTGGTCATATGGACACTACAGATCCGGCAGGTGCGAATGCAGGACTGACAAAAAGAGCTGCGTTTACAGACGGGAGCAATGTTGTCGAGCTACTGGCTCCGATACACAGCGATATATTTTTTCAGCCAAAATTACTGTTGAACGGTGTAGATATTCGGATTCGTTTAACTAGAGCAAAAGATGAATTCTGTCTTATGCGCGGGGATGCGATCGATTATAAACTAAAAATAATCTCCGCTTCTCTCTTTATCAAAAGAGTGTCTGTCTCACCCTCTCTCCGTTTAGGACACGCCCAAGCACTATTGTCGGCCACAGCAAAGTACCCTTTCGACAGGGTATGCGTGAAAAACTTTTCTATACCAGCAGGTGCACGCGTCTCAAACCATGAAAATCTCTTCCTCGGGACTTTACCAAAATCCATCATTATAGCAATGACCGATAATGATGCTTTCACTGGCGCATACGATAAAAACCCATTTGCGTTCAAACACTTTAATCTTGAATATTTAAATCTCACCTCTGACGGCGCACACATCCCAAATCGTCCGTTTCAGCCACAATTTAATTTAGGAAATGCTGTAAGAGAATATTATCAGCTGGTTACCGCCACGGGGAGACATCTGAAGAACCAGTCTCTCGCTATAGACAGGGAGGATTTTCTCAACGGCTACACACTGTTTGCCTATAACCTTACTCCGGATGAAGAGTGTTCGCAGCATGTTTCGCTGATTAGATCAGGGAATATTAGGTTAGAAGCACGTTTTAGAGAGCCTCTACAAAACACAGTAAACATTTTAATTTATGCTACCTACGATTCTCTTCTTGAAATATCAAATCGGAGGCAGGTGTTGGCAGAACACTACTGAAGAGTTTGAAATGAACACTGTGGAGCTAACGGAAATTATGGATAACATCGCGTGTAATATAAATTTTTTAGGAGTACTCCCTTCCGACCATCTTCCCAAAGAACCATTGATAGACGTCCCAGCTCTATTAATTTGTAATACGGATCGATCGGACGAACCGGGACGCCACTGGTTAGCTATGTACATGGATCGAAATGGGCTCGGGTGTTTTTTTGACAGCTTCGGGAATCCTCCGGATTCAGATTTTTTTCCTCCATCCATTCTCGACTTTCTAAAAAACAATTCTACACAAGTTCATCATTCTACCAGACAAGTTCAAGATTTTACATCAGTCACCTGTGGACAGCATTGTGTCTTTTTTCTGTATCATATTTCACGGGGTGTTGAGTATGAGGATATAATGAAATTTTACCATAACGATAATCTATTAAGAAATGATACTATGGTGTCTCTTTTTGTGAAAAAATTGAAACCCACGGTCTGTGATAGTAAAATATTTAAATGTATCCAGTGTGTACAGTCTGGTAAAATGTTCCAGTCTTATTAATCCTTGTGTAACGAATAAATAAAGAATATGTAATGAATAAACGAGTTGTAAACAGATGAATAATTTCGTTTTCTTTCTTTTATTTGACATCAAAAACAATAACACAATATGTTGTACAATGACATACATAATTTAAAAAATAAAACACAGATACAAAACCCCCCGCATGATAATATTTTGTAAAAAACAAACAAAAAACACATAGCTATGCCATTACATATAATTGTTAAAAATCCATCCATTGTTTCGCATCTACAGTGGGTGAGTTAAATACGTTTTCATCAGAGTCGTGTGCATGTGTGTGTGTGTGGCGTTTTTTCAAAGACTTAGTAGGTACAGTACCAAAGTCATCCGCATGTGTTTTTCTTTTAAACGATTCAATCATCCGTCTTACATTATGATTGGTTACAGTCGAATAAGGAATCTTTAATCCCGCAAATGCATCCAGAAACTCATACCACCCTACAGGTCGTCGGTTGTCTTGCATCATCTGCGGTGAAGTTACACTCTTTACCAGATCAAATATATGGGACCCTGGAATGATTCTCCCTTTATAAACAAATTCTCCATCAACTGTCCATGAAGACACGTGTTTGGCTTTGGACATTTTATCCATAATATATTTTACATTTTTTAAGCTTCTCTGAGGAATATTGTTTAAAACTTCTGAGACGACTGCGTCATCACTGACGTCATCATTCCTAACATCGAGGGTGTGGGAGGGGAGAGGCGTCTCGTGTTCCGGTAATGTAAGAGTTAGAGTGTTACTTTCCATATCACCGTGTTTTACCACACTTAAGAATCGTTGTAAAACATTTGTGTAGAGCTTGGATTTTTCGTAAGTGTTCAAATCATGCCTCTGCAGTATATCTCTAATAGATGAATCCAAGTCATTCTCCACAACCGTATGAATATTTTCACGAGGCGGTGCAGTCCTTAGTCTATCCAGCTGATGTTTTGGCACGAGATACAATTTCTCGGCATGTTGCATTTTTCTCTTCAGATTCAGTTTCTAGTTATGAGACTGGTTATGAAAGGAAGCGCTACACTGAGAAGGGGAAGTAGAAAACCCCCTTTTTGATTAATCATACGTCTCTTCCTGCTGATATTAATCTTTTTATTAGCAACGTACTTTATCTCCTTTTTCCTTCTTTTTAAAGTCCCGTGCTGTTTCACAGTTAGGGGGATCTTGCCATGAAGAATATTGAGAGCCACTTCACATAGAGCCAATATTAACTCGTCGGGTGAAGATTGCAGAATAACACGTCGCTGCTTGGGTGAGCTCTTGTATAATAACTTTAAGAGGTAGAGATTTCTGGAAAGCCTCGTGCTCATTGTTACTTCTGGACGTACACCACCGGATAGTCTGACAGTAAATCCGTTCTGAGCCGGAATTTTTCAGGGGTCTGTGGTTTATAATCTATTAACAAGTAGCTGTAAGGGCGTTCAGTTGCATCCTGGTACGCTTCGATAAAAAACTTTGTATTCCCTGGGTACATCTGCCGTCCCAAAATACCAATCTGCTGCTTATCGCGAGGGTTTTTAAATATTATTAAATAATTTGTATTAAGACCTATTGTTCTGGTAGATTTACCCTGGAAAAACAGATTCTGTATTAATAGCAAACAGCTAATCTTATTGTGATGTATGTATTGTGTAAAAATCTTCTCGACTTCTCCGTTAGAAGCAGCTTGACTCATAACGTCGTCCAAGATAAGGAGCGATCTTTTACCAGGAGGGAATAATGAGTCATCATCCAATTTCTGTGGAATGCCTTCAATGAATTTAATATCAAAAGCATGTAACATTTGATCATACATTGGCTGCCAGGATGTATACACATACACAAAATTGTCAAATTTGACAGAACACATTTTGTCTGAATTATACATTAGAGTCTTCACAAAAAAAGTCTTCCCACTATTACTTGGACCGGCAACGACAGCCGAAAATGGGTGCTGCATTCTGCAGTCAAAAACATCTGTTTCACACATCTTTCAAAATATTGTTAAAACCCGTAAGGTAAGGTGGTATAATCTGGTTGGAGTACTCGCTTATTGTACACAAGTCTGAAACTTTTCACGATTGATCTATTGTGCAATGTGAATCCCCTCTTATTACGTGTAATGGTCTCTGTGCGGGGAAACAGCTGCATCGTGTCACGTGATTCCACATAGGCACGCACTAGCCCTATCAGACTATGCAATGTGACTATTTGGGCATTCTCTGCATTGAGTGTAATACCCTTCGCTTTGAGACACGTATAGCCTTTTGCTGTCTGATACCCATAAGATTTTGGTCCTGACGAGGCATACTCTGTTATGGAATCATCTGGAACTAATTCGCTCGTGAGCTGTCCGAGATAAGAACCCGTTTCAGGGATCCATTCGCCGTTTTTTGATACAAAGATCACACTGTCTGTATCGGCATAAATCACACGTTCGCCTAATTTGTCCAAAAGATTATACAGCTCGAGTCGCGCGTAAGCAGTGGTGAAAGCACCAATAAAAACGTTAACATCCCGTGTGGGGCACGGATCACGTTCTGCATATGACCACTGAATCAAAGCCACTGAATCAGATACAAACGAAAAGTGTTTTATAATCCGTCCAGCACCGCCAAAAAGACATTGTGTGAATTCTTCAGGCTCTGTCAAAAGCTCTGTGGTATGCAAATGCATGCGCAGAGAGAAACGCCCCCAAAGTGTATTCAAGATGAGCTTAGCAATGGATCTTTTTGCCGAATTATGCATTATTTTAGTGATGTCTAGCTGAACACCCTGCTTGTCGAGATAATCGTCGACGTACGCTTGTTTATCATCCTCTGTCACTACATCCGAGGGAAAGCCAGATGCCTCCTGTTTGGATTTTAGGAATGTTTTGACATAATCTGTAAACAGAATGTCAGAACTTTGTGGAAAATGCCACACCTCGTGAATTTTAACCACCTGATAACCGTGCTGAATAGCTCGATGTAATTCAACGCTGACCCATGTAGCTGTAATACATCTCTCAACCTCTGTGTGGCTGCATTGAGGGTCCTGAATCTGATTCTCTGCACAAGTCCTACACAAAGGGAACATTAATTTACCCGAGCATCTGTAAGGCAGAACAGGGTGAAATAGCTTACGTGGTGGTAGCACTGTCACTTTGACGATACCAAAATAGTTCTCCACCGGTTCAAAATCCTTAAAAATGATTTTAGGATGACCGATAGGGTACGTTTTACTTGACTGAACGAACGGGTATAGCGATGTGAAATCATAATAATCCACTCGTTCATCATCAGCTGTTTTGTGGTACAATTTATACGCATTTGTGCGTCCGCCAAATAATGCATCCCGAGGTCTCAGCCTCTCAGGTGCTTCGTAAGATGACATGAACTGCATGACATCAGGATCTGTTTGTTTTGCTAGATCCCATTCACACTCCCAAATTGAAATCACTCGTAAGGAATACACTTTACGAAGTGTTTCTATCTTTTCATCCGACTGCCTTCGGAGAGTACCAAAAGACACTTTTGATAAAGGCTGAATTTCTTCTGCCTTAAATCTGCAGTTGTGTCCATGGTAAAAACAACCCAGGAATTCCAAGGCTGTTTTTTCCCCATCACCAGACTCATAATACCCATCAACGTGATAAGGCCCGAAGGATTGCTCTCCGTGGTTTAAGGCATGTTGTACATCAATGTTTTGGCTATTTTTAATATATTCGAGCCATTGAATGGATGCGTTTGAAAACGTCTTGTGTTGATTAACATACGCGTGACTATGTGTAAGTGCCACTGTATCTCGACTCAAAAAATTTGTTTTGAAAACTTTCATGCATGTTCCTGCCAATGTCACAGATTTAAACGGATCAATGTTTGTACATTCGAGGAATTCTTCACGATATTTTATACACGCCTGTCGTAAGATGACCACGTCATTCCGACAGTAAAAAGCGATCTCCTTTTTGAAGTCAAAGATATCATTCAATACACCTGCGTACCATGTATCGAATCTGATACGTTCGGTTTCACTCATTGTCTCATAACCGTAAAACTCTTTTGCCGGATAGGGACCCACATAATTCGCATTCTCCAATCTGTTGAAATGATGGGGGAAAAATCCCTTTTCGCTCACGCTTAGGTTTAACGCAGCCGGTACCTTGCCTAGTGAAAAAGGGAGAAATTGAAAACTGTCTATAAATCGTTGTCTAAACGCTGTGTCATACATATGTAATATTCTACATCCCTGCATAATAATCTTTGGACTTATTCCTTCGCTGGTAAGATACTCTAACAGGATGTAGGAATCAAATCCCGATGCATTATGCGCTATGAATGTGTAATCACTGTATTTAGGGCGTCTGAAGTGTTTAATCAGACGTGCCACACAATCTGTTCCTCCAGCTTCAAACGTCTCACCTGCGTGTGTCATGGCGCAAACATAGTTAGCCACATGTTTATCATTCAGATACATTGTCTCAAAGTCATAATAAATGTACTTTTCATCATTTGTTTCAGACTTTAAAGGTTGGATGTAACATTCGTGAGTACCTTCACTTGTCAAAATCTCGTTGCAATGTACACAGCACTCTGGAGAGCACTTGTGCGGTTTGATTTTATCACCAGATCTTGCAACCCTATAAACATTGTGACATTTAGTGCAGTATTTAATTGTATCACACTGTGATTTCTCGGTAGACGTGCGCTCTTGTTTATGTGTTTCGTAGCAAAAGTTGTTTCTGCAGTACCTGAGACAGTCTGGACATTGTCTATAGGATGTCGTATGTGTGCGGCATTCGGATGTGTTACAAATATTACACACATATTCGCATTTATGGTGTCTCTTGTCTTTATAACCCTTGAGACAAAATTCACACACGTAACTTGTGCCTAAGAAACCTTTCAAATTTTTGATGAAATAATAATGCTCTTCATGAATATATAAAAGCACAGTCTTTGGATGAATTTCATCTGTGTTTTTGTAGACCTGAAGTTTCCCTGAACAATCCCTGTAAAAAACCACAATTTTTACTCCTAATTCTTTTTCGAAAATATTCAGATCATGAAACCCTATTTTATCATACGGCATAAAACCACAGGCTGTGTGTATATCCTTTGCTGATTTTTGCAGCTCTTGATCTGTGCATGCTGGGTTCAAAAAATATGCCAGACAATAACTAAGGCACATATTATCGGATATATTCGTTGGACAAAATAGATGCATTTTATTTCGTTTTATAGTTTCACTGATGGCAATGTCTGTAATTTTCCTACGTGGTCTTCCCCCTCCCTGGTGGTCCATAGCTACCGAAACTCTTAGAGATAAAGAGTTATCTGTTGACACATCTCTGTTGCTTTGTGCAGCGCGTTCAATTTGATCAATGAATAATGATGCATCGTGGTTGCTCTCAGGCGTTAATACTGTATTTATAGATGTGGGTAGGCTGGTACCATTTAGTGCTATATTTATATAGCCCGTATCACCAGCCGTCAGTTGAGAAAAATGCACAATCTCATCTAAAATATTGTGTAGATGAATATTAAAATCTGCCAAGTCGTTTGTATCTATTTCACGGAGATTCAGCGTCCTATGGATTTCTAGTCCGTTGAAACGTGGTCGAGGTGTTATTACAAACTCGCCTACACGCCCTCCTTCAGTCGTCAACGTATGAATTTCGTCCTGACTAAGACCCATATTAGGGAGTTGGTGATTATAATTCAAAAACCCATTACCGGACTGTACGTTTTCATCATCATCACCTTCAGGTGTTTCTAACCACGCTCGCTGTTCAGCTATAATATTTTGTAATCTTTCGGATGTGGAAAGTTCACCTGTGTTTAGCATCCCTAGTTGTTCACGTATTAAAAGACGCAATTGTTCATTAGTACTCTGACGCCTTGATCTTACGTGCTCTACGTCTTCATCTGAGTCTGACTGCATATCAGTGTAACATCTTTTAGAAGACATTTTATTATTTTATTTTTATTAAAAAATGTACTAGTAAACTACAAGCGAATACTCCAACACCACTACCATTCATAAACAATATTAACGATGGCTAATGACTACGGATAGCAACTGTAACAGTAATAAAAATAACAATAACAGTCAAATTAATAACAAATAATAACAAATGAATAAAAAAAGAAATCAGTCACCAAATATGAAAGCTAAAGATTGTAAGCTTTCAAATGATATAATTTTTTTCAAGATTAGTTTAGGTTTAGTATAGGATATTAGACTACTGTTTTAAATATGTAACAGATTTGGGACCGCCGACGGGCTGGTAACACTTAAGAGGTTCGCTAATGACCACGGATAACAACAAAAACGTAACAGAAATAAAAAATTGTGTATCCTACATTAAAAACTACACATATTCATAACTTTCAAGTGAAAACGCTAAAATAACAGTCAAATGAAATAAAAAGAAATCAGTATATGAGATGTGACATAACTTCTCTTGAATGCTTCATGTCTTTCCATTAATAATCTGAATAACATTCAGACGTTCATTTAAAAAAAGAGTTAATGCATTGTTACCGTTATTAACTGGTGTCCAGGACGCATTTCTCCATTCTCCTCTCGTGTTTAAAAGATCGTTACGAAGTTCTCCGTTTATATCCTGACAAACCCCCAAAACGTTTGATTCCAGTGAAATATTCCTCACGAAGAATAATGTCTGATACTCCTTAAAATATCCAATGAAACATGGTTAATCCAAATAAAATGTTCCTCTCGCGCTGTTTGATACTCCACAAAGATCCAATGTGTTGTGATTAATCCAATATTCCGTTCGCTGTTTGATACTCCACAAAGATCCAATGTGTTGTGATTAATCCAATATTCCGTTCGCTGTTTGATACTCCACAAAGATCCAATGTGTTGTGATTAATCCAATATTCCGTTCGCTGTTTGATACTCCACAAAGATCCAATGTGTTGTGATTAATCCAATATTCCGTTCGCTTTTTGATACTCCACAAAGATCCAATGTGTTGTGATTAATCCAATATTCCGTTCACTGATGATCGTCGTTCCTCTGCACTTAAACAGAAGCTGAAGTCCGAGCCACAATCCACAGTAAGTTTAGTACATTTTAGATACGAAGGGTTTTCAAACAGAGCGCGTTATCCTGTCAGTGAACAAGCTCAGCATTGGGGAATCCCCAGTGATGTCATCGTCAGCGTCACCCAATGCATCCAATGAAATCCTGTGTGTGTTTGGTGAGGAGGCGTGGCCTCCGCGGCTCTCAACACAGATAGAATTTTACCATTCCGAGTCAGGATGGATAGCAGTCGGTCTTCTTTTCTTGAAGCTGCGCGAGGAAATCATTTTGTTCACTTTTTTCTTTTTTGAGTGTAGAGATGTTTCACATGTCGCTCCACACCTGATGGGGCTTGGTAATCTGGTGGATAGAGTACAATCCTCTGTGTATTTTTGCTCTGGAGAGATAAAAATTTATTTGAAATATTTGACGGATAAATAGTTAACGTTAAGTTAAATGTTTAGTATCATAACTCACCGTGCCCCGGATAACTTAATCGCGTTCCAATGGTTGTGTTGTAAGAGCGATTCGTGGCAGTTTGATAGCTCCGAGATGAGCTACATTCAAAGTTCCGCTGTTTGTGAGCAGAGAGGCTGAGTGGCTGTTTTGGGGGTAATCCCTGGTGATGTCAGCGTCGCGTCACGTCTCTGTCATCCGGAGGCGTCCAATGGTTGTGTGTGCGTGTGTTGTGTGTTAGGGGGTGGAGTCAGGGCCTGGACCATTGCATACTTTTCACTCGTTCATTTCTTCTTGTGATATAGGACTGAATGGACGCTTTTTGTTGAGTTCCTCCCGAGGACTTTGTAATTTTGGGAAATAAAACCTCTAAACCTTTGGATCTGGATATATCTTTCGAGCTTCGGATATACCTTTTGGTTCTCTTTCAACAAATGGTATGTAAAAATGTAAGGCTTTTTAACAATGTTTTTAAACTAGTTTGTGTTTTATGTAACTGTTTTACAGATACTGTGCGGATGGATACATTTACTTTTCTGTAAATTATTGAATAACTCTTAATTTTTAATAACTCTTTTAGAGAAAAATGCCATTTTAACTTATTTCATTATTGTTTTAAAAGTGTCTTCTTTAATAAATAAATAATAATAAAAAAAAACACTGATCTCTGATTGTCTTTATTGTAACAGTTTTAATATACATTGTCATAATGTTATTTGTTAAACAATATGATGTTTAAACATTATTGTTACCGGATACATCTTTGGAGATAATAAGACTTTTGTTCTTCTTTCAACAAATGGTATGTAAAAATGTAAGGCTTTTTTAACAATGTTTTTAAACTAGTTTGTGTTTTATGTAGCAGTTTTACAGATGTGTGAGAACACTAAACACATGTGTATTTTAACTTTTATACAACGTTTTATATTATTAAATATATAATTTAATATATAATTTAGTTTATAATATCTCCCTGATTCTGTTCACGCCCATAAGGGAGGAGCAACCGTGGGAAAATTCTCACGGTCACATGACTTGTCCGGAGGTGGGAGGGATGGGGTAGAAGGGGGCGGGGCAAGCGTGGGAATATTCCCACAGTCAAAAAGGGGGCGGGGCAAGCGTGGGAATTTCCCACGGTCAAAAAGGGGGCGTGGCTTAAGGGCAATAAATCACTCAAAGTGACATATGTTGCCCTATAACCTCTCTCTATCATTGCATTGCATTGCATTGCACACCAGAACTAATTAATTCCCATGTTCATTAAGAGATAATATATGTGTTTGTTGCATTGCATTGCACAGAAAATCTAAAGTTGTGCATTGAAGAATAACATATAGGCTATGCACTTCTTGCACATCTCATTGCGCTGTGCTTTGAGGAAATACAATTTGTGCTGTTGCATTGCATTTCACACACGATCAAACTTTGTGCATTGAAGAATAACATATAAGCTATGAGTGCATTGAAAACATACAGTAATTATCTCATTCCGATGTGCATTGAAGAGATACCATTTTTGGAGTTACATGTCACTGCATAAAAGATCTAACTGATATAGTTAGATATAATAATACATTATTATTCAACGCTAATTCATAAATCGTGTGTGCAATGCAACACTCATGTTATTTTTTCATTGCACATGAGGTATGAAGTAGTTTATTCTATGCATTGTAACGCAAGAGGTAAATGCAATAATTTCCCTTCAAAGCAAAAATGAATACGTTAGTTATTCAGTGCAATGCGAAAGCACATATGTTATGTGTCAAATAACAACAGATAGGCATACAGAGGTCCTTCTTTGACCTACGGAACATATTTTCTGTCCAAAGAGTTCTTACTATACATACAGACTGACTTTCTTGTGATGTTGTATTAGCCAGACAGTAGTCCATTTTTGACCTGCTTCACATATTTCTATCTTGAACTTTCTATACATTCTTGTAAAATCTTTCTGATTAGCCCTACAAAAGTCCATTTTTGACCTACTGAACAAATTTCTGGACAAAGAGTCCTTGAACATTAACTTACTAAACATACAAGACTGACTTCTTGTGATGTTATATCAGCCAGACAGTATCCATATTGACTGATTGAAAAAATTTGGCAAAAGAGTCCTCAAAAGGTATTTTGTGTACTATTATGAACTTATAGACTCCTTCTGATGTTAAATCAGCCATATGGAGGTGCATATTTGACCTACTTTGAGTATGTATGGAAATATCATAGACTCCTTCTGATGCTTCATAAGCCATTTAGAATTTCTGACCTATTGAACTTATTTCTGGTCAAAGGGTCCTCAAAGGTTTTTAAACTATATAAACTTATAGACTCCTTCTGATGTTACATCACCCATAAAAATGTCAATTTTTGACCTACTAAACATATTTCTGCCAAGAGACCATGAAACGTCTCGGTTACGTATGTAACCCTCGTTCCCTGAGTAGGGAACGGAGACGTTACGTCGGATGACGACGAATGGGGTTTCGCTTAGAAATCCTATCATCTTCGAGTATATAAAACGAGCCAATGGCAAAGAAATGCCATGGGTCTGCGGAATTTGCATAGCGTAACTCCGCCCCACGCAGGGGGTATATAAGGAAGTGCGCGAGCAACATGCAGATATGTCTTCGCTGAGGAGCCGAGACTGAACTCAGGCGTTCCAGCGGTACAGCGGAAGTGGCAGGGAGACGTAACGTCTCCGTTCCCTACTCAGGGAACGAGGGTTACATACGTAACCGAGACGTTCCCTTTCGTTGTCACTCCGAGTTACGTCGGATGACGGCGAATGGGGTTCCCAGTGTAATCACGCCACCTCTCGACTGTCTTCCAGTGCCCTGCGTAAGTCTGAGCTCCCTGTCGTGAGACTAGCACGGACGAAGGAGTACTACTTAACACAGGAATACCAAGGTACACTGGGAAGCATATCCAGTGGAAATATGCAATCATGCCCAACCCGAAGGGGGGGACTTAGAATACACATATGACCCCGAAGGGCTGCATACGGAGTAACACTGGGGTGTCCAGCCGCAGGTGGAATATTTCAACCCCAGGGGTGGCAAGGTGGCTTGCCAAGGGAAAGACACATGCTCAAGAGGCTTACAGTGGAATACACATGTGGGGGTCGCCCAGAGGGGGAACCATGCACATGGAGGCACCTAGCCAAGCGCGAAAGCTGCTCAGTTGCAAACTCTGGCGTTGATGTCGTCAGTGCTGGAGGAGACTCAGGGCTTACTAGGCTCACCTGAGGAAAATATCGCACGCATCCCGTCCGTGGAGAGGAATGGCGAGCAAGCGAAGACACCTGAGCAGAATCTCTTACCGGCTAGTTGAAGTGAGTACATGAGAAGAAACTGGCTCCACTCGGAGATTGTAAAATCTCGCGAATGTGTTAGGTGTCGCCCAGCCTGCAGCTCTGCAGATGTCTGTTAGCGAGGCGCCATGCGCTAAAGCCCAAGAGGATGCCACACTCCGGGTGGAGTGGGCCGTCACACCAAGGGGGCATGGTCGACCTTGCTGCTGGTATGCCAAAGCAATGGCGTCCACTATCCAGTGAGACAACCTTTGCTTGGAGAGAGCCTTTCCCTTCAGCTTCCCACCATGACAGACGAAGAGTTCTGCGTTCTGTCAACGTAAGCACGGAGTGCGCGTACTGGACAGAGCAGTGCCAAGGCTGGGTCTGCCTCCTCCAAAGGCAGCGCTTGCAGGTTCACCACCTGGTCTCGAAAGGGTGTGGTGGGAACCTTGGGCACATATCCAGGCCGGGGTCTCAGGATCACGTGAGAGTTAGCCGGTCCGAATTCCAGGCACGCTTCGTCAACCGAAAATGCCTGCAGGTCCCCTACCCTCTTGATGGAGGCCAATGCAACCAGGAGTGCTGTCTTCATTGACAGGAACTTAAGCTCCACTGATTGCAGAGGCTCAAAGGGAGCACTCTGCAGGGCAGTTAAAACCACTAAGAGGTCCCAAGAGGGGGACTCCTTCAGTCTCCTAGCTCCCCTCAGGAACCTGACGACCAGGTCGTGCTTTCCCAAGGACTTACCATCAACTGCGTCGTGATGTGCGGCAATGGCGGCAACATACACTTTCAGGGTGGAGGGAGACAGCCTTCGCTCCAACCCTTCTTGCAGGAAGGAAAGCACGACACTGATGGGGCATTTCGTGGGTTCTAGATTTTTAGAAGAACACCAGTTGACGAAGAGGTTCCACTTCAACGCATAGGCATGTCTCGTGGACAATGCTCTAGCGGAAGTGATGGTAGCCACCACCGCTGGTGGTAGGGTACTCAAACCTGCCTCGTCCCGTCCAGGAGCCACACGTGGAGGTTCCAAAGATCGGGACGAGGGTGCCATAAGGTGCCCCGTCCCTGAGAAAGCAGGTCCTTCCTCAGAGGAATTGGCCAGGGAGGTGCTGTCGCGAGGAGTACTAGTTCTGAGAACCAGGTGCGGTTGGGCCAATACGGGGCAACCAAAATTACCTGCTCCTCGTCCTCCCTGATCTTGCGCAAGGTCTGCGCAAGAAGGCTCACTGGGGGAAACGCATACTTGCGGAGGCCCCGCGGCCAGCTGTGCGCCAGTGCATCCGTGCCGAGCGTGCCCTCGGTCAGGGAATAATACAGGTAGAGTGGGACGAGTCGTGGGGAACTGATCCCAAATCAGCTGAACCGTCTGGGGATGGAGTCGCCAATCTCCAGCGAGAGGCCGAAGCCGAGACAGCTCGTCGGCCGCCTGGTTCAGGTCTCCCGGGATATAAATGGCACGAAGCGACCTCAGATGCTTCTGACTCCATATGAGGAGGTGGCGGGCGAGTTGTGACATACGGCGGGAGCGCAGACCACCTTGACGGTTGATGTACGCTACAGTCGCGGTATTGTCCGATCGGACTAGTACGTGTTGACCCCTGAGCAACGCATGGAAGCGGTGCAGAGCAAGACGTACCGCCAACAACTCGAGGCAATTGACATGCCAGAGGCGCTGGGGTCCTGTCCAGGAGCCCGCGGCAGCATGTCCATTGCACATGGCGCCCCAGCCCGTGGTGGAGGCATCTGTTGATACAACAACATGCCTGGAAACTCGTTCCAAGGGCACTCCGGCCCGAAGAAAACTGAGGTTCGACCACGGGGTGAAGGTCTGACGGCAGGTCAGAGTCACTGGGACTCGGAGCGTGGCGTGATGCCATGCCCACCTCGGGACTCGATCGCGAAGCCAAAGCTGAAGTGGTCTCATATGAAGCAACCCGAGCGGCGTGACTGCGGCTGCGGATGCCATATGCCCCAGGAGCCTCTGAAATAGTTTCAGTGGAACCACACTCTTGCCCTCGAACTGACGAAGGCAAGTCAGCAGTGACTGCGCGCGCTCGCTCGTAAGCTGCGCGCACATGGCGACCGAGTCGATCTCCATACCGAGAAAAGAGATCCTCTGCACTGGGCAGAGTTTGCTCTTCTCCCAGTTGACCCGAAGGCCCAGACGAGCTAGGTGCCGGAGCACTAGGTCCCTGTGTTCGCAAACCTGATCTCGAGAGTGAGCTAGAATCAGCCAGTCGTCGAGATAGTTCAGGATGCGAACCCCGTGTTCCCGGAGGGGAACAAGGGCTGCCTCGACGACCTTCGTGAAGACGCGAGGAGACAGGGCTAGCCCGAAAGGGAGAACCGCGTACTGGTATGCCTGCCCCTCGAAAGCAAACCGTAGAAACGGTCTGTGTCGAGGAAGAATGGAGACATGGAAGTAGGCGTCCTTCAGGTCGATCGCTGCAAACCAATCCTGCGGCCGTATGCACTCGAAAATGTGTTTGGCCGTGAGCATCTTGAACGGCATCCTGTGAAGGGAGCGGTTCAAAACGCGCAAGTCGAGGATTGGTCGTAACCCACCGGATTTCTTCGTTACAATGAAGTAGGGGCTGTAAAAGCCGGACCTCATTTCGGCTGGAGGGACAGTCTCGATCGCACCCTTCGCCAGTAAGGTAGCGACCTCCGCTCTCATAACCGGGGCATTGCCACCGACCATAGTGAAGCGGACTCCCCTGAAGCGGGGAGGAGACCGCGCGAACTGAATCGCGTAGCCGAGCCTGATGCTCCTCGCGACCCAGCGGGACAGCCTGGGAAGCTCTAACCAGGCTTCCAGGAACTGTACCAGCGGGGTCATACGGACCACAGACGTACCCTCGGTGGTGCAGCGAGGCGGAATGACCGGCCCAGGCGTGGGTGGCATAGCGGCCCGGTGCGGGGGCGCGGTCATTAGCTGCGTCCTGCCAGAGGAGGCCAGGGGAGGACCAGCGTCCCACTGGGGCGTGCTCTGGCAGGGAACTGGCGACAGAGGGGGACGAGAGTGGCGAGGCTCGTGAGCGGCGCGCACTGTCATCCGGACACTCTGTGTGCTCAGAGATGGGGGAGTGAGTTCTTTCTTTAACCACATTAGGGTGCTGCCCGTCGTGGGACGAGCAGCGGGGTGGGGAAAACCAAGGATTCTCCCCCGGCCCTCCACCGGGGGAAGGAGCGGCCCTGCTACCGTCTCCTGGGAAGAACTCAACGCCATCTCTGAGCAGCCCGTCTCAGGAGCGCCGCTTGGCCTGGCGTTTAGCGGGGCACGGGGCGGGAGAGGGCTGTGGCGCCTTCCTACGGCGTCCTCCACGACGCGACCCGGATGGAGGCTGCTGCTGGGGCTGTGCGGGAGGGGCGGGAGCCGTAGAAGGGCGCCCTCGGCGGCGAGCAGACTGAGGCACCTGTGCCGACGGCTGGGTGGAGGCAGCAGCTGGCCGTCGGGGCAGGACGTGTTTGAGAGCCTCAGTCTGCTTCTGGGCGGTCGAGAACTGCTGGGCAAAGTCCTCAACCGCCCCGCCGAAGAGGCCAGCCTGGGATATGGGAGTGTCGAGGAAACGGGTTCGCTCGGCCTCACGCATATCGGCCAGGTTGAGCCACAGATGTCTCTCCTGGACCACGCAAGTGGACATCACCTGACCTAGGGAGTGTGCGGTCACCTTCGTCGCTCGGAGAGCAAGGTCGGTGGCGGCACGCAGCTCATCAAAGAGCCCTGGGTCAGTCCTCCCCTCGTGCATGTCACGCAACATCTGGGCCTGGTAGACCTGGAGTGTCGCCATGGCATGCAATGAGGAGGCCGCCAGCCCCGCAGCTCTATAGGCCTTCGCCACAAGGGTGGAGGAGAACCTACAGGCTTTGGAGGGGTGCTTTGGGTCACCGCGGGAAGAAGCACTCTGAGGACACAGTTGCATCGCAACAGAGCGTTCAACCTGGGGAACCCCAGTGTACCCTTTGGCGGCCGCCTGATCGAGAGGAGGCAGGGCGTAGGAGGTCGCCGAGCGATCACGAGAAGACAATGGTGCCTTCCAGGACCTCGTGACCTCCTCATGCACATCCGGGAAGAAAGGCATTGGGGTCGCACGCTGACGAGGATCAGCGGCGGCACCCAAAAACCAATCGTCCAGCCGCGAGCGCACCGGACCAGGTGGCGGGGACCACTCAAGCCCAATGGCCGCGGCTGCCCGGGAAAGCATGGCAGTCATCTCGAGATCAGACTCGGGCAATGCTGGCACACCCGAAGGTGGCAGCACAGCCGAATCCTCACTTCCCAAGGACTCTTGCCCACCCTGTGATGCAGCGAACGACATCGAATCTTCCTCTGGAGCGCCAAATGAGACCCGCGGCAAGTCAGAGGACTGTACTGTGGGCTCATTTGAAACACTCGCGGGTTGCACGGCGCTAGAGGACGGTGTGGAGCGTGGAATAGTCGGCGCTTTGTCCCACACCGTAATCCTCAGGTCACCCTGGCCGCCAGCCGAAGTACTAGCTCTCGCGGAGCCCGTAGATCGGGGTGCGGATGAGGGGACTCTACCATGAAGGTCATTGAGTCTCGACCGTAACCGTGCGATGGGCATGTTCCCGCAATGGGAACATGACTCATCCACAAACGCTGCCTTAGCGTGCTCTAAGCCCAGACACACAAGACAGCGATTGTGCCCATCAGAGTCAGAAATGAATAGACCGCAACCAGAAGTGCACGGGCGAGGCATCTTTAAAAAGACGTGCCGCGTGCAAGCTCTTTTAGAAAGGAGATTTCTCCACAAATGCTGAAGCGACCAGGGAGAGAACACACAAACACTGGCAAATCACTGCACAGATAAGCAGGGAATGTGCACTCGCTGGAACTCGCTGTCACACCAACACTTGGAGAGAGGCTCGTCTCGAAGAGAATGAAGAGATGAACTCAGGATTGGCTGTGGAGTGAAATATATACCGTTTCTTTTAAAGGTTAAGGTAAAATATCAAAAGACAGCCTCTGCTAAGTAATTTTTTTTTTTTTTTTTTGTAAAAAAAAAAGTTTTTTTAAGGTTTTAATGATACCTTAATCATTTAAGGTAGATTTTAACTTATCACTATATTTGAGTAGCCTTGGAATAAAGGAAATAAAAGTTAATTTTCTTATATTAAATCATTATAACTCATCAAAAACTCCAGTGTTAAATGAACTCTCCTGGGAGTTTATATGACTCCAGACTCAAGAGTGTTAAAGTGTTAAAATATGAGTGTTAAATTAACAATCAAGATTGTTAAAGTTAATGAGCTAATTAAGTGATTCATTGAGTGATGATTGAGCATTATTGAAGACACCTGATGTTAACAAGCAGAATCACTGAATGAGAAAAGATATATTTTTTAAGACACCGTTATAGTGATCAGTGTTTGCTTTAGTTGGGCTCTTGACCCTTAAACTGTTAACATTAAAGTTTGTTTGGCTGTTGTATCTGAGTTATAACGGCTAGATGAACAAAGAGAAAAGCTGATCAGGTGGTGTTGGTTATGTTTTGACATAATCATAATTTGACCTGAATCACTGAACTCATTTAAAGTCTAATCTCTGACTTAAATGTATATTGTTGATTACAGCATCACTGTGATTCTACAGCGTAAGATCCAGAGTTTTTGAAATACTCTAAAGGATTTCTTAAAAGTTGTTCTGATAAAACAAATCTTTCTTTTAGGCACACACAGACATCAAGATTCAGTCTATGCATCTCAACAATGGTGACAAACAGAATATTCAATTAGGGAAAGGAAATTACATAGACAATTCAGATCATAATTTATTCATACCGCAATGCATGATGGGAGCCATTAATGAGTTTTGATTGGTGGCAGCCACTGCAACATGCTTTATTATTGTCAACATGCTTTATTATTGACAAAAATAATGCTTTATTATTGTCACCATTGTTGAGATTCATTGATGTCAGTGTGTCTACATAAAGGAATTTTCAAAGTCTTTTGATCAGAACAACTTTTACAAATATTTAGTTTATATTGAAAATGCTAAAAATCTTTTGCTGTAGAATCACAGTGATGTCGTAATCAACAATAAACATTTAAGTCTGAGATTAGACTTTAAATGAGTTCAGTGAATCAGGTCAAATTATGATTACGTCAAAACATAACCAACACCACCTGATCAACTTTTCTCTTTGTTCATCTGGCAGTTATAACTCAGATACAACAGCCAAACAAAATCTAAAGTTAATGATTTAAGGGTCAAGAGCCCAACTAAAGCAAACACTGATCTCCATAACGGTGTCTTAAAAAAATATATTTTCTCCTTCAGTGATTCTGCTTGTTAACATCAGGTGTCTTCAAAAATGCTCAATCATCACTCAATGAATCACTTAATTATATCATTAACTTTAACAGTCTTGAGTCTGGAGTCATATAAACTCCCAGGAGAGTTCAATTAACACTGGAGTGTTTGCTGTTGGACCTCAAGGTATATATATGTAACTTTTTGAGGATCAAAAAGCATTAAAAGTTACATATATGTACCGTTTCTTTTAAAGGTTAAGGTACAATATTGTACCCTTGAGGGTACAGCCCCAGTGACAAGCCATTGTACCCCTAAAGGTACAATTATGTACTTTATTTTCTGAGAGTGTATGTAGAGCCAGCCCTGATTGGCTGCTTGAATCTCAATTTAAAAGAACGTCCAGTTCGCGGCCTTTCTTTCTTTTGGCCATCGGTGGAGAAGAAGTCATAGCACGGTTACTCATGGTTCTTACAGGGCTTTCAACCGAGGAGGTCCTTCAGAAAATATCAGAAGCAGGCATAGAAGTAACCGGCGTCGAGATGAAAGGACATGAAATGGACTTTCAGGCAAATGACACTTACTCAGATGATAATAATTTATATGTCACAGCTAGACATTAAGTTTAAAATGAAATGTTGGAAAATGTGAAAATGAAAAGTATTTAATACATTTTTATTTTACTTCTGCGTGTGTGAAATATATCTCATTATAGTCAACGATTGTACCCTGTCAAAGCCAATTTTGTACCATTTTTGAAGGGTCCATTTTTGTACTGTTAAATAAAGGTACAAAATTGTCACCACAGGTACAAGACTGGTCTCTTAAGGTACAAATCACAAGGTTACAAATATGTACCCTATGCCAAGGGTACAATATTGTACCCTTGAGGGTACAGCCCCAGTGACAAGCCATTGTACCCCTAAAGGTACAATTATGTACTTTATTTTCTGAGAGTGTATTAAACCTATTTCTGACCAAAGAGTCTATGAACATTTTTCTATACATACTCATTGACTCCTGATTTTACAAGAGCAATATAGTATTTTAAAATTTGACCAATTGAACATATTTCTGGCCAAAGAGACTTTTCTTTGAGAGAGATCTTATTCTTTCTATACATGCTCATTGACTCCTTCTGATGTTTCATCAGCCAGATAATTGTCCACAATTGACCTACTGAACAATTTTCTGCCCGAAGAGTCTATGAACTTGAACTTTCTTTACATAATCATTTACTTCTGATGTTTCTTCAGCCATACAGAAGTCCAAATTTGACATGTTGAACATATTTCTGACCGAAGAGTCCTTGATCTTGAACTTTCTATTCATAATTATAAACTCTTTCAGACAATACACCGGACAGACAATTGTCCATATTAATTATTGAACATATTTCTGGCCAACAAGTCCATGAACTTGAACATTCTGTACATGTTCATTGACTCCTTTTAGTGTTTCATCAGCCAGAGAGTAGTCCATAATTGACCTACTGAAAAAAATTCTGGTAAAAGAGACCTCAATTTTGAACTTTCTATACATGTTCATTGACTCCTTCTGATGTTTCACAAGCAGACAATAGTCCATAATTGACCCTCTGAACATATTTCTAGTAAAAGAGTCCACTGTCTTGAACTTTCTTTAGATTGTCAGTGACTCTTTATGTTGTTTCTTCAGCCATACAGTACTTCAGGTTTGACATATTGAAATATATTTCTGACCGAAGAATCCTTGATCTTGAACTTTCGATTTATACTTATTATAGACTCTTTCAGATAGTACATCGGCCAGACAATTGTCCATAGTGACTATTGAAATTTTTTTCTGGCCAACGAGTCTATGTACTTGAACTTTCTATACATGCTCATTGACTCCTTATGATGATTCATCAGACAGAAAATTGTCCATAATTGACCCACTGAACATATTTCTACCCGAAGAGTCTTTGAACTTGAACTTTCTATTCATAATCGTTGACTTCTGATGTTTCATCAGCCAGACAGC
Organism: Squalius cephalus; assembly: GCF_949319135.1. NCBI lineage: Eukaryota > Metazoa > Chordata > Actinopteri > Cypriniformes > Leuciscidae > Squalius > Squalius cephalus. The sequence continues at coordinate 14,774,173 of NC_137126.1, forward strand.
AGTCCATATTTGACCTATACTGAACATATTTCTGGCAAAACAGTAGTCGATCTTGAACTTTCTATTCATGCTTATAGATTCTTTCAGATAGTAAATCGGCCAGACAATTGTGCATATTGACTCCTTCTAGTGTTTCATCAGCCAGACAGCAGTCCATATTTGACCTGCTGAAAATATTTCTGGTAAAAGAGTCCTCTTTCTTTCTTTCTTTACTTTATTTATATAGCACAAGTAAACACAACTGAAGTTGACCACTGTGCTTTACATAACAAGGAAAGCATGAAAAGGAGAAACATCACAATTGCACAATATAATCATAGCCACATAAAACATTAAAATTAAGGAAATGCCTGTTCGAAGAGATATAACTTTAGTTTAAGTTTAAACTCATATAAGGAAGTCAACGATCTCAACGAGGAGGGGATGCTATTCCACAGCCTTGGACCGATAACAGCGAAAGCACGATCCCCTCTCGACTTTAATCGAGAATGTGGCAGGGACAAATTAAAATTACTAGAGGACCGTAGACATCTACCAGGCACATTCACAGTCAGAAGTTCGGATAAATAAGAAGGTGCAAGACCATGTAACGATTTAAAAACAAGCAACAATAATTTCAAGTCAACCCTATAGCGCACCGGCAGCCAGTTAAGCGACAATAAAATTGGAGTGATGTGTTCATGTCTGCGGACCCCAGTTAGGAATCTGGCAGCAGCGTTTTGGACCATTTGAAGCCTTGTGATAGAAAACTTGGGTAAACCTGCATATAAGGAATTACAATAATCCAGGCGGGACAGAACAAATGCATGTATAGTTCTTTCAAGCTCTAATGGTGATAAGAAAGACTTTACTCTGGATAGCAGCTTCAAGTGATAAAAACATGATTTAACTACTGTGTTTATATGTTTGTCAAGCTTAAGAGAGGAATCCAGCGTAACTCCCAGACTCCTAACAGTAGGTTTAATATCACAAAATTGGTTTGCAGCATTAAAGGTGGTTTTTCCATTTCCTATGGAGGGCCCAAACACAATAGCCTCAGTTTTGCTTGCATTCAGATGTAAAAAATTTGCGGACATCCAGGATTGTATTTCATTTAAACATGCAAAAAGGGTTTCCAGGCCCTTTGAGTCAGTACGTTTAAAAGGCAGATAGATTTGAGTATCGTCTGCATATAAATGAAAAGACACTCCATATTTCCTAAGAATTGATCCCAGCGGTAACATATATAATGAGAACAAAGTAGGAGCCAAAATGGAACCTTGTGGAACGCCACAGGCCAGAGGAGTTACAGACGAAACAGAACCTCCAATGCTAACTGAAAAGGTTCTATTTGTAAGATAAGACTTGAACCAATTGAGAGCATTTCCTCGGATGCCCACAAACTTTTCCAGACGTGATAATAAAATACTATGGTCAACAGTATCAAATGCTGCACTCAGATCTAAAAGAATTAGAATGACAGAATCCCCAGAATCAAGAGATAAAAAAATATCATTCAAAACTCTTAACAAAGCCGATTCAGTACTGTGGTTGATCCTAAAACCAGACTGGAATTTTTCAAGAATACTATTCTCATCAAGAAAGCTCTGTAACTGTAGTAACACAGTTTTCTCAAGAATCTTAGAAATAAATGATAAATTTGAAATGGGTCTGAAATTTGATAGAACTGTAATGTCCGTATTAGGCTTTTTCAATACAGGTTTCACCATGGCATGTTTACAGAGGGCAGGAACAAAACCTGAGTAAAGGCACTTATTTATAATGGACAAAATCCAAGACCCAATGTTATGAAATATTAATTTGAAAAACCATGTCGGCACAATATCAAGAGATGACTTGAGCATAGCGACTATATCTGTTAGACTGGTTAAAGTAATTGGCTCAAAGGAATTTAAAAACCTGGTAGCCGTGGGGGTATCCGAAAAGTCAATGGTCCTCGATCTTGAACTTTCTATACTTGAACTTTCTACAAACACTCCTAATGCTGTTTCTTCAGCCATACAGTAGTTCAGATTTGACATATTGAACATATTTCTGACTGAAGAGTCCTTGATCTTGAACTTTTTATTCATACTTACAGACTCTTTCAGATAATACATCGACCAGACAATTGTCCATACTGACTGTTGAACATATTTCTGGCCAACGAGTCTATGAACTTGAACTTTCTATACATGCTCATTGACTTTTTCTAGAGATTCATCAGCCAGACAGTACTCCATAATTGACCCCTCTGATTATATTTCTGTTAAAAGAGTCCTCGATCTTGAACTTTCTATACATGCTTATTGACTCCTTATGATGATTCATCAACCAGACAATTGTCCATAACTGACCTACTAAACATATTTCTGCCCAAAGAGTCTATAAACTTGAACTTTTTATATAAAATCATTAACTTCTTCTTATGTTTAATCAGCTAGACAGCAGTCCATAAATGACCTACTGAACATTTTTCTGGCAAAAGTGTCCTTGATCGTGAACTTTCTAAACACACTCAGACTCTTTCTGATGTTTATTCTGCCATACAGTATTTCAGATTTGAAATATTGAACATATTTCTGACCGAAGACTAATTGATCTTGAACTTTCTATTCATGCTTATTGACTCCTGATGTTTCATCAGCCAGAGAGCCCGAATTGACCTACTGAACATATTAATGGCCAAAGAGTCCTCAATCTTGAACTTTCTATACATATTTATAGATTACTTCTGATGCTTCATAAGCCATATAAAAGTCCAAATCTGACCTATTGAACTTATTTCTTGTCAATGGGTCCTCAAAAGGTTTTAAACTATATGAACTTAAAGACTCCTTCTGATGTTAAATCAACCAGACAGAGGCCCCTTTTTGAACTACTGAACATATTTAATGCCTGAGAGTGCTCGAAACTTGACATTTCTATACATACTCGTTGACTCCATCTGATGTTACATCAGCCATACAGAAGTCCATATTTGACCCAAGGAACATATTTCTGGCCAAAGAGTCCTCAATCTTGAACTTTCTATACATACTCATAGTCTCCTTCTGATTCTTCATAAGCCATATTTATATCCATATATGACCTATTATTTTTTCTGGTCAAAGGTTCCTCGAAAGTTTTTAAACTATGTATAATTATAGACTCCTTCTGATGATAAATCAGACCAAAAGAGGTCAAATTTTGACTCTTGAGTCAATATGTATAGAGAGTTAATGTTCAATGATTCTTTGGCCAAAAATATATTCAGAGGGTGACATATGGACACCTGTAAAAGTGATGTATCATCAGAAGAAGTCTATGAGTATTTAGTAAGTTAACTTGTGAGGACCTTTTTGCCAAAAATATTTTCAATTCGCCAGATATGGACATCTACATAGCTTATGAAGAATCAGAAAGAGTCTATGAGTATGTATAGAAAGTTCAAGATTGAGAACTCTTTGGCCAGAAATATGTTCCTTGGGTCAATAATGTACTTCTGTATGGCTGGCCTGACATTAGAAAGAGTCAACAAGTATAGAGGTCAAATTGAGACACTTTGACCAGAAAAAATTTCAGTTTGCCAAATATGGACTTTTGTCAGGATGATATAACATCCGAAGATATCAATCTGAATATATAGTGTTAATCTTTAAGGCTAGAAGTAGCTAGAAATATTTTCAGTAGGTCAAATATGGACTTCTGTATGGCTGATTTAACATTACGAGAAGTCAGTCTATATGTATAGTAAGTTAATGTTCACAGACTCTGGCCAGAAATATGTTCAGTAGGTCAAAAATAGACTACTGGCTGGTTAATATAACATCACAAGAAGTCAATCTGTAGTATAGCATTATAATGTTCAAGAACTCTTTGGCCAGAAATATGTTCCTTGGGTCAAATATGGACTTCTGTATGGCTGACGTAACATCAGAAAGAGTCAACGAGTGTATATGGAAAGGTCAAGTTTCGAGTACTCCTTTGCCAGAAAAAAATTCAGTATGTCAAATATGGACCTTTGTCAGGATGATATAACATCCGAAGATATGAATCTGAATGTATATGTTAATCTTTTATGACTCTTTGGCCAGAAATATGTTCAGTCAAAAGGGGAATCTCTGAATAGCTGATTTATCATTAGAAAGAGTCTATACTTTATATAGTTTAAAAACTTTTGAGGATCCTTTGACCAGAAATAAGTTCAAAAGGTCAGATATGGATATCTATTTGGCTTATTGTAGCATTAGAAGGAGTCTATGAGTATGTATAGAAAGTCCAAGATCGAGATCGAAATATGGATTTCTGTAAGGCTGATTTGACATCAGGAGTCTATAAGTTTATGATAGACAAAATCCTTTTGAGAAATCTTTGGTAATTTTTTTTTTTTTAAATCGGTAGTGAGTTCACGGACTCTGGAGAAATATGTTCAGTAGGTCAAAATTAGACTACTGGCTGGTTAAAGGAGAACTCCGGTCAATTTTAACATTGAGCTCATTTTTTTGTACATTTGGAGTGCTGTCAATACAGAGAACAACGACAAAAATCGGTGTTGCCTACACCGAGTTATTCTATTTTTAAAATTTGCACCCTGTTGACTTCAATGGGGCAAGTACTAAACCTGCTTTTAGCCTCTTAACATCCTTGATGTGTCATTACAAGTGCACAGAAAATGTGAGTGATTCCTTCTGAGTGAACACGAGTGAGTCTGACTTCAGTAGATGTGAAAGATGTGTATAAAAATGATGTTATTTAAGCCAGCGCAAATACCTTTGTTTACATCCTGTTTTTCGGTTGAAGTCCAAAGTAGTCGATTGCCGAGTTCACGCGCGTGATCATAGGTATTAAACCTATGCGTGTGAACTCTGCAATCGACTACTTTGGACTTCAACCGAAAAACAGGATGTAAACAAAGGTATTTGCGCTGGCTTAAATAACATCATTTTTATACATTTCTTTCACATCTACTGCAGTCAGACTCACTCGTGTTCACTCAGAAGGAATCACTCACATTTTCTGTGCGCTTGTAATGACACATCAAGGATGTTAAGAGGCTAAAAGCAGGTTTAGTACTTGCCCCATTGAAGTCAACAGGGTGCAAATTTTAAAAATAGAATAACTCGGTGTAGGCAACACCGATTTTTGTCGTTGTTCTCTGTATTGACAGCACTCCAAATGTACAAAAAAATGAGCTCAATATTAAAATTGACCGGAGTTCTCCTTTAATAGAACATTACAAGAAGTCAGTCTGTAGTATAGCATTATAATGTTCAAGAACTCTTTGACAAGATAATATTTAAGAACTCTTGGGCCAGAAAAATGTTCAGTAGGTCAAAAGGGGACCTCTAATTTATCATCCGAGGGAGTCTATGACTTTAAATAGTTTAAAAACTTTTGAGGACCCTTTGACCAGAAATAAGTTCAAAAGGTCAGATATGGATATTTATGAGTATGTATAGAAAGTCCAAGATCGAGGACTCTTTTTACATGAGCAATACCATATAAGCAATTCGCTTGATCAATGATCTAACGTTGTGCATTTAAAAATAACATAGGTTATGCATTTCTTGCATTGCATTGCATTGCACACCAGAACTAACTCAATCCCATGTTCATTAAAGAGATAACATGTATTGTTGCAATGCATTGCACAAACGATTTAACGTTGTGCATTGAAAAATATCATAGGTTATGCACTTTTTGCATTGCATTGCATTGCACACCAGATCTAACTCCTTACCATGTCCATTAAAGAGATAACGTTGCATTGCATTGCACAAACGATCTAACATTGTGCACTGAGGTTATGCACTTCTTGCATTGCATTGCATTGCACACCAGAACTAACTCAATCCCATGTTCATTGAAGAGATAACGTGTTTGTTGCATTGCATTGCACAAACGATCTAAAGTTGTGCATTGAAAAAAAACATAGGCCATACACTTTTTTCATTGCATTACATTGCACACCAGAACTAACTCCTTCCCATGTTTATTAAAGAGATAACATATTGCATTGTATTGCACAAATGATCTAACGTTGTGCATTGAAAAATAAACATATAGGCTATGGACTTCTTGCATTGCATTGCACACCAGAACTAACTCAATCCCATGTTCATTAAAGAGATAACGTGTTGTTGCAATGCATTGCACAAACGATCTAACGTTGTGCACTGAAGAATAACATATAGGCTATGCACTTCGCATTGCATTGCACAAACGATCTAACGTTGTGCATTGAAAAATAACATAGGTTATGCACTTTTTGCATTGCATTGCATTGCACACCAGATCTAACTCCTTACCATGTTCATTAATGAGATAACATGTTGCATTGCACAAACGATCTAACGTTGTGCACTGAAGAATAACATATAGGTTATGCACTTCTTGCATTTTATTCCATCGCACAACAGAAACTAACGTAATCCCATGTTCATTAAAGAGATAACATGTATTGTTGCAATACATTGCACAAACAATCTAACGTACGTGCACTGAAGAATAACATATAGGCTATGCACTTCGCATTGCATTGCACAAACGATCTAACGTTGTGCACTGAAGAATAACATATAGGTTATGCACTTCTTGCATTTTATTGCATAGCACACCAGAACTAACGCAATCCCATGCTCATTAAAGAGATAACATGTGTTGTTGCAATGCATTGCACAAACGATCTAACGTTGTGCATTTAAAAATAACATAGGTTATGCACTTTTTGCATTGCATTGCATTGCACACCAGAACTAACTCCTTCCAAAGTTCATTAAAGACAGGGACGGACTGACAATCTGTGCGTTCTGGAAAAGTCCAGAACGGCCGTCCAACCGAGGGCCGTCGGCACAAAAAAAAAAAAAAGTCTAATAAAGCAATATGAACAGACAACAGCAGGGGCACTAATACGATCACTTATATGCTACGTGTAAAAAAACAACAACTGAGGAAGAAGAATCGGCCTACTAGCCACTGTCAGAAAGTTCGTTTATAAGGCTTACCTATACTGCACTTTTAAATTTGCTTACATTATATTTGAATAGTTAAGTTATATAGCAGTGGTCAACGTGGTGCCTGTGAGTTGCCCGCTAAACACATATTAATAGCCCCAACTGGCCAATAGCGATCCACTGTAATTCGGGGCTCCAGACTTAGACTAAATGGTATCATTTTGCGACCTTTTTTTCGTGCCGTTGCAACTAAACATTTGCACTTTTGCCTCTACAAAATTACCCAACTCTCTTTGATTATACGCTGTAATTTGCGTTGCGTATGAGAAACATCAAATGGCAAACGCTCAAAAAGCGGAACAAAACTTGTTTGATCTGAGTAGCGCGGAGCATTCAGCTCGGCCCAAAAAACAGCGATCGCGGACAAAGCAGTGCGGGCTGATCTCAGTCACGCGAACATTACACAGAGCTGCACGATCCACTGAGAAGCATTTCAATTCAGCGCAGAATTCTCTATCTCTCTTATAAACCCACATGACTATGTGATTTAAGCTTGTTAAAAGCCAGATGAAACAGCGCTGATATAATATTCTCAACATATTGATGCACAAAAACAGGCGAAACATTGTTCCAAGAACAAACCAGTTAGAAGACATTCCAACTTATGAATTAACTGTAAAACTGTAGCCTAGTAAAACAAACTTTTTGGCAGAAATGTGCCTGTAGCCTATATAATGCAGTAATGCTTTTGATTAGAAGTTATGGCAGTTTATTTATTTATTTTTGCATTTATAAATACTAAATGTTTGGTCTACTGTTTTTGATAACACATAGGCCTACAATAGGTTTATAAAAAAAAAAAAAAAAGATCAATAAATATTTTCATTATTTTTCAGGAATTGTTGATTTTTTATTTAAACGCTTGTAAGTCTGAAACAGAATATCAAGATATTTTATTATTTTGCATATGATGGTGAAAAGTAAAAAAGCACCACCATGTTATATGTATAATACATTTTTTTGAGTATACACACACTCGCACACAAAAAGGTTGGAGACCCCTGGTATATTGTAACTATATGTTTTAGAATTACAAGTTGTGTAATTTGGGGGTTCTGTTGGCAGTGACACTTCATTATTTATATTTTATGGCATTGCACATTTTTTGTTTTTATTTGAAGGCTGAGGCTTCATTAATAAACACAACCCCAAAATTATCATCATTGGTTCTGAGATGTTACTTGCTGTGAATACCTTGTCTGATAGGCTACAGTATGTGGAATATATCAGGACATCCTGGCTAGTGTCTGTCGCACACGGCTAGAAGCGAATGGCCGGATGATGGGCCTATTTGGGAGAAATTCCAGGGCTGGTTTTTAGCCCCAGTCCGTCCCTGTGTATTATAAACACAGAGATACAGCAGGCAGAGAAAAACTAATGTTAGAAAGTCAAGAGTCAAGAGCCCAACTAAAGCAGTCACTGATCTCCATCATGGTGACTTCAAATGAAACAATAAATCATCAACATCTAAACCTCTGTTAATTCTCAAACAGAACTGTAGATGTATGACAGAAATAAAGTCAGTCTGGTCAGTAATAAGTGAAGCTGGTAATGCTGTTTGTGGAGTTGTTTAATCCTCCTCTGCTGAGATCTTCAGAGATTTAATGTTTTTTATCTTCAGTTGATTTCATCTAAGGCTGTGTCTGAAGTCAGTTGTAGTTCTTGTGTTTCTGCTCGTCTCTTTTTTTCTGTTCTTGTTGTTTCTCTAAATTGACATTCCCAGAATTCCCTGTGTGACACTTCACATTTGATGCTATTTCATTTAAATAATTATGTTTCTTCTTGTTTTTTGTTATCAGTTATATACATTTGGGCTTTATATTACATCATATATTGTTTAATGAATGTTTATGGCATTATTTGGAGTAATGTGTGTGTCACCATGATGGTGTTTTGTATTTGTGTGTATGACACTGTGCACCTTCTTAATATTAACATGTTCTTCAGTTTGTGGAAAAATAATGGTGTACTCTAAATCATCATGTGCTTTTCTTTTTTACCACCTGTATTATTGTGATGGTTAGCAGTATATTACAAAGATATAAAGCAGACTTTAATACTTTAATGAAATTGAATGATAACATTTATCGGTTTATGAAATATAAGGGTTGTCCCGTGAAAACTAAAAGGTTACTACTGTATTTTTTATGGTAAAGTACTGGGAACCACAGCTGATGTTTTTTGTTGTTTTCTAATATTTTTATGAGAGCACATTTTCACATCATACAAGAGTATAATGTATATCCACATAGAAATGTGTGCAGTTAGGACATACTGTCCTCTTTTTGTTTTTAGAACATACAACAATGGTAAAAGAAGAACAGAATCAACAGATAGACATAGTCTTCTGACATAGACATAGTACATAGAGTACAGAAAAATAAACAAACAAAAACAAACCTAAATAAATCCCTCCTTCCCAGCCTACCCAGCCTTATCCTTCCATCTAAATACTACTTTATTATAGTTATAGGGAAACATTAATTTCCATTGCCAGGTGTGAGATAGTGAATGAGAGGTGACCACACTTTTTCAAAGTGTGGGAGTTTATCCATAAGAATATATTTTATTCTCTCTAAGTGGGTGTTTCTTTATTTTTCCAATGCATGAGAAGTAGCTTCTTTGCGGTGATGAGACTATAGGACAGGAGGCATTGTTGGTAGTTGTTTAACCTTTTAATATCGTCTGAAATTCCTAAAATAATAATGTGTGGATTAGGCTCCAATTGTATGTTAAGTATCCTAGAAATTAAACTGAAGATATTAAACCAAAAGATCTTAACCTTGGGACACAGGACGAAGCGGTGAAGCAACGTGTCTTCTGCAACATGGCATCTGTCACATAGAGGGGATATCTCAGGGTATATTTTGTGTAACCTCTCCTTAGAATAGTGAAGACGATGTAGAATCTTAAAGTGAATTAGGCAGTGCCTAGCATTATTAGAACATCGATGAGTATGTTCCAAACTCTTTTCCCATAGAGGGTCTGGGATCACAGTGCCCATTTCTTCCTCCCATTTTGTTTTTATTGAAGTGGAGATCACTGGACTGATAGACTGCAAAGAGTCATAAATATAAGATAGCGATTTTTCTGAGCAAGACATGGGCCGGAGGCATCGATCAAGACAAGAGCCTGAGAAGGTCTCAAAATTTTGCAAATATTTTCTTACATAGTTTCTAATTTGCAAGTATCTAAAGAAACTACTACCCGGTATATTATATTTACTCTGTAATTGTGCAAAGGATGCAAAAATGCCTTTAATGTATAACTCTCCTATTGTATGGATGCCTCTGTTCATCCAGAGATTAAAAGTATTATCAAGAATGGATGGAGGAAACGTAGGGTTTCCAGTGATAGGTAATGCATAGAATATGGGTTTCAACTTAAAGTGTGATTTGATTTGTTTCCAAATACGCACTGTACTATGGATCATCACATTGCTATTGTACAAAGACTTATCAATAGTGTAAGGTGCCAAAAGGATGGCACCTATAGAGTTAGGCTGGCATGCCTCTTGTTCTAATTTGAGCCAGATTGGTGGGGTAGCAGTGTTATCCAGCCAGTACGCCATAATCTTGATATGTGAGGCCCAGTAATATGATAAAAAATTCGGGAGTGCCAAGCCTCCCTCTGTTTTAGATTTGCAGAGGTGTTTCTTGCCTATTCTGTGGGTTTTGTAGTCCCATAAGAAAGGGAGCACAATCGAGTCAATTTTTTTAAAGAAAGATTTGGGGAGAAACACTGGAATGTTCTGAAATAAATATAGTAATTGGGGCAAGAAAATCATTTTGATAGCATTCACTCTGCCAAGTAATGATATTGGCAAGGTCTTCCAGAACTGTATATTTGATTGTAATTTAGACAACAGTGGTGGGAAATTCTCCTTAAATAAATTAGAGTGGCATTTTGTAATCTGAATTCTTAAATACGTGAATTTTTCTGAAGATACACTAAAAGGGAGGTTCTGTAACCAGGCAATATTCTGTACCTGCATGGGCATTAGCTCGCTTTTATTCCAATTTATCCTGTAACCAGAAAAGGTCCCAAATGAATTTATTTTATCGAGTATCTGTGAGATTGTGACTTGGGGTTGAGAGATAAATAATAAAACATCATCGGCATATAATGAAATTTTGTTTATAGATTTTTGTGTATTATAACCATGAATTAAAGGGTCTGAGCGGATACTCACGGCAAGGGGTTCGATTAAACTCAAAATGTTTTTGTTTTGTATATAAAAATGCCTTACTAATCTTTGCCGAGAGTATCTTGTTATATTCATATTTTAAAGCAGATATCTTTTTGTGCAAGTCACTGGAGGGAGTTTTGGCATTCTCTTTATCCAGGAGGTTAATTGGTTGTCTAGTTCAAGTAATCTAGCTTTGTTCATTTTCCTTCTAGATGCTTCAAATGAAATTATAGAGCCTCTAATAAATGCTTTGAATGCCTCCCATAGAACAGTAGGGGTGGTTTCTGAATTATCATTAGTATCAAAATAAAGGGATATCTGAGATTTTAAATAATCACAGAACTCTTTTTCGGTTAATAAAAGAGGGTTTAGCCTCCAGTTCGTCTGTGGCTTCACAATGTTGTGAATATTCAGAGTACACGTAAGGGGACTGTGATCTGAGATCAAAATGTTGTGGTATTTCGGATTTACAGCATAAGGTGTTAGTTTTGCATCTATGAGAAAATAATCTATCCTGCTGTAAGAGTTATGTGTTGCAGAATAAAAGGAGTAATCCCTACCAGTCGGGTTGGCTATTCTCCAAATGTCAGACAGATTATTATTGTTGATAAATGTATTAAGAAAGACACTTGAATTACTCTTCTCTGCTCTGCGAGTGGAAGATCTGTCTAAATACGGATCTAATACGCAATTGAAGTCCCCTGCAATAATCAAGTTCGTCTGGGATAAATCTGGTATAAGAGACATTGCCTTCTGAAAAAATGATGGATTGTCTATATTTGGAGCGTATATGTTCATCAAGGTGAGAGGTGTAGAATATATTTCCCCAGTTACAATCAGAAATCGACCTTCCTTATCAGATATTGTATCTTTGTGAATGAAGGGAATGCCTTTCCTTATCATAATTGCTGTACCTCTTGCTTTAAAATTAAATGATGAGTGGTATACATTATTAATCCATTTACACCTTAATCTGATATGAGAGTCTTTTTTCAAGTGGGTTTCCTGTAAGAATATTAGATCTGGTGCCAATGATTTAAGATGGGCAAAGATTTTACCTCTTTTAATTGGGTTGTTAAGTCCACGCACATTCCAGCTAGCTAAGGTTACACCCCTCCTTCCATCTCTTGTTTTCAGATCATTTTGTATTGGCATATCAGAAAAAAAAGTAGAGTGAATAACTGTTCCAATTAGTACACTTTCAAATTGTGATTTTATAGTAGTAAGACGGCTAAGATGAAGGGGGGGGGGGGGGGTCGTGGGGGGTCCTCTGGTTTCGGTTTCTGGCGGTTTATCCTGTTTACGCGATCTATCAGTGGTTGCTGAACTCTCTGGGCCGTGGCCCCTCTTTTCCCTCCGGTATTCCTATAATCCTAATATTGTTCCGTCTGGAGCGCGCCTCGAGGTCCTCACATTTTTCATCCAGATGTTTAACTTTAGTTGTCAGATGATCCACTGTAGATTGCAGTGTGGAGAGGATGTCAGAGTGGGATGAAGCGCTTTCTTCCACCTCTTTTAAAGCGGTCTCGTGTACTGCTGATATGCCTCTCAGCTCAGAGATAGATTTCTGGACGTTTTCATTAAGTGATGAAATCTCACCCCTAATGGTAGCAGAAACTTCTGTGATGCGGTTTTCTATGGTGGCACAAACCTCTGATCTGATCCGGTTCACATTTGCGCTTAAAGCAGCGATGGCCGCGAGCACCGTCTTATTAGAGGGTTCATCCACAGTGCTGTCATCAGGTGCGCTCGAGGTCTCTGGGCCTGTCTCAGGTGCCTCGCTTTTCTTGACTTTCGGTTTAACCATTGTCGAAACCGAGCAGAATATTTTGTTCCGGTGATTACCGCGACGTTTATGTTCTTCACGAAGTGGGTAACAATCGATGATTTTGCGATTTTTGCTCAGTTTTGAACGGATTTTTGACGAGCTATCTGGAGGTGCGTCTTAGCCTTCCATTGCTCGCTAGCGCCCCCTGATGTTTTTTTACCACACATTTAAATCCTGCTGATGTTTTTTTTTTTTTTTCAAAGTAAGGTTGCTACCATATTTTTTACAGTAAAATACTGGCAACCAAGCTGATGTTTTTTACCGTAAATTTCACAGGTTTTTTTTACATTGTGTTTTTTTGCCCCTAAATTTAAATCCCGTAAAACATAAAATGTTGCCACCATATTTTTTAAGGTAAAATACTGGCAACCACGGCTGCTGGTTTTTTACCGTAAATTTCACAGGTTTTTTTTTTTGACTGTGCACTGTTTCCCATATTCTTGCGTCCTTTCCGTCCTCTGCACTTTGGACTTCTATGTATGTGTGTGCGTACTAATACTAGTCAGTAAACAATAAACTGGGTCAAGATAATGTAAATGGTAAATGGAGCAGATTGAAATGTAATTATATTTTATATTTAAATGGGTAAATGGAATTATATTTTGCAATGCTTATGCCACAGAAATTACACTTCACCTTTAACTGTTGATATTTGTGTCCTGTGGATCTGTTGTTTTTAATTTACTATTATTTGTAAAAAAAAATAATAATACAAAAAAAAAATATATATATATATATATATATATATATATATATATTAATTTGTACTGCTGGATTTTTCAGAGGGGCTTTTTCAAAACATTTTCAACTGATGACCAAGACAGCCCAGTGCCACCATCTGCTGGTGAAGATAGTTTTACTACAGCCAACGTTGACTAAACAACAGCAGATGCCCCTGGTGAGAGTGCTGCATCTAATGGACAACTTGTACATATGTATGAGGAAAGGTCAACCCTGTACTTTCACCTCGCTGCTCGATACAGCGATAAACGTGATCGTATACTGAAAATAACCATCATTGCCAATTTTCTCTGTATTTCTCTGACCTTACAAAACTGACCAAAATTCCTACGTTTGACTGATAGATTTTTCACTTCTTTGCTGGTTTTGACCAAAGTAGTTTTCCTAGATGCCAATGTATTCTTTTTTGTATAGTACTTTAGCTTCATTTATAGCATTTATAGCAGTGTGCTATTTTTTTATTTGAACCAAACGTTCGTGGAAATTAATTAGTTAATTAATGAAGCATTTAAATTGTGCTTTTGGATACTACTGTACACTCAAAATACTTTACTAATTGATGCCAAATACATTTTATGCAATAAAATGTTGCAATTCTTAAACTGTGAAAAAGATTTGTATTTTCTACAGCTTTTATTATAGAGGTTAAACTAAACATACAAAAAAAAAAGGGGGGGGGGGGGGATAAATAAATATATGGGGGGGATTGTTCCTGGTAAACCAAATGTCCCCACAAAGATTGTAATACCAGTCATTTTTCACCTTGTGCACTGTAAACCCTAACGCTCAAAATAATTAATTGGTTTGAGTAGGACAAACTTAAATTAAACTAATTAGTTCAGTCAAATTAACTTGTATGAGTATTTAGCACTTTCTTTTTCTTTCAAGTTCACAGAACTGATATATTTTAAGTAAACTGAACTGTTTCATTGTTTTGAGTTTTATGAAATTATTTAGACAAATTTTGACAAACTTAAGTTTAACTGAAACGGCTGGGATGTCTATTTCCCAGCATGCTTTGCCGATGGCACTCGAAAGGGAGAGTAAATGCTAAAATTAAGTGTAATATAATGGGGGGGGGTTTTGTGTAAGATTAATGTTAAGTGTGAGATTTAGTAATGTTTTGTTATGCTAATTTAGAAGAATTTCTGTTAATGTTGGCTTTACACTGTAAAAAATAAAATCTTAAAAAAACGGTCAATGACTGTCAGCTACGGCTGGCAAAACAAAAAACGTAAAAAAAAAGTAAAATATCCTTATTTAAATGAAGTGCAAAAAACTTTTACAGAAATTTTCCTTAAATGTTTTACAAAAAAAACACTGTTATTTTACAGCTATTTGCTGAATTATTTACAATCAAACACCTTCACTGTAAAAAAATTCCATTTCACATTTCACATTTATTTTCTGAATGTTTTTACTAAAAAAAGCAGTTAATTACATGCATGATTTGCTGTGATTATACGTCAGGGGCGTAGCCAGAATTTTATTTTTGGGGGGGCCCATCTTAAAATGAGGGGGCAACTAATATATATATTATAGCAGCCTACGACATAGCTCGGCGATTATTATCTTTTACATGAGTCTACAAGGGCGATTATAAAAAGTGTCAATGATGTCATCTTACTCAGCAAATATATGAAGAGTTTGGTTCCAAAACGTGACAAACGTTAAATATATATATATATATATATATATATATATATATTTAGTTCCCGCAAAAATCTGTATTGCATCTGGTCGGTGTTGAAAAGTCCATTTTTAATTTTACGTAAAATGCGATATCCGCCGTGTTATTCTGTCATATTTTCTCCCTTTCCTTTTCCCTTTCTCTGAAGAATGCGATACATCCGCTCAACTAATCACAGCGCAGTGAGCGCACCATTCCACGCTTTGTAAACCGTAACGGCGGCGCTTTGCATAAACCCGCCATCCTAGTTTTCCTTCTAGCCTACTTTGTGATCCACAAAAAAAAAAGTTAATTTTTTTTTTTTTTTTGACGGCATTGGTGACCCTGTGGTGGTTTCTGCGGTGGGGAAGAAACGTAAGCAGTGGCGTAGCCACGAGGGGGCCTGGGTGGGCCTAGGCCCCTTCATTTACATGATAAATAATAAATAAATTTTAAATAATAAAAATAAGAAATTGTTGATGTGTTAGTCTAAATTATAGATTGACCAATCAAAATACTGCGCGGTAAAATGCGGCTGTTTTCAAACTTGATTTGACGTGTTGCGCGTAACCTACGCTGTCATCTTCGCGTGAGAGTTCATGCGGTGACAATGGCAGCGTTGTGCAAAGTACAATATTACGCACGAAAAATGAGCGAGAAGGAGAAAATACAATCTGAGTCATATACAGTGCTATGCATAAGTTTAGACACCCATGCTAAAGTTGACTAAAAAGAGGAATAGAAAATCATCTTTTGGAAATTGAACTTAATGCCTTAATTTAAAAAATGAGGAAAAATCCAACCTTTAAGGACACCAATTTTCTTTGTGAATGAATAATGTATGGTAAATAAATAAATGTTCTTCCTTAAAATACAGGGTGCATAAGTTTGGACACCCCTATGTTAAATTCCCATAGAGGCAGGCAGATTTTTTTTTTTAAAGGCGAGTTACTTCATGGATCCAGGATACTATGCATCCTGATAAAGTTCCCTTGGCCTTTGGAATTAAAATAGCCCCACATCATCACATAGCCTTCACCATACCTGGAGATTGGCATGGTTTTATTTCAGTTAGCCTAATAGCTAGTTTGATTTGCATTGAGAGATGATCTTATGGAAAGTACTCCATGCCAATCTCTAGGTATGGTGAAGGCTATGTAATGATGTGGGGCTATTTTAATTCCAAAGGCCAAGGGAAGCAGCATAACCTAGAGCAGGATGGCGGTGCATACCAAACCACGCCAATCCCGCCACCTGTGCACGTTGGTGGTCACACTCTGCCTACGGATGATGACGACTGGACACCGCCACCACCCCCAGTAGTAGACAACGTTTATCAGCTACCATCACAGGACCTTATGGCAGAGCTCATAACAGCACTGAGAGACCTTAGGATGACACGTCAACAGGAGTCGCACAGTCACCCTGAGCCCCATTATCCAGTGCCCGGGGTGCAGACACCGGAGTACTGTGTACCCTACACCCCACAAAGATGTGAGTCGCTGCCCGAAGAGCTGCAACCCTCGCACCACCATGAGACAGTGTACCGTGGGCCTAAACCCACAATCCCTGCATTCACCAAAGGGGATCCGAGAGAGTTCGCCAGGCTTAAGGTAGCTCTGGAGAACCTACTGCCTGTGGACGCTACAGAGCGCTTTAAATACCAGATCCTGGTGGACCACCTGAAGTATGAGGAGGCACTTCTAATAGCGGACTCATACACTAACTCACTGCAGCCCTACACTGACACTATGACAAGCCTAATTGAGCATTATGGACAGCCTCACCAGCTAGCTCTCAGGAAAATAGCTGATCTAATGGAGGCCCCTAATATTGCACGTGGTGACTCCAGTGGGTTTAAGCGATTCGCCCTGAAAGTGAGAGCACTCGTGGCAATGTTAGACCAGCTTGGGGACAGTGGAAAGACTGAGCTTCACTGTGGTTCACATGTGACACGGCTGATGTCCAAACTGCCTCATGATATACGGGCTGAATTTAAGAGGTTCCTGTACCCAATGCGTGTTACAATCCCAAGCCTATTGCACTTTTCTGACTGGCTTGACTACGAGCTGAAGATGCAAGAGACGGTGTATGAGCCTCTAACCGGTGAAAACAAGAGTAGAGCAGGACCCAGGATAGAGCGCCGCCGCGATGTTAAGAGTGGTAAGAATACCAACATCATGCACATCACAGACCAACCTGATAGCATACCGACAGTAGAGAAGGCCTAATCTAGCACTAAGCAGCCAGAGAGGACAGCATACTGCCCTTACTGCTCTAACACGCAACACTTCCTAGATAAGTGTGGAAACTTTGCACAGCTTACAGTTGAACAGATAACAGCGTGGATCAAGACCAACAAGAGGTGTTGGTGATGCGGTCGCACACACCAGGCTGCACAGTGCCGCCTGAAAATTACATGTCACAAGTATAAGGGGAGACACCTGCAAGCTTTGCATGAAGTGAATATAAAACCTGCAGTGAATATAAAACCTGCAGCTGAGGATACATCCTGCCTCATCAGCACAACTAATGAAGTTTTGTACATGGACAGGCGGGCTGGATGCGGTCAGGTCTTACTGAAAGTGAGTAAAGTGCTGCTGCGTAACGGGGAACACACTTTGGAGACATATGCCATCCTTGACGATGGATCGGAGCGGACCATTCTCCTCCCTGCAGCAGCGCAGAGCCTTAAACTTACCGGTGAGCCAGAAAATCTGATCCTCAGAACTGTTCGGCAGGACATCAGGGTTCTGCGTGGCACTGCAGTGTCGTTCTCCATCTCCCCAGTAGACCATCCAAAGAAGTCCTTCAAGATATACAGAGCATTCACTGCTGATCAACTGGGTTTGGCTGAGCACACTTACTCAATGGAGGCACTTCAGAGGAAGCACAAACATTTAAGAGGCCTCCCTCTCCAGACGATTAACAGAGTGCAACCCCTGCTGTTAATCGGGTCAGATTATACCCACTTAATCACTCCAGTGGAGCCTGTGCGTTTGGGACCCCACGGGGGACCAGCCGCAGTGAAGACAAAGTTGGGCTGGACACTTCAGGGGCCGACCAGGTACAGTAGGCAGCAGGCAACATCACAACAGTGCCTGCACGTCTCCACCCTCTCACCCACTAACAAGCTTCTACAGAGTGTAGAGAGATTGTGGCAGCTGGATGTTCTGCCCTACAGGAGTGAAAAGCTTGTTACACGCTCCAGGCAGGATCAGGAAGCAGTCCGCCTGCTGGAGGCGAAGACCATACGAGTAGAGGTTAATGGAATTCAGCGCTACGCTACTCCCCTCCTCAGGGTGAAGAACATGCCACAGCTTCAGGCACCTAAGGAGGCTGTGCTAGCTAATCTCCGCAGTACAGAGAGGCGCCTGCTGCGAGACCCTCAAAGAGCAGAAGCATACTGTGCAGAGATTGGAAAGCTGGAAAAGGCGGGCTATGCAGTTAAAGTGTCAGAAGAGGAGCTGAGCAAAGCAGCCGAGTCCTGGTTCATCCCACATCACATGGTGAGCCATAACGGAAAGAACAGGATTGTGTTCAACTGTTCCTTCATGTATAAGGGAAAAAACCTCAATGAGCTGCTGTTGCCTGGGCCCACCTTAAGTTCCAGTCTACTGGGTGTACTGCTGCGCTTCAGAGAACATGCAATTGCTGTCAGCAGTGATATTAAAGGCATGTTTCATCAAGTGAGGCTGCTCCCAGAAGACAAGCCCTTGCTGCGCTTCTTGTGGCGAGACCTGAATACAGAGGAACCACCCAGCATCTACACATGGCTTCCATTTGGCACCACTTGTAGCCCCTGCTGTGCAACTTTTGCGCTGCAGAAACATGTGTTTGACCACAGTCAGCCAGGTGAAGATGTTCGAGTGTCGATAGAACGATCCTTTTATGTGGACAACTGTCTGCAAAGCCTCCCATCTGTTGAAGAAGCCCATCACCTAGTCGACAAACTGACCTCACTGTTGGCTACAGGTGGATTTGAGTTACGCCAGTGGGCCAGTAACAACCCTGAGGTCATCAGTCACCTGCCCAAAGAAGCAAGATCTGAGAGCAGTGAGTTGTGGCTCAACGAGTCAGGCACTGACCCACAGGAGTTCGCCCTGGGACTTTGCTGGCTCTGCAATTCAGACACCTTAAGGTATAAATACCGTATGCTGGACCAACCCACACCCACCATGCGAAACATATACAGAGTCCTGTTTGACCCCCTGGGATTTATAGTCCCCTTCACTACGCGGGCCAAGGTCCTGGTGCAGCACTTGTGGGACAAACAGAGAGACTGGGATGACCCGTCACTGCCTGAGGATGTGCTGCAGCCATGGCTGACGTGGGAGGAAGAATTGCAGCATCTCTCCCAGATTCTACTGCCTCGATGCTATGTGAGCCCTGAGATGAACACTTCAAACCTCCAGAGAGACCTACACATCTTTGCTGATGCGTCAGAGAAGGCATATGGCTCGGTGGCCTATCTGCGGACGGAGAGCTCACACGGCCGTGTGGAAGTGTCATTCCTGGCTGCTAGATCCAGAGTGGCCCCGAAGAAGCAGCAATCAATACCAAGACTAGAACTGTGTGCTGCCCTGACAGCTGCACAGTTAGCTGCACTACTTCAAAGAGAGCTGACTGTGAATATCCGCACAATGGGACTCCACAACAATGGGGGTGTGTGTGGCGCAGTGGATAAGACACATGCCTTTGGTGTGAGAGACCTGGGTTCGAATCCACTGTGAGACACCAATGTGTCCCTGAGCAAGACACTTAACCCCTAGTTGCTCCTGAGGCGTGCGACCTCTGACACATATAGCAATTGTAAGTCGCTTTGGATAAAAGCGTCAGCTAAATGAATAAATGTAAATGTAAATGTAAATGTAACAACAGTACTTACATGGCTTCAGTCCGACTCCTGTCGGCTATTCGTGGGAACACGGATAGCTGAAATCCAGGAGCTGACTGAGGTCCAGGCCTGGAGATATGTGGATTCTGTCAACAACCCAGCTGATGATATAACGCGGGGAAAAACACTGCTGGAACTGGCTGGTAAGAACAGATGGAGTCAGGGCCCTGCTTTCCTACAACAGTCGCCTGAAGTCTGGCCTACACAGCCAGCCACAGAGGTGACAGAGAATTCTGCTGAGCTGCGAAAACCCACTATCTGCTGTCTCACTACAAGCATACAGACTTCTCTGCTACCAAATGTTGATCAGTTTTCCTCGTTCAGAGCGCTGACAGAGGCGGTTGCACAATCCAGCCCTGTGTCATCAGGGAGCCCCGTCAGTCTTTCTGCTGATGACTATCGAGAAGCAGAGAGAGAAGTATTGAGACGAGCCCAGCAGGACAGCTTTGCTGAGGAGTTCAGCCTCTTGAGTACCGGTAAGCCAGTAGCTGCCACCAGTAGGCTGATCTCCCTAGCACCAGAGTATGACAAGACTGTGAGACTCATCCGGGTTGGAGGAAGGCTCCGCCGCAGTGACCAGCTAGAGCCCGATTCTATTCACCCAGTGGTTCTGGACCATCGGCATAAAGTGACCCAGCTCATCATCCAGGACATGGACAATAGCCTTCGCCATCCAGGATCAGAGCGCCTTTTTGCAGAGCTGCGGTGAAAATACTGGATTCTGCATGGCCGTGAAGCTGTTAAGCGCCACCAGCACTCCTGTCCAGACTGCCAGAGATGGAGAGCCTCTCCAGTAGTGCCCAAGATGGCAGACCTCCCACAGTCCAGACTACGGCTGCTGAAGCCCCCGTTCTTCTCTACGGGCATGGACTGTTTCGGGCCTTTCACAGTGAAGGTTGGCCGTCGCCATGAGAAGAGATGGGGCATACTATTTAAATGCCTGACGCGCTGTGCACGTGGATGTTCTGTCCAGTATGGACTCGGATTCCTTTCTGATGGCCCTCCGCCGCTTCATTGCACGAAGGGGTAAGCCAGCAGAGCTCCGGTCCGACCAGGGCACTAATTTTAAGGGAGGTGAAAGAGGAGGCCTCCAGGAGGCCTTCAGGTCATTGCACCCCACACTCCAGGCTCATCTGGCTAAAGACCAGATTAGGTTTCAGTTTAACCCCCCAAGCGCACCACACTTTGGAGGAGTCTGGGAAAGGGAAGTGAGGTCTGTTAAAGCTGCACTGTATGCCACCATCCAATCACAGACTGTCCCCGAAGAGGTCCTGCGGACAGTACTTATTGAAGTGGAGGGGATTTTAAACTCCAAACCACTGGGTTACATGTCAACAGACGTGGATGATGCTGACCCAGTGACCCCCAACTTGCTCCTCATGGGGCGGCTCGACCCCTCTTTACCACAGGCTGTGTATGCTGAGTCTGAGCTCCTGAGTCGCCGCCGCTGGAGACATACTCAGGTGCTGGCTGACCAGTTTTGGTCCCACTTTATACGACACTACCTCCCGACTCTTCAGACTCGCTCCAAGTGGCACAAGGACCCTGCACAGCTGCAAACTGGAACCATAGTGATGGTAGTGGACCCACAGCTGCCAAGAGCCCAGTGGCCTTTAGGTCATGTCACTGAGGTTATTCCAGGAACTGATGGGAGAGTCAGGACTGCAGTAGTCAAAGTCAAGGACAAAATCTACACAAGGCCTGTTGCTCGCCTTGTAGCTCTACCTGCCATACCAGACACTGATACGGTCAGACCTTCTTAGAGTGGCAAATATAGTGTAACAAATTTGGGGGCGGCTGTGACGAAGGACGACCTTTTTCAGGCAGATAAAACTGGCTGCTTGAGAATCAGCCAATCAGGAGCGTCACTGCGTATGCGGTTCGCAGGAGCAGACAGTTTCAGTTTCTGAAACATTTGGAAGATAGCGCTGGCGTCGAAAGACTGTGCAGTTTATATTTATATTTATATTTATATAGATAATCTAAGATAGTGTTGCTGTACTTATTTACGAGTTCCAAGTATTGTGTGCGTGCAACTACCAGTAAGTATACTGAAGTTTGTTGTTGTTTTTACCTCACAATAATGTCGTGACTGCTCGTTGTCGTATAATGGCGGAGCTTCGCACTGCTCGTGTGTTTAATTGAGAACGTTTTTAATTAATGGAGGTGTTGCTCTGCAAGCCTTATGTGTCTCAATTGAAATAATGTTCTTTGTTATTGCACAATGTGTAACGTTTATTTAAGGAGTAATTCTGCAGCTCATAATTATATGTTCAGCTGAATTTAGTATGTTGTATAATTTTGCAGTTAATGTGCAGCAAATTAATCTTTGAACAGGGATGTACTACTGCATTTCTAAGTTTGTATTTGCTTAGTAATAAGCATTTATTATAACACTGCATTTAAGTCATAACAAAAACTATAATTTAATCTCTTGATTGTGTTTGTTTTATTATATACCTGCTAGACATATAACTATTTGACATTTATATAGAGAGTCTACATTTACTGATTTATGTCTGTATCTCTGTTTCAGAACCACACACACACCTTTAGACCTTTATTTCATTAAAACTCGTAAACGGAACATTTTGTCTGCATTCTAATCGATGCCCCTTGGTGGTCACAACCTTTTAAAGACCAGTCAAATTATACAGTCCTTTCCTATCACCAAAACAGTGCCTATCCAGACATCACCAGTCATGTTTAATGAGTGCATTGTTTGGCTCAATACAGTTGGTAATATAGGTTATCCTAAGAACTTATTGTGTGTGCAGAGTTGTTATTGTTAGCGCTATATTATATAATTCAATTTATATTTAATGTGGTTTCCACCGTAATGGACCACTGTTCCCCCTTTCTACCAGAAGGTGGCAGTATTTAAATGACTGAGTGTATGGTGTCTTTGGTAACTGTTTTAAATCAAGATTACTGATACAGATGTATTTATTGTTGTTCATTTTATTTGGTTTTTGATTTTATTTGCCTAGTTATCATCATCATCATTCACCCAGCCCAGAGTTAGACCTGCTTCTGTTTTAACACTGCTATCAGCTTCTATCAGACAACAAACTCACATCAGACTTGTCCTAATCCTAATGTAGGCCATCTGGCCAAAAGAATGATTTACCAGTGTGCTATATACTGTGTGAATCTTTCTTCTCTACATTCCAGTTTGTATAACATACAAAACTCTGATTGTGTCATGCAAGTGAAGAGAATCCATACATGTCTTAAAACTTTATATAGCACATACATGCTTTCAATGTACAATCAATGGCTGCAGAACATTTGTTAAGCCCTAAGGTAAGAACATTTTACAAGGTCCTCAAAAGAAATTCCAAAAACATAATTACATTACTAAAAACAGGCTGTCAACGCTGATTACATCAGCAATAACTGCAACAAAACATTTCCAGTAACTTTTGAACAGTCCTGCTTATTGACTTGGACGAATCTTTGCCCATTCCTCTGTACAGAACAGCTTCAACTCTTGGATGTTGGTGGGTTTCCTCACATGAGCTGCTTGCTTCCTCATCCTTCCACAATTTCAATCATTTTAAGGTCATATCTTTTGACTTGGCCTTTCCAAAACATTCACTTTATTCTTCTTTAAGGTAGGTGCATGGGTATATATATTTTCTCACAATATAATATACATAATAGTATAAAGTATAAATTGAGTTTGTAACTCCCTTCTGGTACATAGCAGACATTATTAGGCTAATACAGAAGCAATTATAAAAATGGTAAACAGAAATAAACTATAATCAGTGGAGCCATGCTGAGGATGAGTTGCTCTGCAGTCTGGTGGTGCAGCAGCAGAAACTTCTATATCTCTTCTCAGAAGGCAGCAGGATGAACAGGCTGTGGCTGGGTGGGTACTGTCCTTTAGTATCCTTTTGGCTCTGCCTAGGCACCTCACCTCACCGACATCACTGATGCTCCGGGGATGGGTAGCAGTGATCTTCTGGGCAGTTTTAATCTCCCGCTGCAGAGCCCTCCGGTCCTGGGCCGTGCACATCCCATGGCAGTTTGTGATGTTTCCAGTCAGGTGATCACCATCATTTGCTGATGTAACGTGTCAATTAAGATAAAATTAATAAAATTAAGAAATGAGAATGTGTCTGTACACCTAGCCTGTATGTCTTAATCAGCATAAGCATTCAACTTTTGTTTGCTTTCAGTCCCTCTGACTGCAGCTCAATATATCATTTGGACTGTGCAATGACAGATATCACAATAGATGATGGAGAAGTGAACTGTGCATCACTACGCTGACATGAACTTTATCTGAAAAATGTATGTAAAAGTAGAATTCCATAAATTATATTCCATAAATATTATCAAAACTTTAGGTGTTCTCGTAGTGTGGTCTTGTATCAAATAATGATGGCAGTTGTTAAGTATAGGCTATTCTGCTTATCATTACCAATATGTCTAGTAGCCTAATTGCTGACAACAACTAGCCTTTATAATCAATCTGGAATGTAAACAAAACATTTCAAGGAACACATTTCAAAGAAGACTATTATACTTGAATGAATATGAGGTGCAAGAAAAACAAAATTCATCAGGGTCAATGATAGACCCACCGTGGGCCCAAACTTTTCTGTAGCTTTTCCATAGACAGCTTTTCAAAGCTGCCTCAGTATAATAGCCTACCGCTGTCATAATAGCCTAAGCGCATTCGCGCTTAAGCTGACATAGACGCGTAGTATATTTTTAAGCGTAAATGGGGCGACCGCGCTTCTCCGAAGCACAGATCGCGCCATTTACGCTTAAAAATATACTACGCGTCTATGTCAGCTTAAGCGCGAATGCATGTTTAAAATACATAAATGTAAAAAATGATTTTCATGACAACTAAATATATGGTATAAATATTAAAGAATGCTCTGTGCAAAACAACACTATTTAATTATTATTTACCGCATATTTTGTTTTGACAATAGCCTATAGTCGATGTCCTACATTATCAGATACGGTCAGGAATTTACGTCAATTTAAAAAAAAAAAATTATGTTATTATTGCTCATTAAAACCATCCTTGATTTAACCTAAGCCGAGACATTTCCAGAAGTGGTCCAGATCATACAGCCGGAGCCGGTTTTTATGGTGAACATGGGCCGCACTGCCCAAAGTGCAGGGATGAGATGTTCCAAGAATTTTTTTTTTTTGTTGAAATTACAGGGATGGGGGAGATTGTTAATGTTTTGAAGGAAACTATAAGTTCGGGGATTGTTTTAGTTAGTTTTTATTTTAGGTTTAGGCTTTAGGCTTTATTTTATGGTTAAGTTTGGTTATGTTCATCTTATGTTATTTTATGCAATACAATCAAACATGAGTAGAAAGAGCTCATTTTGGTGAGCAGGCTAATGCTTAAGCAGCAGTGCTAAGAAACGTGATTTGTGAAAGCACAGTTATAATGAAAATAATGGAAAGTGTTTTAATTACAGAACATAAATGAATATCTCCATGACAGTAGCTCGCACACAGCAGACACAGTGCGACACCTACTGGTCTGTTTTTGTAATCGTTTTGAACTGCCCTTGATTTTAAACTTCGTTGGATTATTAACGTTACGAGGACTGAGAACCTTCACATATGTCGTTTTTGATTGTATTATTAACAAACTACTATCACTATTAGTCTATTACTTAACTAGCCTGTTCAATACATTTCTATTAACACTGTATAACGTGAGCGAGGTAAAAGCGTGTCCTTGGTCTTTTTGAAAATAGATATGATGCGTTAGGATAAAATGAAATTTTGAGGACCAACACAAGTTTTATGAGGGTGTCAATCGAATGGCAAAGACGAGATAGGGACTGATATTTTGATGGCGGAACAGCGGAATCCCAATCTCCCTCATAGTAACGTTATTAGGCCTACGCATGACGTCACGTGGGAATTCACGTTGACAGGTAGCCTATTCGCTGTCAGTTAATTCGCTGTCCATTACGGTGGAAACCACATTAAATATAAATTTGATTATATAATAGCGCTAACAGTAACAACTCTGCACAGTGCACACACAATAAGTTTAACCTATATTACCAACTGTATTGAGCCAAACAATGCGCTCATTAAACGTGACTGGTGATGTCTGGATAGGCACGATATTAAATAGCTGTAATAAACTGTTGCTAACATATTTATTCCGGTCCAGGTTTATATAAGCCTATTTATTAATTTATTTTTCTTCTTCTAACTTTACTCTGGTATAACGTTAGTGCTGCATATTATGACCGTTCTAAAAGCTTGGCTTTTATTTTGATAGGCCATATTTACTATTACTTCCGGGTCACGTGGCCAACCTGTCTATGTTTTAATGTAGATCTTCAAACGGAAAAATGGAAAAAGGAATTTCAAAAAACCAAAATCGGACCGTTATTTGATTTTGGTTTTGTCATTTTTCGTTTTTGGATTCAGAACCAAAAACGGGAGAACGGCTCTTTTTTTACCGTTTCTTTGTTTTTGGTTTGAAAGACAAACGAAAAACAGGTGGTTTCTCGTTATTTTGTTTTGTGGTTCAAACGAAAAAACAAACTATCAAAACGTACACGGACCCGGTCGGTCCGTGTACTTTTTGATCATTTCATTTCCTGTTTGGAATGGAATAATGATAAATGAAAACCAGCTCGTTTATTCGTTTTTTAGTTTAGTTTAAAAAACGAAAAATGAGATTTTGGCTCGATTTTTCATTTTTCGTTTGTGGTTTACAAATCGGTTTATGGGTTCGATATTTCATTTGCACACGTGGGCGGCGCTGAAACGCCCCTTTCATCTGATTGGTCAAAACGTTCCGCCTTCAGTAAGCTACGAGCTTTTCTTTCTGTCAGGCAGAATAAGAGTCAGTACGAGTGCGGCACGGACAAATCATACACTATAATAAAATAATGTCTGAAAAAAACACTCACTGTTAACTATGCACAATATTTGAAGCAGAATATGTTGTTGCTCACATAATTCGTGCTGCAAGCGACCCAATTAATGTGAGCCACAGTATATGACAGATTATTTTAGCATGATATATTTCCCATTGATAAATACAGTGCAAATAGTTCCGTCTCTTTGGATAAAAGGGAAGTGGAAATAAAAATCAATGATTGGCTGAACGGTACCATGATAATATGTCCGTAACATTTACCGCTCTAGTCTTTTATTTACATCAAAAGGCCGGTAGGCGTGTGTGACGTATAAATAATTTTGAAAATTGAATAGAAATAAAGATTATATTTATGAATGTATGCATGTGTAGCCTCAGTTCACATGAAAAGAAAGAGACAGAAAAGAGAGAAGCTAGAAGTGAACGTACATTAGTACTGACAAAATTACCAGGTTTGGGATTAATTAAAGTTAATTAAAGTCATGTTGGTTGAAGAGCACGGGATACCTTTAAAATGTTATTAGTTTTATTATAAAACTAATACAATTTTTATTACATACTGAATTGGTCGAGTCTCTCTGAGTTTTCTTTATGTTGGCTTGAAAAAGCCAGCATATATTTAAACATTATTATTATGTAGCCTATTAATATTATGAGAAATTGACTCCGCCTAGAACATAAATTCATCAAATTCATCACCAAACTCAGCTCAGACCTTCAGACTGGTCTGACTCGCTTATCTTTTCTAACTAGTAACTGGTCAGACTGACTTTCCCAAAAAATCCATTGACTTGCGTTATCTGAGCCAGTGGTTCTCAACTCCAGTCCTCGGGACCCGTTGCTCTGCACATTTTGTATGTCTCTCTTATCTGACACACTCAGTTCAGTTCATGGAGTCTCTCTTAACGAGCTGATGATCTGATTCAGGTGTGTTAAATAAGGGAGACATACAAAATGTGCAGAGCAGCGGGTCCCGAGGACTGGAGTTGAGAACCACTCTGAGCAATGAAGGCCGTAATGCTTAATGCTGTCCACTAGAGGGTGCGACAGGATAATAAGTGTTTTCTACTCTCTTTCCCTGTTAGCATCAGTTTAAATGACAAATAAATGCATGAATTCCATTCATAAATATAGGCCATATCTGTGAGAACACGCTTTACACTTCAAGATCTATCTATCTATCTATCTATCTATCTATCTATCTATCTATCTGTTTATCTGTCTGTCTATCTGTCTGTCTGTCTGACTATAACAGACTATAACAGACCATCTTTTTTAAACTGTTATTTAAAACGGTGGTCTGCTATAAGGAAGCGCATTTGTGCGGTCGTTGGCGATATACGACAAGGACATTTTGTATATGAGCCTACTGTAAAATTAGCTGGCTTAAAAATGCGGATTGATCATTGCAGTTATTCCAGACGCCTCCCGGTGCTATTCGTATTGGAATTGTGTAATCACAGATTATGAACAGATGTTTTACACAACAAGGATATTGGGTTGTTGGGTTTTCATGTTTTATGGGAACTTTAGACATAATTTTTATACTGTACAAACTGTGTTATCCCCTTAGCTAACTCTAATGTAACAGTTATGGGTAGGTCATCTACGAACATGTTACGGACATATCATGGTACCGTTCAGCCTATTATTGATTTTTATTTCCACTTCCCTTTTATCCAAAGAGACGGAACTATTTGCACTGTATTTATCAATGGGAAATATCATGCTAAAATAATCTGTCATAGGCTATACTGTGGCTCACATTAATGGGGTCGCTTGCAAGTAGCAGCAGCACGAATTACGTGAGCATGCAACATATTCTGCTTCAAATATTGTGCGTAGTTACAAGTGAGTGGTGGTTTCAGACATTATTTTATTATAGTGCGTGGCGTGTACTACGGAAGCCCTGAAACGCAACGTAAAAAAAAAAAAAAAATCTGTCAAAAAAAAAAAATTATAGTACCTTAAAAAAATTTTTTTTAAAAAATCCGTCAAAAAAAATTAATTCTAGTACGTTAAAAAAAAAAAAAATCCGTCAAAAAAAAAAAGTCTAGTATTTCGAGATTAAAGTCGAAACGTTTCGAGATTAAAGTCGAAACGTTTTTAGAGAATACAGTCTTCTGTAGAAGTTGCGTGTGCGTGCATTCATAACGGTGCGCGTCCACTGGTGCATAGGGCGTGTTTCCAATTCTGAATTTTGTGTGTGTGTGGACATGTTTTTCTACACCGGTGGGGACTTAAACCTGAATGCACACAGACTCATGGGGACTCGTGTCACCGTGGGGACCTAAATTGAGGTCCCCATGGGTACAAAAGCTTATAAATCATACAGAATTAGTTTTTTTGAAAATGTAAAAATGCAGAATGTCTCCTGTGATGGGTAGGTTTAGGGATAGGGGCAGTGTAAGGGGATAGAATATACAGTTTGTACAGTATAAAAACCATTACGTCTATGGAGAGTCCTCACAAAGATAGTGCACCAGACATTTGTGTGTGTGTGTGTGTGTGTGTGTGTGTGTGTGTGTGTGTGTGTGTGTGTGTGTGTGTGTGTGTGTGTGTGTAAAGAAATGCACTTGTGAAGTCGAACTGCCTCGGATCTACACAAAATAGTAGCTTTTTACTTTTATCTGGGCTTTCAACAAAACGAAAATTCGAGGTGCCAATCTACCAACATGCATTACCATGGCGTTGCCTATAGACGAGCACACAGACTCCGCCGGAGTAGGTTCACAATCTGATCGAAACTTTATCTGGCAGTGTTTTTGACGTGTTTTCGTGCTCGTCTATAATAGGCAACAGCAACACTATCTGGGTCGAGAACACTTAACAGTAACCGCACTGATTCCCTCTTCACCGTTCTGGATACATTTTAAGTGCATCATTCTGTATCAGGGACGGACTGGGGCTAAAAACCAGCCCTGGAATTTCTCCCAAATAGGCCCATCATCCGGCCATTCGCTTCTAGCCGTGTGCGACAGACACTAGCCAGGATGTCCTGATATATTCCACATACTGTAGCCTATCAGACAAGGTATTCACAGCAAGTAACATCTCAGAACCAATGATGATAATTTTGGGGTTGTGTTTATTAATGAAGCCTCAGCCTTCAAATAAAAACAAAAAATGTGCAATGCCATAAAATATAAATAATGAAGTGTCACTGCCAACAGAACCCCCAAATTACACAACTTGTAATTCTAAAACATATAGTTACAATATACCAGGGGTCTCCAACCTTTTTGTGTGCGAGTGTGTGTATACTCAAAAAAATGTATTATACATATAACATGGTGGTGCTTTTTTACTTTTCATCATCATATGCAAAATAATAAAATATCTTGATATTCTGTTTCAGACTTACAAGCGTTTAAATAAAAAATCAACAATTCCTGAAAAATAATGAAAATATTTATTGATCTTTTTTTTTTTTTTTCTATAAACCTATGTGTTATCAAAAACAGTAGACCAAACATTTAGTATTTATAAATGCAAAAATAAATAAATAAACTGCCATAACTTCTAAAAGCATTACTGCATTATATAGGCTACAGGCACATTTCTGCCAAAAAGTTTGTTTTACTAGGCTACAGTTTTACTACAGTTAATTCATAAGTTGGAATGTCTTCTAACTGGTTTGTTCTTGGAACAATGTTTCGCCTGTTTTTGTGCATCAATATGTTGAGAATATTATATCAGCGCTGTTTCATCTGGCTTTTAACAAGCTTAAATCACATAGTCATGTGGGTTTATAAGAGAGATAGAGAATTCTGCGCTGAATTGAAATGCTTCTCAGTGGATCGTGCAGCTCTGTGTAATGTTCGCGTGACTGAGATCAGCCCGCACTGCTTTGTCCGCGATCGCTGTTTTTTGGGCCGAGCTGAATGCTCCGCGCTACTCAGATCAAACAAGTTTTGTTCCGCTTTTTGAGCGTTTGGCATTAGATGTTTCTCATACGCAACGCAAATTACAGCGTATAAGGGACTGTTCGTTATTTATTTAAGGGGCCACCGGAGGAGTTTTGAGATCTGTTGTCAAAAAAGACATGACCCTCCCTTCGCCAGCAACAATTTTTTCTATGACCCTCCAAAATGATTGTGAAAAAAGGCATGACCCTCCCCGATAATTTATTGATTAGCCTAATTCTGTACTGGTTTGCGCTTGGCAAAGATGTTCAGATAGCCATTGTTTGTTTGTTTTTTAAACCATAAACTCTTGCTTTCTCATCTGGCTGTAACGATAGACCAAACCTACGATTCGGTTCGTATCACGATTTTTTATTTTAGATTTGAAAAAAAATCATGTTTTCGTTGCTGATGCGGTGTGACGCGTTCAACATGTGGGTGGCGCTGCTAATAAAGCATCTAAAAGCTGTCACAAAGAACCGGCAAAAGTAATGATTATTAATATGTCATATAGGCCTAGACATTTTAATTGTTTTTAATAAACAAGTGTTTTCTGTGTCGACTGCAAAGATGAAGTTGACGATGCGTCGCGATCGTCTCAGAACGCGCCAGAGAGAAATGCACATTTCATAAGGAGAAAGCAGTCTGTTTTCCTTCGTTTTGAATTGTTCTGCATGTTTAAAAGTAGACATTTCAAGCTTTCTATATATTTCTCAGGTCTATGAGGCAAGTAGCACACCTTACGCTGAGTTTCGGTTCATTTATGAGACAAGAGTCCAGTTCACTCGCCCGCGCCTCCGTGTCATGATTATCTATTTTCTACTATATTTAGACTACTTCTTATTTATTAAATCCAGATGAAACATTGATTAAAATTAAGATAAAATTAATAAAAAAACGAAATTCACTTTAAAGAAAAGCTTTGTGCTTTCTGTTTGAGGTCTCTGTGCAATTTTTAAAGTCGCTTTAGAGCAGTCATGTCCGTGCGTAATGGAGAACTGTCACGTCCGTAACATTTTTTTTTTTTTTTCACATAAATGCAAACACGAAAAATAAAATAAAAATATTATAAAATTTAATTTTCTGTGGAGGCCGATCTTTATTCATCCGGTGGGTATATATATTTTGGTTTGCACAGTGTAATTTATAGAATTACTAAAAAATATTTTGCCACCTAAAAGTTATTTTTTTGTGTCACGTCACATGTGTATTTCCCTCATATTAAATATAAAACGCATGTGTAGACTGATATTTTTCTAATGTCTTGACTCCTTTCAGACGTTTCAAATAAATGCATTTTCTGAGAATTTTTATTTTAAGTTTTGACTGCAAATGTCACGTCCATTCACTGGAATCGCCCAATTTTAACGAATTAATCCTCAACTAGTTTTTGTGGTGTAGGTCTATGTATTTTATGTTAACTTAAATAATAGCCTACTAATAGTGCTATTAGTAGGCTTCAACTTTCAACTTCATCAACTTTCAACTTCATCAACTTCAACTTCATGTCTAGCCGACACTGACATAAAAAATAACTGTTTTATTAGTAAACAATTAAAATGTCTCCTGCTATATTGAACATATTTGCCTGTTCCTTACAAAACACTGACAGTGGGTTTTTTTTTTTTTTGTTGAGCAGCTGCGGACAAATTATTTCGACACACACACACACACAATATTGATAAACAGGATTTTTTTGTTGCTTTTTTAATACAATAAAAATTTCATTTAATTTATTGTCTAATAAAATTATAAGCCTATTATTTTTAGTTTATTAACAGCAACAACAGCTGTAAAGATGAAGTTGACGATCGCCATCTCCGTATTGAACACGCCTATAGAAAGAAATGCACATCATTACATAACCAGAGAGTAGCCTATTTCTTTTCGTTTTAAATTGTTAAAAAGACATTTCAAGCTTTCTTAAGATATATTTCATGTATGTGAGGCATATGCTGAGTTTCGTTAAGTTAGGATGAGATGCGCTCCTGTTTACGAGCAGTGCAAGTGACCACGCGGGCGCCTCTATGATTGTGTTGTCTGCTATATTTGGTATTTGGCAATTGGTTGATAAAAAATATTAAAATTAAGATACAATTTATACAAAACGAAATTCACTTTAAAAAATCGTTTTCTGCAAAACAAAACTTAATTAAGTGGTCAAAATCATGTCTGACCCGCTCCATGTCTCTCGATATTGCGTATACTCGTGTGTGCGGTTCACTTTTCATAATCAACATAGATGAAAAATAACATTATTATATTTTAACAAAAATGAAACTAAATGAGCTTATTTAATGGTAACAACACAGTAGGCCTACAAACTCTGTATTTGTACAAATTGCTGCACATTCATTTTATTCTGAATTTTGCACACACAAGTTGAAAGGCATTTGTTTGTGCATGCATGTAAAACATATCTGCAACATTTATCAAGTTCACTGATAATTATGCGTGCATTTATTAATTATTATCTTAATGAATATTGTAACAAGGACGAAGCATGTAAACTGTTTGTTTAGAATTTGGATCGATCATCGCAAATAGATCCGAATGAAGAAACGTACAAAACCATAGGCTATAGAAAATGGGTGGGCCCGGACCTAAATGCCCACCCGGGCCCAATGGTAGCGCCGCGGCTGGTGGTAGCCCTATCTTACACATCGTGGAAACAAAATAAGAATGGAAACTAAAATATGCAGTATCGCGCTACAGCGCACATTCTATCAGCAGTTCTGGCGCCTCAGTCCCAGTACTGTAAAACTCGACGTACGTTCACATCACATGTTAATGCAGCGGTAGAGTTACACTCACAGGACACTGTGCACTTAACAAAAGTTCATTATTTGCTCGTGCTTTAAAGCTTTGCCGGGTAAACATTTCTTTGGCATTCTGTTCTGACATGATGCACTTTTTCTCTAAGCGCGAACTGAAGCGCACACTGTCAAACAGCGCCAAACTGGATTTTTGTTGGGTCAGACCCATCTGATATCGAAGGGGGGCTGATAACGCGAGATCAACATGGAGCTAAATGGAAAAAAATAGCACCAAACAAGCCACTTTGAAATGTTGCTGTTTTAATGAATATAAAAGTTGGGTGACCCTCCCCCTAGACTAAAAAAAGTTGGATGACCCTCCCCTCAACAAAGAATAAAAAGACATGACCCTCCCCTATTTTCCTCCGGTGGCCCCTTCCATAAATACCGAACGGTCCCTAAGCTTGTTAAAAGCCAGATGAAACAGCGCTGATATAATATTCTCAACATATTGATGCACAAAAACAGGCGAAACATTGTTCCAAGAACAAACCAGTTAGAAGACATTCCAACTTATGAATTAACTGTAGTAAAACTGTAGCCTAGTAAAACAAACTTTTTGGCAGAAATGTGCCTGTAGCCTATATAATGCAGTAATGCTTTTAGAAGTTATGGCAGTTTATTTATTTATTTTTGCATTTATAAATACTAAATGTTTGGTCTACTGTTTTTGATAACACATAGGTTTATAGAAAAAAAAAAAAAAAGATCAATAAATATTTTCATTATTTTTCAGGAATTGTTGATTTTTTATTTAAACGCTTGTAAGTCTGAAACAGAATATCAAGATATTTTATTATTTTGCATATGATGATGAAAAGTAAAAAAGCACCACCATGTTATATGTATAATACATTTTTTTGAGTATACACACACTCGCACACAAAAAGGTTGGAGACCCCTGGTATATTGTAACTATATGTTTTAGAATTACAAGTTGTGTAATTTGGGGGTTCTGTTGGCAGTGACACTTCATTATTTATATTTTATGGCATTGCACATTTTTTGTTTTTATTTGAAGGCTGAGGCTTCATTAATAAACACAACCCCAAAATTATCATCATTGGTTCTGAGATGTTACTTGCTGTGAATACCTTGTCTGATAGGCTACAGTATGTGGAATATATCAGGACATCCTGGCTAGTGTCTGTCGCACACGGCTAGAAGCGAATGGCCGGATGATGGGCCTATTTGGGAGAAATTCCAGGGCTGGTTTTTAGCCCCAGTCCGTCCCTGATACAGAATGATGCACTTAAAATGTATCCAGAACGGTGAAGAGGGAATCAGTGCGGTTACTGTTAAGTGTTCTCGACCCAGATAGTGTTGCTGTTGCCTATTATAGACGAGCACGAAAACACGTCAAAAACACTGCCAGATAAAGTTTCGATCAGATTGTGAACCTACTCCGGCGGAGTCTGTG
Organism: Squalius cephalus; assembly: GCF_949319135.1. NCBI lineage: Eukaryota > Metazoa > Chordata > Actinopteri > Cypriniformes > Leuciscidae > Squalius > Squalius cephalus. The sequence goes on from NC_137126.1 coordinate 14,809,504, forward strand.
TGCTCGTCTATAGGCAACGCCATGGTAATGCATGTTGGTAGATTGGCACCTCGAATTTTCTTTTTGTTGAAAGCCCAGATAAAAGTAAAAAGCTACTATTTTGTGTAGATCCGAGGCAGTTCGACTTCACAAGTGCATTTCTTTACACACACACACACACACACACACACACACACACACACACACACACACACACACACACACACACACAAATGTCTGGTGCACTATCTTTGTGAGGACTCTCCATAGACGTAATGGTTTTTATACTGTACAAACTGTATATTCTATCCCCTTACACTGCCCCTATCCCTAAACCTACCCATCACAGGAGACATTCTGCATTTTTACATTTTCAAAAAAACTAATTCTGTATGATTTATAAGCTTTTGTACCCATGGGGACCTCAATTTAGGTCCCCACGGTGACACGAGTCCCCATGAGTCTGTGTGCATTCAGGTTTAAGTCCCCACCGGTGTAGAAAAACATGTCCACACACACACAAAATTCAGAATTGGAAACACGCCCTATGCACCAGTGGACGCGCACCGTTATGAATGCACGCACACGCAACTTCTACAGAAGACTGTATTCTCTAAAAACGTTTCGACTTTAATCTCGAAACGTTTCGACTTTAATCTCGAAATACTAGACTTTTTTTTTTTTGACGGATTTTTTTTTTTTTTTAACGTACTAGAATTAATTTTTTTTGACGGATTTTTAAAAAAAAAAATTTTTAAGGTACTATAATTTTTTTTTTTTGACAGATTTTTTTTTTTTTTTTACGTTGCGTTTCAGGGCTTCCGTAGTACACGCCACGCACTATAATAAAATAATGTCTGAAACCACCACTCACTTGTAACTACGCACAATATTTGAAGCAGAATATGTTGCATGCTCACGTAATTCGTGCTGCTGCTACTTGCAAGCGACCCCATTAATGTGAGCCACAGTATAGCCTATGACAGATTATTTTAGCATGATATTTCCCATTGATAAATACAGTGCAAATAGTTCCGTCTCTTTGGATAAAAGGGAAGTGGAAATAAAAATCAATAATAGGCTGAACGGTACCATGATATGTCCGTAACATGTTCGTAGATGACCTACCCATAACTGTTACATTAGAGTTAGCTAAGGGGATAACACAGTTTGTACAGTATAAAAATTATGTCTAAAGTTCCCATAAAACATGAAAACCCAACAACCCAATATCCTTGTTGTGTAAAACATCTGTTCATAATCTGTGATTACACAATTCCAATACGAATAGCACCGGGAGGCGTCTGGAATAACTGCAATGATCAATCCGCATTTTTAAGCCAGCTAATTTTACAGTAGGCTCATATACAAAATGTCCTTGTCGTATATCGCCAACGACCGCACAAATGCGCTTCCTTATAGCAGACCACCGTTTTAAATAACAGTTTAAAAAAGATGGTCTGTTATAGTCTGTTATAGTCAGACAGACAGACAGATAGACAGACAGATAAACAGATAGATAGATAGATAGATAGATAGATAGATAGATAGATAGATAGATAGATAGATAGATAGATAGATAGATAGATAGATAGATCTTGAAGTGTAAAGCGTGTTCTCACAGATATGGCCTATATTTATGAATGGAATTCATGCATTTATTTGTCATTTAAACTGATGCTAACAGGGAAAGAGAGTAGAAAACACTTATTATCCTGTCGCACCCTCTAGTGGACAGCATTAAGCATTACGGCCTTCATTGCTCAGAGTGGTTCTCAACTCCAGTCCTCGGGACCCGCTGCTCTGCACATTTTGTATGTCTCCCTTATTTAACACACCTGAATCAGATCATCAGCTCGTTAAGAGAGACTCCATGAACTGAACTGAGTGTGTCAGATAAGAGAGACATACAAAATGTGCAGAGCAACGGGTCCCGAGGACTGGAGTTGAGAACCACTGGCTCAGATAACGCAAGTCAATGGATTTTTTGGGAAAGTCAGTCTGACCAGTTACTAGTTAGAAAAGATAAGCGAGTCAGACCAGTCTGAAGGTCTGAGCTGAGTTTGGTGATGAATTTGATGAATTTATGTTCTAGGCGGAGTCAATTTCTCATAATATTAATAGGCTACATAATAATAATGTTTAAATATATGCTGGCTTTTTCAAGCCAACATAAAGAAAACTCAGAGAGACTCGACCAATTCAGTATGTAATAAAAATTGTATTAGTTTTATAATAAAACTAATAACATTTTAAAGGTATCCCGTGCTCTTCAACCAACATGACTTTAATTAACTTTAATTAATCCCAAACCTGGTAATTTTGTCAGTACTAATGTACGTTCACTTCTAGCTTCTCTCTTTTCTGTCTCTTTCTTTTCATGTGAACTGAGGCTACACATGCATACATTCATAAATATAATCTTTATTTCTATTCAATTTTCAAAATTATTTATACGTCACACACGCCTACCGGCCTTTTGATGTAAATAAAAGACTAGAGCGGTAAATGTTACGGACATATTATCATGGTACCGTTCAGCCAATCATTGATTTTTATTTCCACTTCCCTTTTATCCAAAGAAACGGAACTATTTGCACTGTATTTATCAATGGGAAATATATCATGCTAAAATAATCTGTCATATACTGTGGCTCACATTAATTGGGTCGCTTGCAGCACGAATTATGTGAGCAACAACATATTCTGCTTCAAATATTGTGCATAGTTAACAGTGAGTGTTTTTTTCAGACATTATTTTATTATAGTGTATGATTTGTCCGTGCCGCACTCGTACTGACTCTTATTCTGCCTGACAGAAAGAAAAGCTCGTAGCTTACTGAAGGCGGAACGTTTTGACCAATCAGATGAAAGGGGCGTTTCAGCGCCGCCCACGTGTGCAAATGAAATATCGAACCCATAAACCGATTTGTAAACCACAAACGAAAAATGAAAAATCGAGCCAAAATCTCATTTTTCGTTTTTTAAACTAAACTAAAAAACGAATAAACGAGCTGGTTTTCATTTATCATTATTCCATTCCAAACAGGAAATGAAATGATCAAAAAGTACACGGACCGACCGGGTCCGTGTACGTTTTGATAGTTTGTTTTTTCGTTTGAACCACAAAACAAAATAACGAGAAACCACCTGTTTTTCGTTTGTCTTTCAAACCAAAAACAAAGAAACGGTAAAAAAAGAGCCGTTCTCCCGTTTTTGGTTCTGAATCCAAAAACGAAAAATGACAAAACCAAAATCAAATAACGGTCCGATTTTGGTTTTTTGAAATTCCTTTTTCCATTTTTCCGTTTGAAGATCTACATTAAAACATAGACAGGTTGGCCACGTGACCCGGAAGTAATAGTAAATATGGCCTATCAAAATAAAAGCCAAGCTTTTAGAACGGTCATAATATGCAGCACTAACGTTATACCAGAGTAAAGTTAGAAGAAGAAAAATAAATTAATAAATAGGCTTATATAAACCTGGACCGGAATAAATATGTTAGCAACAGTTTATTACAGCTATTTAATATCGTGCCTATCCAGACATCACCAGTCACGTTTAATGAGCGCATTGTTTGGCTCAATACAGTTGGTAATATAGGTTAAACTTATTGTGTGTGCACTGTGCAGAGTTGTTACTGTTAGCGCTATTATATAATCAAATTTATATTTAATGTGGTTTCCACCGTAATGGACAGCGAATTAACTGACAGCGAATAGGCTACCTGTCAACGTGAATTCCCACGTGACGTCATGCGTAGGCCTAATAACGTTACTATGAGGGAGATTGGGATTCCGCTGTTCCGCCATCAAAATATCAGTCCCTATCTCGTCTTTGCCATTCGATTGACACCCTCATAAAACTTGTGTTGGTCCTCAAAATTTCATTTTATCCTAACGCATCATATCTATTTTCAAAAAGACCAAGGACACGCTTTTACCTCGCTCACGTTATACAGTGTTAATAGAAATGTATTGAACAGGCTAGTTAAGTAATAGACTAATAGTGATAGTAGTTTGTTAATAATACTATCAAAAACGACATATGTGAAGGTTCTCAGTCCTCGTAACGTTAATAATCCAACGAAGTTTAAAATCAAGGGCAGTTCAAAACGATTACAAAAACAGACCAGTAGGTGTCGCACTGTGTCTGCTGTGTGCGAGCTACTGTCATGGAGATATTCATTTATGTTCTGTAATTAAAACACTTTCCATTATTTTCATTATAACTGTGCTTTCACAAATCACGTTTCTTAGCACTGCTGCTTAAGCATTAGCCTGCTCACCAAAATGAGCTCTTTCTACTCATGTTTGATTGTATTGCATAAAATAACATAAGATGAACATAACCAAACTTAACCATAAAATAAAGCCTAAAGCCTAAACCTAAAATAAAAACTAACTAAAACAATCCCCGAACTTATAGTTTCCTTCAAAACATTAACAATCTCCCCCATCCCTGTAATTTCAACAAAAAAAAAAAATTCTTGGAACATCTCATCCCTGCACTTTGGGCAGTGCGGCCCATGTTCACCATAAAAACCGGCTCCGGCTGTATGATCTGGACCACTTCTGGAAATGTCTCGGCTTAGGTTAAATCAAGGATGGTTTTAATGAGCAATAATAACATAATTTTTTTTTTTTAAATTGACGTAAATTCCTGACCGTATCTGATAATGTAGGACATCGACTATAGGCTATTGTCAAAACAAAATATGCGGTAAATAATAATTAAATAGTGTTGTTTTGCACAGAGCATTCTTTAATATTTATACCATATATTTAGTTGTCATGAAAATCATTTTTTACATTTATGTATTTTAAACATGCATTCGCGCTTAAGCTGACATAGACGCGTAGTATATTTTTAAGCGTAAATGGCGCGATCTGTGCTTCGGAGAAGCGCGGTCGCCCCATTTACGCTTAAAAATATACTACGCGTCTATGTCAGCTTAAGCGCGAATGCGCTTAGGCTATTATGACAGCGGTAGGCTATTATACTGAGGCAGCTTTGAAAAGCTGTCTATGGAAAAGCTACAGAAAAGTTTGGGCCCACGGTGGGTCTATCATTGACCCTGATGAATTTTGTTTTTCTTGCACCTCATATTCATTCAAGTATAATAGTCTTCTTTGAAATGTGTTCCTTGAAATGTTTTGTTTACATTCCAGATTGATTATAAAGGCTAGTTGTTGTCAGCAATTAGGCTACTAGACATATTGGTAATGATAAGCAGAATAGCCTATACTTAACAACTGCCATCATTATTTGATACAAGACCACACTACGAGAACACCTAAAGTTTTGATAATATTTATGGAATATAATTTATGGAATTCTACTTTTACATACATTTTTCAGATAAAGTTCATGTCAGCGTAGTGATGCACAGTTCACTTCTCCATCATCTATTGTGATATCTGTCATTGCACAGTCCAAATGATATATTGAGCTGCAGTCAGAGGGACTGAAAGCAAACAAAAGTTGAATGCTTATGCTGATTAAGACATACAGGCTAGGTGTACAGACACATTCTCATTTCTTAATTTTATTAATTTTATCTTAATTGACACGTTACATCAGCAAATGATGGTGATCACCTGACTGGAAACATCACAAACTGCCATGGGATGTGCACGGCCCAGGACCGGAGGGCTCTGCAGCGGGAGATTAAAACTGCCCAGAAGATCACTGCTACCCATCCCCGGAGCATCAGTGATGTCGGTGAGGTGAGGTGCCTAGGCAGAGCCAAAAGGATACTAAAGGACAGTACCCACCCAGCCACAGCCTGTTCATCCTGCTGCCTTCTGAGAAGAGATATAGAAGTTTCTGCTGCTGCACCACCAGACTGCAGAGCAACTCATCCTCAGCATGGCTCCACTGATTATAGTTTATTTCTGTTTACCATTTTTATAATTGCTTCTGTATTAGCCTAATAATGTCTGCTATGTACCAGAAGGGAGTTACAAACTCAATTTATACTTTATACTATTATGTATATTATATTGTGAGAAAATATATATACCCATGCACCTACCTTAAAGAAGAATAAAGTGAATGTTTTGGAAAGGCCAAGTCAAAAGATATGACCTTAAAATGATTGAAATTGTGGAAGGATGAGGAAGCAAGCAGCTCATGTGAGGAAACCCACCAACATCCAAGAGTTGAAGCTGTTCTGTACAGAGGAATGGGCAAAGATTCGTCCAAGTCAATAAGCAGGACTGTTCAAAAGTTACTGGAAATGTTTTGTTGCAGTTATTGCTGATGTAATCAGCGTTGACAGCCTGTTTTTAGTAATGTAATTATGTTTTTGGAATTTCTTTTGAGGACCTTGTAAAATGTTCTTACCTTAGGGCTTAACAAATGTTCTGCAGCCATTGATTGTACATTGAAAGCATGTATGTGCTATATAAAGTTTTAAGACATGTATGGATTCTCTTCACTTGCATGACACAATCAGAGTTTTGTATGTTATACAAACTGGAATGTAGAGAAGAAAGATTCACACAGTATATAGCACACTGGTAAATCATTCTTTTGGCCAGATGGCCTACATTAGGATTAGGACAAGTCTGATGTGAGTTTGTTGTCTGATAGAAGCTGATAGCAGTGTTAAAACAGAAGCAGGTCTAACTCTGGGCTGGGTGAATGATGATGATGATAACTAGGCAAATAAAATCAAAAACCAAATAAAATGAACAACAATAAATACATCTGTATCAGTAATCTTGATTTAAAACAGTTACCAAAGACACCATACACTCAGTCATTTAAATACTGCCACCTTCTGGTAGAAAGGGGGAACAGTGGTCCATTACGGTGGAAACCACATTAAATATAAATTGAATTATATAATATAGCGCTAACAATAACAACTCTGCACACACAATAAGTTCTTAGGATAACCTATATTACCAACTGTATTGAGCCAAACAATGCACTCATTAAACATGACTGGTGATGTCTGGATAGGCACTGTTTTGGTGATAGGAAAGGACTGTATAATTTGACTGGTCTTTAAAAGGTTGTGACCACCAAGGGGCATCGATTAGAATGCAGACAAAATGTTCCGTTTACGAGTTTTAATGAAATAAAGGTCTAAAGGTGTGTGTGTGGTTCTGAAACAGAGATACAGACATAAATCAGTAAATGTAGACTCTCTATATAAATGTCAAATAGTTATATGTCTAGCAGGTATATAATAAAACAAACACAATCAAGAGATTAAATTATAGTTTTTGTTATGACTTAAATGCAGTGTTATAATAAATGCTTATTACTAAGCAAATACAAACTTAGAAATGCAGTAGTACATCCCTGTTCAAAGATTAATTTGCTGCACATTAACTGCAAAATTATACAACATACTAAATTCAGCTGAACATATAATTATGAGCTGCAGAATTACTCCTTAAATAAACGTTACACATTGTGCAATAACAAAGAACATTATTTCAATTGAGACACATAAGGCTTGCAGAGCAACACCTCCATTAATTAAAAACGTTCTCAATTAAACACACGAGCAGTGCGAAGCTCCGCCATTATACGACAACGAGCAGTCACGACATTATTGTGAGGTAAAAACAACAACAAACTTCAGTATACTTACTGGTAGTTGCACGCACACAATACTTGGAACTCGTAAATAAGTACAGCAACACTATCTTAGATTATCTATATAAATATAAATATAAATATAAACTGCACAGTCTTTCGACGCCAGCGCTATCTTCCAAATGTTTCAGAAACTGAAACTGTCTGCTCCTGCGAACCGCATACGCAGTGACGCTCCTGATTGGCTGATTCTCAAGCAGCCAGTTTTATCTGCCTGAAAAAGGTCGTCCTTCGTCACAGCCGCCCCCAAATTTGTTACACTATATTTGCCACTCTAAGAAGGTCTGACCGTATCAGTGTCTGGTATGGCAGGTAGAGCTACAAGGCGAGCAACAGGCCTTGTGTAGATTTTGTCCTTGACTTTGACTACTGCAGTCCTGACTCTCCCATCAGTTCCTGGAATAACCTCAGTGACATGACCTAAAGGCCACTGGGCTCTTGGCAGCTGTGGGTCCACTACCATCACTATGGTTCCAGTTTGCAGCTGTGCAGGGTCCTTGTGCCACTTGGAGCGAGTCTGAAGAGTCGGGAGGTAGTGTCGTATAAAGTGGGACCAAAACTGGTCAGCCAGCACCTGAGTATGTCTCCAGCGGCGGCGACTCAGGAGCTCAGACTCAGCATACACAGCCTGTGGTAAAGAGGGGTCGAGCCGCCCCATGAGGAGCAAGTTGGGGGTCACTGGGTCAGCATCATCCACGTCTGTTGACATGTAACCCAGTGGTTTGGAGTTTAAAATCCCCTCCACTTCAATAAGTACTGTCCGCAGGACCTCTTCGGGGACAGTCTGTGATTGGATGGTGGCATACAGTGCAGCTTTAACAGACCTCACTTCCCTTTCCCAGACTCCTCCAAAGTGTGGTGCGCTTGGGGGGTTAAACTGAAACCTAATCTGGTCTTTAGCCAGATGAGCCTGGAGTGTGGGGTGCAATGACCTGAAGGCCTCCTGGAGGCCTCCTCTTTCACCTCCCTTAAAATTAGTGCCCTGGTCGGACCGGAGCTCTGCTGGCTTACCCCTTCGTGCAATGAAGCGGCGGAGGGCCATCAGAAAGGAATCCGAGTCCATACTGGACAGAACATCCACGTGCACAGCGCGTCAGGCATTTAAATAGTATGCCCCATCTCTTCTCATGGCGACGGCCAACCTTCACTGTGAAAGGCCCGAAACAGTCCATGCCCGTAGAGAAGAACGGGGGCTTCAGCAGCCGTAGTCTGGACTGTGGGAGGTCTGCCATCTTGGGCACTACTGGAGAGGCTCTCCATCTCTGGCAGTCTGGACAGGAGTGCTGGTGGCGCTTAACAGCTTCACGGCCATGCAGAATCCAGTATTTTCACCGCAGCTCTGCAAAAAGGCGCTCTGATCCTGGATGGCGAAGGCTATTGTCCATGTCCTGGATGATGAGCTGGGTCACTTTATGCCGATGGTCCAGAACCACTGGGTGAATAGAATCGGGCTCTAGCTGGTCACTGCGGCGGAGCCTTCCTCCAACCCGGATGAGTCTCACAGTCTTGTCATACTCTGGTGCTAGGGAGATCAGCCTACTGGTGGCAGCTACTGGCTTACCGGTACTCAAGAGGCTGAACTCCTCAGCAAAGCTGTCCTGCTGGGCTCGTCTCAATACTTCTCTCTCTGCTTCTCGATAGTCATCAGCAGAAAGACTGACGGGGCTCCCTGATGACACAGGGCTGGATTGTGCAACCGCCTCTGTCAGCGCTCTGAACGAGGAAAACTGATCAACATTTGGTAGCAGAGAAGTCTGTATGCTTGTAGTGAGACAGCAGATAGTGGGTTTTCGCAGCTCAGCAGAATTCTCTGTCACCTCTGTGGCTGGCTGTGTAGGCCAGACTTCAGGCGACTGTTGTAGGAAAGCAGGGCCCTGACTCCATCTGTTCTTACCAGCCAGTTCCAGCAGTGTTTTTCCCCGCGTTATATCATCAGCTGGGTTGTTGACAGAATCCACATATCTCCAGGCCTGGGCTTCAGTCCGACTCCTGTCGGCTATTCGTGGGAACACGGATAGCTGAAATCCAGGAGCTGACTGAGGTCCAGGCCTGGAGATATGTGGATGTAAGTACTGTTGTTACATTTACATTTACATTTACATTTATTCATTTAGCTGACGCTTTTATCCAAAGCGACTTACAATTGCTATATGTGTCAGAGGTCGCACGCCTCAGGAGCAACTAGGGGTTAAGTGTCTTGCTCAGGGACACATTGGTGTCTCACAGTGGATTCGAACCCAGGTCTCTCACACCAAAGGCATGTGTCTTATCCACTGCGCCACACACACCCCCATTGTTGTGGAGTCCCATTGTGCGGATATTCACAGTCAGCTCTCTTTGAAGTAGTGCAGCTAACTGTGCAGCTGTCAGGGCAGCACACAGTTCTAGTCTTGGTATTGATTGCTGCTTCTTCGGGGCCACTCTGGATCTAGCAGCCAGGAATGACACTTCCACACGGCCGTGTGAGCTCTCCGTCCGCAGATAGGCCACCGAGCCATATGCCTTCTCTGACGCATCAGCAAAGATGTGTAGGTCTCTCTGGAGGTTTGAAGTGTTCATCTCAGGGCTCACATAGCATCGAGGCAGTAGAATCTGGGAGAGATGCTGCAATTCTTCCTCCCACGTCAGCCATGGCTGCAGCACATCCTCAGGCAGTGACGGGTCATCCCAGTCTCTCTGTTTGTCCCACAAGTGCTGCACCAGGACCTTGGCCCGCGTAGTGAAGGGGACTATAAATCCCAGGGGGTCAAACAGGACTCTGTATATGTTTCGCATGGTGGGTGTGGGTTGGTCCAGCATACGGTATTTATACCTTAAGGTGTCTGAATTGCAGAGCCAGCAAAGTCCCAGGGCGAACTCCTGTGGGTCAGTGCCTGACTCGTTGAGCCACAACTCACTGCTCTCAGATCTTGCTTCTTTGGGCAGGTGACTGATGACCTCAGGGTTGTTACTGGCCCACTGGCGTAACTCAAATCCACCTGTAGCCAACAGTGAGGTCAGTTTGTCGACTAGGTGATGGGCTTCTTCAACAGATGGGAGGCTTTGCAGACAGTTGTCCACATAAAAGGATCGTTCTATCGACACTCGAACATCTTCACCTGGCTGACTGTGGTCAAACACATGTTTCTGCAGCGCAAAAGTTGCACAGCAGGGGCTACAAGTGGTGCCAAATGGAAGCCATGTGTAGATGCTGGGTGGTTCCTCTGTATTCAGGTCTCGCCACAAGAAGCGCAGCAAGGGCTTGTCTTCTGGGAGCAGCCTCACTTGATGAAACATGCCTTTAATATCACTGCTGACAGCAATTGCATGTTCTCTGAAGCGCAGCAGTACACCCAGTAGACTGGAACTTAAGGTGGGCCCAGGCAACAGCAGCTCATTGAGGTTTTTTCCCTTATACATGAAGGAACAGTTGAACACAATCCTGTTCTTTCCGTTATGGCTCACCATGTGATGTGGGATGAACCAGGACTCGGCTGCTTTGCTCAGCTCCTCTTCTGACACTTTAACTGCATAGCCCGCCTTTTCCAGCTTTCCAATCTCTGCACAGTATGCTTCTGCTCTTTGAGGGTCTCGCAGCAGGCGCCTCTCTGTACTGCGGAGATTAGCTAGCACAGCCTCCTTAGGTGCCTGAAGCTGTGGCATGTTCTTCACCCTGAGGAGGGGAGTAGCGTAGCGCTGAATTCCATTAACCTCTACTCGTATGGTCTTCGCCTCCAGCAGGCGGACTGCTTCCTGATCCTGCCTGGAGCGTGTAACAAGCTTTTCACTCCTGTAGGGCAGAACATCCAGCTGCCACAATCTCTCTACACTCTGTAGAAGCTTGTTAGTGGGTGAGAGGGTGGAGACGTGCAGGCACTGTTGTGATGTTGCCTGCTGCCTACTGTACCTGGTCGGCCCCTGAAGTGTCCAGCCCAACTTTGTCTTCACTGCGGCTGGTCCCCCGTGGGGTCCCAAACGCACAGGCTCCACTGGAGTGATTAAGTGGGTATAATCTGACCCGATTAACAGCAGGGGTTGCACTCTGTTAATCGTCTGGAGAGGGAGGCCTCTTAAATGTTTGTGCTTCCTCTGAAGTGCCTCCATTGAGTAAGTGTGCTCAGCCAAACCCAGTTGATCAGCAGTGAATGCTCTGTATATCTTGAAGGACTTCTTTGGATGGTCTACTGGGGAGATGGAGAACGACACTGCAGTGCCACGCAGAACCCTGATGTCCTGCCGAACAGTTCTGAGGATCAGATTTTCTGGCTCACCGGTAAGTTTAAGGCTCTGCGCTGCTGCAGGGAGGAGAATGGTCCGCTCCGATCCATCGTCAAGGATGGCATATGTCTCCAAAGTGTGTTCCCCGTTACGCAGCAGCACTTTACTCACTTTCAGTAAGACCTGACCGCATCCAGCCCGCCTGTCCATGTACAAAACTTCATTAGTTGTGCTGATGAGGCAGGATGTATCCTCAGCTGCAGGTTTTATATTCACTGCAGGTTTTATATTCACTTCATGCAAAGCTTGCAGGTGTCTCCCCTTATACTTGTGACATGTAATTTTCAGGCGGCACTGTGCAGCCTGGTGTGTGCGACCGCATCACCAACACCTCTTGTTGGTCTTGATCCACGCTGTTATCTGTTCAACTGTAAGCTGTGCAAAGTTTCCACACTTATCTAGGAAGTGTTGCGTGTTAGAGCAGTAAGGGCAGTATGCTGTCCTCTCTGGCTGCTTAGTGCTAGATTAGGCCTTCTCTACTGTCGGTATGCTATCAGGTTGGTCTGTGATGTGCATGATGTTGGTATTCTTACCACTCTTAACATCGCGGCGGCGCTCTATCCTGGGTCCTGCTCTACTCTTGTTTTCACCGGTTAGAGGCTCATACACCGTCTCTTGCATCTTCAGCTCGTAGTCAAGCCAGTCAGAAAAGTGCAATAGGCTTGGGATTGTAACACGCATTGGGTACAGGAACCTCTTAAATTCAGCCCGTATATCATGAGGCAGTTTGGACATCAGCCGTGTCACATGTGAACCACAGTGAAGCTCAGTCTTTCCACTGTCCCCAAGCTGGTCTAACATTGCCACGAGTGCTCTCACTTTCAGGGCGAATCGCTTAAACCCACTGGAGTCACCACGTGCAATATTAGGGGCCTCCATTAGATCAGCTATTTTCCTGAGAGCTAGCTGGTGAGGCTGTCCATAATGCTCAATTAGGCTTGTCATAGTGTCAGTGTAGGGCTGCAGTGAGTTAGTGTATGAGTCCGCTATTAGAAGTGCCTCCTCATACTTCAGGTGGTCCACCAGGATCTGGTATTTAAAGCGCTCTGTAGCGTCCACAGGCAGTAGGTTCTCCAGAGCTACCTTAAGCCTGGCGAACTCTCTCGGATCCCCTTTGGTGAATGCAGGGATTGTGGGTTTAGGCCCACGGTACACTGTCTCATGGTGGTGCGAGGGTTGCAGCTCTTCGGGCAGCGACTCACATCTTTGTGGGGTGTAGGGTACACAGTACTCCGGTGTCTGCACCCCGGGCACTGGATAATGGGGCTCAGGGTGACTGTGCGACTCCTGTTGACGTGTCATCCTAAGCTCTCTCAGTGCTGTTATGAGCTCTGCCATAAGGTCCTGTGATGGTAGCTGATAAACGTTGTCTACTACTGGGGGTGGTGGTGGTGTCCAGTCGTCATCATCCGTAGGCAGAGTGTGACCACCAACGTGCACAGGTGGCGGGATTGGCGTGGTTTGGTATGCACCGCCATCCTGCTCTAGGTTATGCTGCTTCCCTTGGCCTTTGGAATTAAAATAGCCCCACATCATTACATAGCCTTCACCATACCTAGAGATTGGCATGGAGTACTTTCCATAAGATCATCTCTCAATGCAAATCAAACTAGCTATTAGGCTAACTGAAATAAAACCATGCCAATCTCCAGGTATGGTGAAGGCTATGTGATGATGTGGGGCTATTTTAATTCCAAAGGCCAAGGGAACTTTATCAGGATGCATAGTATCCTGGATCCATGAAGTAACTCGCCTTTAAAAAAAAAAATCTGCCTGCCTCTATGGGAATTTAACATAGGGGTGTCCAAACTTATGCACCCTGTATTTTAAGGAAGAACATTTATTTATTTACCATACATTATTCATTCACAAAGAAAATTGGTGTCCTTAAAGGTTGGATTTTTCCTCATTTTTTAAATTAAGGCATTAAGTTCAATTTCCAAAAGATGATTTTCTATTCCTCTTTTTAGTCAACTTTAGCATGGGTGTCTAAACTTATGCATAGCACTGTATATGACTCAGATTGTATTTTCTCCTTCTCGCTCATTTTTCGTGCGTAATATTGTACTTTGCACAACGCTGCCATTGTCACCGCATGAACTCTCACGCGAAGATGACAGCGTAGGTTACGCGCAACACGTCAAATCAAGTTTGAAAACAGCCGCATTTTACCGCGCAGTATTTTGATTGGTCAATCTATAATTTAGACTAACACATCAACAATTTCTTATTTTTATTATTTAAAATTTATTTATTATTTATCATGTAAATGAAGGGGCCTAGGCCCACCCAGGCCCCCTCGTGGCTACGCCACTGCTTACGTTTCTTCCCCACCGCAGAAACCACCACAGGGTCACCAATGCCGTCAAAAAAAAAAAAAAAAATTAACTTTTTTTTTTGTGGATCACAAAGTAGGCTAGAAGGAAAACTAGGATGGCGGGTTTATGCAAAGCGCCGCCGTTACGGTTTACAAAGCGTGGAATGGTGCGCTCACTGCGCTGTGATTAGTTGAGCGGATGTATCGCATTCTTCAGAGAAAGGGAAAAGGAAAGGGAGAAAATATGACAGAATAACACGGCGGATATCGCATTTTACGTAAAATTAAAAATGGACTTTTCAACACCGACCAGATGCAATACAGATTTTTGCGGGAACTAAATATATATATATATATATATATATATATATATATTTAACGTTTGTCACGTTTTGGAACCAAACTCTTCATATATTTGCTGAGTAAGATGACATCATTGACACTTTTTATAATCGCCCTTGTAGACTCATGTAAAAGATAATAATCGCCGAGCTATGTCGTAGGCTGCTATAATATATATATTAGTTGCCCCCTCATTTTAAGATGGGCCCCCCCAAAAATAAAATTCTGGCTACGCCCCTGACGTATAATCACAGCAAATCATGCATGTAATTAACTGCTTTTTTTAGTAAAAACATTCAGAAAATAAATGTGAAATGTGAAATGGAATTTTTTTACAGTGAAGGTGTTTGATTGTAAATAATTCAGCAAATAGCTGTAAAATAACAGTGTTTTTTTTGTAAAACATTTAAGGAAAATTTCTGTAAAAGTTTTTTGCACTTCATTTAAATAAGGATATTTTACTTTTTTTTTACGTTTTTTGTTTTGCCAGCCGTAGCTGACAGTCATTGACCGTTTTTTTAAGATTTTATTTTTTACAGTGTAAAGCCAACATTAACAGAAATTCTTCTAAATTAGCATAACAAAATATTACTAAATCTCACACTTAACATTAATCTTACACAAACCCCCCCCCCCATTATATTACACTTAATTTTAGCATTTACTCTCCCTTTCGAGTGCCATCGGCAAAGCATGCTGGGAAATAGACATCCCAGCCGTTTCAGTTAAACTTAAGTTTGTCAAAATTTGTCTAAATAATTTCATAAAACTCAAAACAATGAAACAGTTCAGTTTACTTAAAATATATCAGTTCTGTGAACTTGAAAGAAAAAGAAAGTGCTAAATACTCATACAAGTTAATTTGACTGAACTAATTAGTTTAATTTAAGTTTGTCCTACTCAAACCAATTAATTATTTTGAGCGTTAGGGTTTACAGTGCACAAGGTGAAAAATGACTGGTATTACAATCTTTGTGGGGACATTTGGTTTACCAGGAACAATCCCCCCCATATATTTATTTATCCCCCCCCCCCCCCCCTTTTTTTTTGTATGTTTAGTTTAACCTCTATAATAAAAGCTGTAGAAAATACAAATCTTTTTCACAGTTTAAGAATTGCAACATTTTATTGCATAAAATGTATTTGGCATCAATTAGTAAAGTATTTTGAGTGTACAGTAGTATCCAAAAGCACAATTTAAATGCTTCATTAATTAACTAATTAATTTCCACGAACGTTTGGTTCAAATAAAAAAATAGCACACTGCTATAAATGCTATAAATGAAGCTAAAGTACTATACAAAAAAGAATACATTGGCATCTAGGAAAACTACTTTGGTCAAAACCAGCAAAGAAGTGAAAAATCTATCAGTCAAACGTAGGAATTTTGGTCAGTTTTGTAAGGTCAGAGAAATACAGAGAAAATTGGCAATGATGGTTATTTTCAGTATACGATCACGTTTATCGCTGTATCGAGCAGCGAGGTGAAAGTACAGGGTTGACCTTTCCTCATACATATGTACAAGTTGTCCATTAGATGCAGCACTCTCACCAGGGGCATCTGCTGTTGTTTAGTCAACGTTGGCTGTAGTAAAACTATCTTCACCAGCAGATGGTGGCACTGGGCTGTCTTGGTCATCAGTTGAAAATGTTTTGAAAAAGCCCCTCTGAAAAATCCAGCAGTACAAATTAATATATATATATATATATATATATATATTTTTTTTTTGTATTATTATTTTTTTTTACAAATAATAGTAAATTAAAAACAACAGATCCACAGGACACAAATATCAACAGTTAAAGGTGAAGTGTAATTTCTGTGGCATAAGCATTGCAAAATATAATTCCATTTACCCATTTAAATATAAAATATAATTACATTTCAATCTGCTCCATTTACCATTTACATTATCTTGACCCAGTTTATTGTTTACTGACTAGTATTAGTACGCACACACATACATAGAAGTCCAAAGTGCAGAGGACGGAAAGGACGCAAGAATATGGGAAACAGTGCACAGTCAAAAAAAAAAACCTGTGAAATTTACGGTAAAAAACCAGCAGCCGTGGTTGCCAGTATTTTACCTTAAAAAATATGGTGGCAA
The DNA here is from genome assembly GCF_949319135.1 of Squalius cephalus. Taxonomy (NCBI): domain Eukaryota; kingdom Metazoa; phylum Chordata; class Actinopteri; order Cypriniformes; family Leuciscidae; genus Squalius; species Squalius cephalus. The sequence goes on from NC_137126.1 coordinate 14,826,127, forward strand.
CATTTTATGTTTTACGGGATTTAAATTTAGGGGCAAAAAAACACAATGTAAAAAAAACCTGTGAAATTTACGGTAAAAAACATCAGCTTGGTTGCCAGTATTTTACTGTAAAAAATATGGTAGCAACCTTACTTTGAAAAAAAAAAAAAAACATCAGCAGGATTTAAATGTGTGGTAAAAAAACATCAGGGGGCGCTAGCGAGCAATGGAAGGCTAAGACGCACCTCCAGATAGCTCGTCAAAAATCCGTTCAAAACTGAGCAAAAATCGCAAAATCATCGATTGTTACCCACTTCGTGAAGAACATAAACGTCGCGGTAATCACCGGAACAAAATATTCTGCTCGGTTTCGACAATGGTTAAACCGAAAGTCAAGAAAAGCGAGGCACCTGAGACAGGCCCAGAGACCTCGAGCGCACCTGATGACAGCACTGTGGATGAACCCTCTAATAAGACGGTGCTCGCGGCCATCGCTGCTTTAAGCGCAAATGTGAACCGGATCAGATCAGAGGTTTGTGCCACCATAGAAAACCGCATCACAGAAGTTTCTGCTACCATTAGGGGTGAGATTTCATCACTTAATGAAAACGTCCAGAAATCTATCTCTGAGCTGAGAGGCATATCAGCAGTACACGAGACCGCTTTAAAAGAGGTGGAAGAAAGCGCTTCATCCCACTCTGACATCCTCTCCACACTGCAATCTACAGTGGATCATCTGACAACTAAAGTTAAACATCTGGATGAAAAATGTGAGGACCTCGAGGCGCGCTCCAGACGGAACAATATTAGGATTATAGGAATACCGGAGGGAAAAGAGGGGCCACGGCCCAGAGAGTTCAGCAACCACTGATAGATCGCGTAAACAGGATAAACCGCCAGAAACCGAAACCAGAGGACCCCCCACGACCCCCCCCCCCCCCCTTCATCTTAGCCGTCTACTATAAAATCACAATTTGAAAGTGTACTAATTGGAACAGTTATTCACTCTACTTTTTTTTCTGATATGCCAATACAAAATGATCTGAAAACAAGAGATGGAAGGAGGGGTGTAACCTTAGCTAGCTGGAATGTGCGTGGACTTAACAACCCAATTAAAAGAGGTAAAATCTTTGCCCATCTTAAATCATTGGCACCAGATCTAATATTCTTACAGGAAACCCACTTGAAAAAAGACTCTCATATCAGATTAAGGTGTAAATGGATTAATAATGTATACCACTCATCATTTAATTTTAAAGCAAGAGGTACAGCAATTATGATAAGGAAAGGCATTCCCTTCATTCACAAAGATACAATATCTGATAAGGAAGGTCGATTTCTGATTGTAACTGGGGAAATATATTCTACACCTCTCACCTTGATGAACATATACGCTCCAAATATAGACAATCCATCATTTTTTCAGAAGGCAATGTCTCTTATACCAGATTTATCCCAGACGAACTTGATTATTGCAGGGGACTTCAATTGCGTATTAGATCCGTATTTAGACAGATCTTCCACTCGCAGAGCAGAGAAGAGTAATTCAAGTGTCTTTCTTAATACATTTATCAACAATAATAATCTGTCTGACATTTGGAGAATAGCCAACCCGACTGGTAGGGATTACTCCTTTTATTCTGCAACACATAACTCTTACAGCAGGATAGATTATTTTCTCATAGATGCAAAACTAACACCTTATGCTGTAAATCCGAAATACCACAACATTTTGATCTCAGATCACAGTCCCCTTACGTGTACTCTGAATATTCACAACATTGTGAAGCCACAGACGAACTGGAGGCTAAACCCTCTTTTATTAACCGAAAAAGAGTTCTGTGATTATTTAAAATCTCAGATATCCCTTTATTTTGATACTAATGATAATTCAGAAACCACCCCTACTGTTCTATGGGAGGCATTCAAAGCATTTATTAGAGGCTCTATAATTTCATTTGAAGCATCTAGAAGGAAAATGAACAAAGCTAGATTACTTGAACTAGACAACCAATTAACCTCCTGGATAAAGAGAATGCCAAAACTCCCTCCAGTGACTTGCACAAAAAGATATCTGCTTTAAAATATGAATATAACAAGATACTCTCGGCAAAGATTAGTAAGGCATTTTTATATACAAAACAAAAACATTTTGAGTTTAATCGAACCCCTTGCCGTGAGTATCCGCTCAGACCCTTTAATTCATGGTTATAATACACAAAAATCTATAAACAAAATTTCATTATATGCCGATGATGTTTTATTATTTATCTCTCAACCCCAAGTCACAATCTCACAGATACTCGATAAAATAAATTCATTTGGGACCTTTTCTGGTTACAGGATAAATTGGAATAAAAGCGAGCTAATGCCCATGCAGGTACAGAATATTGCCTGGTTACAGAACCTCCCTTTTAGTGTATCTTCAGAAAAATTCACGTATTTAAGAATTCAGATTACAAAATGCCACTCTAATTTATTTAAGGAGAATTTCCCACCACTGTTGTCTAAATTACAATCAAATATACAGTTCTGGAAGACCTTGCCAATATCATTACTTGGCAGAGTGAATGCTATCAAAATGATTTTCTTGCCCCAATTACTATATTTATTTCAGAACATTCCAGTGTTTCTCCCCAAATCTTTCTTTAAAAAAATTGACTCGATTGTGCTCCCTTTCTTATGGGACTACAAAACCCACAGAATAGGCAAGAAACACCTCTGCAAATCTAAAACAGAGGGAGGCTTGGCACTCCCGAATTTTTTATCATATTACTGGGCCTCACATATCAAGATTATGGCGTACTGGCTGGATAACACTGCTACCCCACCAATCTGGCTCAAATTAGAACAAGAGGCATGCCAGCCTAACTCTATAGGTGCCATCCTTTTGGCACCTTACACTATTGATAAGTCTTTGTACAATAGCAATGTGATGATCCATAGTACAGTGCGTATTTGGAAACAAATCAAATCACACTTTAAGTTGAAACCCATATTCTATGCATTACCTATCACTGGAAACCCTACGTTTCCTCCATCCATTCTTGATAATACTTTTAATCTCTGGATGAACAGAGGCATCCATACAATAGGAGAGTTATACATTAAAGGCATTTTTGCATCCTTTGCACAATTACAGAGTAAATATAATATACCGGGTAGTAGTTTCTTTAGATACTTGCAAATTAGAAACTATGTAAGAAAATATTTGCAAAATTTTGAGACCTTCTCAGGCTCTTGTCTTGATCGATGCCTCCGGCCCATGTCTTGCTCAGAAAAATCGCTATCTTATATTTATGACTCTTTGCAGTCTATCAGTCCAGTGATCTCCACTTCAATAAAAACAAAATGGGAGGAAGAAATGGGCACTGTGATCCCAGACCCTCTATGGGAAAAGAGTTTGGAACATACTCATCGATGTTCTAATAATGCTAGGCACTGCCTAATTCACTTTAAGATTCTACATCGTCTTCACTATTCTAAGGAGAGGTTACACAAAATATACCCTGAGATATCCCCTCTATGTGACAGATGCCATGTTGCAGAAGACACGTTGCTTCACCGCTTCGTCCTGTGCCCCAAGGTTAAGATCTTTTGGTTTAATATCTTCAGTTTAATTTCTAGGATACTTAACATACAATTGGAGCCTAATCCACACATTATTATTTTAGGAATTTCAGACGATATTAAAAGGTTAAACAACTACCAACAATGCCTCCTGTCCTATAGTCTCATCACCGCAAAGAAGCTACTTCTCATGCATTGGAAAAATAAAGAAACACCCACTTAGAGAGAATAAAATATATTCTTATGGATAAACTCCCACACTTTGAAAAAGTGTGGTCACCTCTCATTCACTATCTCACACCTGGCAATGGAAATTAATGTTTCCCTATAACTATAATAAAGTAGTATTTAGATGGAAGGATAAGGCTGGGTAGGCTGGGAAGGAGGGATTTATTTAGGTTTGTTTTTGTTTGTTTATTTTTCTGTACTCTATGTACTATGTCTATGTCAGAAGACTATGTCTATCTGTTGATTCTGTTCTTCTTTTACCATTGTTGTATGTTCTAAAAACAAAAAGAGGACAGTATGTCCTAACTGCACACATTTCTATGTGGATATACATTATACTCTTGTATGATGTGAAAATGTGCTCTCATAAAAATATTAGAAAACAACAAAAAACATCAGCTGTGGTTCCCAGTACTTTACCATAAAAAATACAGTAGTAACCTTTTAGTTTTCACGGGACAACCCTTATATTTCATAAACCGATAAATGTTATCATTCAATTTCATTAAAGTATTAAAGTCTGCTTTATATCTTTGTAATATACTGCTAACCATCACAATAATACAGGTGGTAAAAAAGAAAAGCACATGATGATTTAGAGTACACCATTATTTTTCCACAAACTGAAGAACATGTTAATATTAAGAAGGTGCACAGTGTCATACACACAAATACAAAACACCATCATGGTGACACACACATTACTCCAAATAATGCCATAAACATTCATTAAACAATATATGATGTAATATAAAGCCCAAATGTATATAACTGATAACAAAAAACAAGAAGAAACATAATTATTTAAATGAAATAGCATCAAATGTGAAGTGTCACACAGGGAATTCTGGGAATGTCAATTTAGAGAAACAACAAGAACAGAAAAAAAGAGACGAGCAGAAACACAAGAACTACAACTGACTTCAGACACAGCCTTAGATGAAATCAACTGAAGATAAAAAATATTAAATCTCTGAAGATCTCAGCAGAGGAGGATTAAACAACTCCACAAACAGCATTACCAGCTTCACTTATTACTGACCAGACTGACTTTATTTCTGTCATACATCTACAGTTCTGTTTGAGAATTAACAGAGGTTTAGATGTTGATGATTTATTGTTTCATTTGAAGTCACCATGATGGAGATCAGTGACTGCTTTAGTTGGGCTCTTGACTCTTGACTTTCTAACATTAGTTTTTCTCTGCCTGCTGTATCTCTGTGTTTATAATACACAGGGACGGACTGGGGCTAAAAACCAGCCCTGGAATTTCTCCCAAATAGGCCCATCATCCGGCCATTCGCTTCTAGCCGTGTGCGACAGACACTAGCCAGGATGTCCTGATATATTCCACATACTGTAGCCTATCAGACAAGGTATTCACAGCAAGTAACATCTCAGAACCAATGATGATAATTTTGGGGTTGTGTTTATTAATGAAGCCTCAGCCTTCAAATAAAAACAAAAAATGTGCAATGCCATAAAATATAAATAATGAAGTGTCACTGCCAACAGAACCCCCAAATTACACAACTTGTAATTCTAAAACATATAGTTACAATATACCAGGGGTCTCCAACCTTTTTGTGTGCGAGTGTGTGTATACTCAAAAAAATGTATTATACATATAACATGGTGGTGCTTTTTTACTTTTCACCATCATATGCAAAATAATAAAATATCTTGATATTCTGTTTCAGACTTACAAGCGTTTAAATAAAAAATCAACAATTCCTGAAAAATAATGAAAATATTTATTGATCTTTTTTTTTTTTTTTTATAAACCTATTGTAGGCCTATGTGTTATCAAAAACAGTAGACCAAACATTTAGTATTTATAAATGCAAAAATAAATAAATAAACTGCCATAACTTCTAATCAAAAGCATTACTGCATTATATAGGCTACAGGCACATTTCTGCCAAAAAGTTTGTTTTACTAGGCTACAGTTTTACAGTTAATTCATAAGTTGGAATGTCTTCTAACTGGTTTGTTCTTGGAACAATGTTTCGCCTGTTTTTGTGCATCAATATGTTGAGAATATTATATCAGCGCTGTTTCATCTGGCTTTTAACAAGCTTAAATCACATAGTCATGTGGGTTTATAAGAGAGATAGAGAATTCTGCGCTGAATTGAAATGCTTCTCAGTGGATCGTGCAGCTCTGTGTAATGTTCGCGTGACTGAGATCAGCCCGCACTGCTTTGTCCGCGATCGCTGTTTTTTGGGCCGAGCTGAATGCTCCGCGCTACTCAGATCAAACAAGTTTTGTTCCGCTTTTTGAGCGTTTGCCATTTGATGTTTCTCATACGCAACGCAAATTACAGCGTATAATCAAAGAGAGTTGGGTAATTTTGTAGAGGCAAAAGTGCAAATGTTTAGTTGCAACGGCACGAAAAAAAGGTCGCAAAATGATACCATTTAGTCTAAGTCTGGAGCCCCGAATTACAGTGGATCGCTATTGGCCAGTTGGGGCTATTAATATGTGTTTAGCGGGCAACTCACAGGCACCACGTTGACCACTGCTATATAACTTAACTATTCAAATATAATGTAAGCAAATTTAAAAGTGCAGTATAGGTAAGCCTTATAAACGAACTTTCTGACAGTGGCTAGTAGGCCGATTCTTCTTCCTCAGTTGTTGTTTTTTTACACGTAGCATATAAGTGATCGTATTAGTGCCCCTGCTGTTGTCTGTTCATATTGCTTTATTAGACTTTTTTTTTTTTTTGTGCCGACGGCCCTCGGTTGGACGGCCGTTCTGGACTTTTCCAGAACGCACAGATTGTCAGTCCGTCCCTGTCTTTAATGAACTTTGGAAGGAGTTAGTTCTGGTGTGCAATGCAATGCAATGCAAAAAGTGCATAACCTATGTTATTTTTAAATGCACAACGTTAGATCGTTTGTGCAATGCATTGCAACAACACATGTTATCTCTTTAATGAGCATGGGATTGCGTTAGTTCTGGTGTGCTATGCAATAAAATGCAAGAAGTGCATAACCTATATGTTATTCTTCAGTGCACAACGTTAGATCGTTTGTGCAATGCAATGCGAAGTGCATAGCCTATATGTTATTCTTCAGTGCACGTACGTTAGATTGTTTGTGCAATGTATTGCAACAATACATGTTATCTCTTTAATGAACATGGGATTACGTTAGTTTCTGTTGTGCGATGGAATAAAATGCAAGAAGTGCATAACCTATATGTTATTCTTCAGTGCACAACGTTAGATCGTTTGTGCAATGCAACATGTTATCTCATTAATGAACATGGTAAGGAGTTAGATCTGGTGTGCAATGCAATGCAATGCAAAAAGTGCATAACCTATGTTATTTTTCAATGCACAACGTTAGATCGTTTGTGCAATGCAATGCGAAGTGCATAGCCTATATGTTATTCTTCAGTGCACAACGTTAGATCGTTTGTGCAATGCATTGCAACAACACGTTATCTCTTTAATGAACATGGGATTGAGTTAGTTCTGGTGTGCAATGCAATGCAAGAAGTCCATAGCCTATATGTTTATTTTTCAATGCACAACGTTAGATCATTTGTGCAATACAATGCAATATGTTATCTCTTTAATAAACATGGGAAGGAGTTAGTTCTGGTGTGCAATGTAATGCAATGAAAAAAGTGTATGGCCTATGTTTTTTTTCAATGCACAACTTTAGATCGTTTGTGCAATGCAATGCAACAAACACGTTATCTCTTCAATGAACATGGGATTGAGTTAGTTCTGGTGTGCAATGCAATGCAATGCAAGAAGTGCATAACCTCAGTGCACAATGTTAGATCGTTTGTGCAATGCAATGCAACGTTATCTCTTTAATGGACATGGTAAGGAGTTAGATCTGGTGTGCAATGCAATGCAATGCAAAAAGTGCATAACCTATGATATTTTTCAATGCACAACGTTAAATCGTTTGTGCAATGCATTGCAACAATACATGTTATCTCTTTAATGAACATGGGATTGAGTTAGTTCTGGTGTGCAATGCAATGCAATGCAAGAAATGCATAACCTATGTTATTTTTAAATGCACAACGTTAGATCATTGATCAAGCGAATTGCTTATATGGTATTGCTCATGTAAAAAGAGTCCTCGATCTTGGACTTTCTATACATACTCATAAATATCCATATCTGACCTTTTGAACTTATTTCTGGTCAAAGGGTCCTCAAAAGTTTTTAAACTATTTAAAGTCATAGACTCCCTCGGATGATAAATTAGAGGTCCCCTTTTGACCTACTGAACATTTTTCTGGCCCAAGAGTTCTTAAATATTATCTTGTCAAAGAGTTCTTGAACATTATAATGCTATACTACAGACTGACTTCTTGTAATGTTCTATTAAAGGAGAACTCCGGTCAATTTTAATATTGAGCTCATTTTTTTGTACATTTGGAGTGCTGTCAATACAGAGAACAACGACAAAAATCGGTGTTGCCTACACCGAGTTATTCTATTTTTAAAATTTGCACCCTGTTGACTTCAATGGGGCAAGTACTAAACCTGCTTTTAGCCTCTTAACATCCTTGATGTGTCATTACAAGCGCACAGAAAATGTGAGTGATTCCTTCTGAGTGAACACGAGTGAGTCTGACTGCAGTAGATGTGAAAGAAATGTATAAAAATGATGTTATTTAAGCCAGCGCAAATACCTTTGTTTACATCCTGTTTTTCGGTTGAAGTCCAAAGTAGTCGATTGCAGAGTTCACACGCATAGGTTTAATACCTATGATCACGCGCGTGAACTCGGCAATCGACTACTTTGGACTTCAACCGAAAAACAGGATGTAAACATAGGTATTTGCGCTGGCTTAAATAACATCATTTTTATACACATCTTTCACATCTACTGAAGTCAGACTCACTCGTGTTCACTCAGAAGGAATCACTCACATTTTCTGTGCACTTGTAATGACACATCAAGGATGTTAAGAGGCTAAAAGCAGGTTTAGTACTTGCCCCATTGAAGTCAACAGGGTGCAAATTTTAAAAATAGAATAACTCGGTGTAGGCAACACCGATTTTTGTCGTTGTTCTCTGTATTGACAGCACTCCAAATGTACAAAAAAATGAGCTCAATGTTAAAATTGACCGGAGTTCTCCTTTAACCAGCCAGTAGTCTAATTTTGACCTACTGAACATATTTCTCCAGAGTCCGTGAACTCACTACCGATTTAAAAAAAAAAAAATTACCAAAGATTTCTCAAAAGGATTTTGTCTATCATAAACTTATAGACTCCTGATGTCAAATCAGCCTTACAGAAATCCATATTTCGATCTCGATCTTGGACTTTCTATACATACTCATAGACTCCTTCTAATGCTACAATAAGCCAAATAGATATCCATATCTGACCTTTTGAACTTATTTCTGGTCAAAGGATCCTCAAAAGTTTTTAAACTATATAAAGTATAGACTCTTTCTAATGATAAATCAGCTATTCAGAGATTCCCCTTTTGACTGAACATATTTCTGGCCAAAGAGTCATAAAAGATTAACATATACATTCAGATTCATATCTTCGGATGTTATATCATCCTGACAAAGGTCCATATTTGACATACTGAATTTTTTTCTGGCAAAGGAGTACTCGAAACTTGACCTTTCCATATACACTCGTTGACTCTTTCTGATGTTACGTCAGCCATACAGAAGTCCATATTTGACCCAAGGAACATATTTCTGGCCAAAGAGTTCTTGAACATTATAATGCTATACTACAGATTGACTTCTTGTGATGTTATATTAACCAGCCAGTAGTCTATTTTTGACCTACTGAACATATTTCTGGCCAGAGTCTGTGAACATTAACTCACTATACATATAGACTGACTTCTCGTAATGTTAAATCAGCCATACAGAAGTCCATATTTGACCTACTGAAAATATTTCTAGCTACTTCTAGCCTTAAAGATTAACACTATATATTCAGATTGATATCTTCGGATGTTATATCATCCTGACAAAAGTCCATATTTGGCAAACTGAAATTTTTTCTGGTCAAAGTGTCTCAATTTGACCTCTATACTTGTTGACTCTTTCTAATGTCAGGCCAGCCATACAGAAGTACATTATTGACCCAAGGAATATATTTCTGGCCAAAGAGTTCTCAATCTTGAACTTTCTATACATACTCATAGACTCTTTCTGATTCTTCATAAGCTATGTAGATGTCCATATCTGGCGAATTGAAAATATTTTTGGCAAAAAGGTCCTCACAAGTTAACTTACTAAATACTCATAGACTTCTTCTGATGATACATCACTTTTACAGGTGTCCATATGTCACCCTCTGAATATATTTTTGGCCAAAGAATCATTGAACATTAACTCTCTATACATATTGACTCAAGAGTCAAAATTTGACCTCTTTTGGTCTGATTTATCATCAGAAGGAGTCTATAATTATACATAGTTTAAAAACTTTCGAGGAACCTTTGACCAGAAAAAATAATAGGTCATATATGGATATAAATATGGCTTATGAAGAATCAGAAGGAGACTATGAGTATGTATAGAAAGTTCAAGATTGAGGACTCTTTGGCCAGAAATATGTTCCTTGGGTCAAATATGGACTTCTGTATGGCTGATGTAACATCAGATGGAGTCAACGAGTATGTATAGAAATGTCAAGTTTCGAGCACTCTCAGGCATTAAATATGTTCAGTAGTTCAAAAAGGGGCCTCTGTCTGGTTGATTTAACATCAGAAGGAGTATTTAAGTTCATATAGTTTAAAACCTTTTGAGGACCCATTGACAAGAAATAAGTTCAATAGGTCAGATTTGGACTTTTATATGGCTTATGAAGCATCAGAAGTAATCTATAAATATGTATAGAAAGTTCAAGATTGAGGACTCTTTGGCCATTAATATGTTCAGTAGGTCAATTCGGGCTCTCTGGCTGATGAAACATCAGGAGTCAATAAGCATGAATAGAAAGTTCAAGATCAATTAGTCTTCGGTCAGAAATATGTTCAATATTTCAAATCTGAAATACTGTATGGCAGAATAAACATCAGAAAGAGTCTGAGTGTGTTTAGAAAGTTCACGATCAAGGACACTTTTGCCAGAAAAATGTTCAGTAGGTCATTTATGGACTGCTGTCTAGCTGATTAAACATAAGAAGAAGTTAATGATTTTATATAAAAAGTTCAAGTTTATAGACTCTTTGGGCAGAAATATGTTTAGTAGGTCAGTTATGGACAATTGTCTGGTTGATGAATCATCATAAGGAGTCAATAAGCATGTATAGAAAGTTCAAGATCGAGGACTCTTTTAACAGAAATATAATCAGAGGGGTCAATTATGGAGTACTGTCTGGCTGATGAATCTCTAGAAAAAGTCAATGAGCATGTATAGAAAGTTCAAGTTCATAGACTCGTTGGCCAGAAATATGTTCAACAGTCAGTATGGACAATTGTCTGGTCGATGTATTATCTGAAAGAGTCTGTAAGTATGAATAAAAAGTTCAAGATCAAGGACTCTTCAGTCAGAAATATGTTCAATATGTCAAATCTGAACTACTGTATGGCTGAAGAAACAGCATTAGGAGTCAATGAGCATTTATAGAAAGTTCAAGATCGAGGACCATTGACTTTTCGGATACCCCCACGGCTACCAGGTTTTTAAATTCCTTTGAGCCAATTACTTTAACCAGTCTAACAGATATAGTCGCTATGCTCAAGTCATCTCTTGATATTGTGCCGACATGGTTTTTCAAATTAATATTTCATAACATTGGGTCTTGGATTTTGTCCATTATAAATAAGTGCCTTTACTCAGGTTTTGTTCCTGCCCTCTGTAAACATGCCATGGTGAAACCTGTATTGAAAAAGCCTAATACGGACATTACAGTTCTATCAAATTTCAGACCCATTTCAAATTTATCATTTATTTCTAAGATTCTTGAGAAAACTGTGTTACTACAGTTACAGAGCTTTCTTGATGAGAATAGTATTCTTGAAAAATTCCAGTCTGGTTTTAGGATCAACCACAGTACTGAATCGGCTTTGTTAAGAGTTTTGAATGATATTTTTTTATCTCTTGATTCTGGGGATTCTGTCATTCTAATTCTTTTAGATCTGAGTGCAGCATTTGATACTGTTGACCATAGTATTTTATTATCACGTCTGGAAAAGTTTGTGGGCATCCGAGGAAATGCTCTCAATTGGTTCAAGTCTTATCTTACAAATAGAACCTTTTCAGTTAGCATTGGAGGTTCTGTTTCGTCTGTAACTCCTCTGGCCTGTGGCGTTCCACAAGGTTCCATTTTGGCTCCTACTTTGTTCTCATTATATATGTTACCGCTGGGATCAATTCTTAGGAAATATGGAGTGTCTTTTCATTTATATGCAGACGATACTCAAATCTATCTGCCTTTTAAACGTACTGACTCAAAGGGCCTGGAAACCCTTTTTGCATGTTTAAATGAAATACAATCCTGGATGTCCGCAAATTTTTTACATCTGAATGCAAGCAAAACTGAGGCTATTGTGTTTGGGCCCTCCATAGGAAATGGAAAAACCACCTTTAATGCTGCAAACCAATTTTGTGATATTAAACCTACTGTTAGGAGTCTGGGAGTTACGCTGGATTCCTCTCTTAAGCTTGACAAACATATAAACACAGTAGTTAAATCATGTTTTTATCACTTGAAGCTGCTATCCAGAGTAAAGTCTTTCTTATCACCATTAGAGCTTGAAAGAACTATACATGCATTTGTTCTGTCCCGCCTGGATTATTGTAATTCCTTATATGCAGGTTTACCCAAGTTTTCTATCACAAGGCTTCAAATGGTCCAAAACGCTGCTGCCAGATTCCTAACTGGGGTCCGCAGACATGAACACATCACTCCAATTTTATTGTCGCTTAACTGGCTGCCGGTGCGCTATAGGGTTGACTTGAAATTATTGTTGCTTGTTTTTAAATCGTTACATGGTCTTGCACCTTCTTATTTATCCGAACTTCTGACTGTGAATGTGCCTGGTAGATGTCTACGGTCCTCTAGTAATTTTAATTTGTCCCTGCCACATTCTCGATTAAAGTCGAGAGGGGATCGTGCTTTCGCTGTTATCGGTCCAAGGCTGTGGAATAGCATCCCCTCCTCGTTGAGATCGTTGACTTCCTTATATGAGTTTAAACTTAAACTAAAGTTATATCTCTTCGAACAGGCATTTCCTTAATTTTAATGTTTTATGTGGCTATGATTATATTGTGCAATTGTGATGTTTCTCCTTTTCATGCTTTCCTTGTTATGTAAAGCACAGTGGTCAACTTCAGTTGTGTTTACTTGTGCTATATAAATAAAGTAAAGAAAGAAAGAAAGAGGACTCTTTTACCAGAAATATTTTCAGCAGGTCAAATATGGACTGCTGTCTGGCTGATGAAACACTAGAAGGAGTCAATATGCACAATTGTCTGGCCGATTTACTATCTGAAAGAATCTATAAGCATGAATAGAAAGTTCAAGATCGACTACTGTTTTGCCAGAAATATGTTCAGTATAGGTCAAATATGGACTGCTGTCTGGCTGATGAAACATCAGAAGTCAACGATTATGAATAGAAAGTTCAAGTTCAAAGACTCTTCGGGTAGAAATATGTTCAGTGGGTCAATTATGGACAATTTTCTGTCTGATGAATCATCATAAGGAGTCAATGAGCATGTATAGAAAGTTCAAGTACATAGACTCGTTGGCCAGAAAAAAATTTCAATAGTCACTATGGACAATTGTCTGGCCGATGTACTATCTGAAAGAGTCTATAATAAGTATAAATCGAAAGTTCAAGATCAAGGATTCTTCGGTCAGAAATATATTTCAATATGTCAAACCTGAAGTACTGTATGGCTGAAGAAACAACATAAAGAGTCACTGACAATCTAAAGAAAGTTCAAGACAGTGGACTCTTTTACTAGAAATATGTTCAGAGGGTCAATTATGGACTATTGTCTGCTTGTGAAACATCAGAAGGAGTCAATGAACATGTATAGAAAGTTCAAAATTGAGGTCTCTTTTACCAGAATTTTTTTCAGTAGGTCAATTATGGACTACTCTCTGGCTGATGAAACACTAAAAGGAGTCAATGAACATGTACAGAATGTTCAAGTTCATGGACTTGTTGGCCAGAAATATGTTCAATAATTAATATGGACAATTGTCTGTCCGGTGTATTGTCTGAAAGAGTTTATAATTATGAATAGAAAGTTCAAGATCAAGGACTCTTCGGTCAGAAATATGTTCAACATGTCAAATTTGGACTTCTGTATGGCTGAAGAAACATCAGAAGTAAATGATTATGTAAAGAAAGTTCAAGTTCATAGACTCTTCGGGCAGAAAATTGTTCAGTAGGTCAATTGTGGACAATTATCTGGCTGATGAAACATCAGAAGGAGTCAATGAGCATGTATAGAAAGAATAAGATCTCTCTCAAAGAAAAGTCTCTTTGGCCAGAAATATGTTCAATTGGTCAAATTTTAAAATACTATATTGCTCTTGTAAAATCAGGAGTCAATGAGTATGTATAGAAAAATGTTCATAGACTCTTTGGTCAGAAATAGGTTTAATACACTCTCAGAAAATAAAGTACATAATTGTACCTTTAGGGGTACAATGGCTTGTCACTGGGGCTGTACCCTCAAGGGTACAATATTGTACCCTTGGCATAGGGTACATATTTGTAACCTTGTGATTTGTACCTTAAGAGACCAGTCTTGTACCTGTGGTGACAATTTTGTACCTTTATTTAACAGTACAAAAATGGACCCTTCAAAAATGGTACAAAATTGGCTTTGACAGGGTACAATCGTTGACTATAATGAGATATATTTCACACACGCAGAAGTAAAATAAAAATGTATTAAATACTTTTCATTTTCACATTTTCCAACATTTCATTTTAAACTTAATGTCTAGCTGTGACATATAAATTATTATCATCTGAGTAAGTGTCATTTGCCTGAAAGTCCATTTCATGTCCTTTCATCTCGACGCCGGTTACTTCTATGCCTGCTTCTGATATTTTCTGAAGGACCTCCTCGGTTGAAAGCCCTGTAAGAACCATGAGTAACCGTGCTATGACTTCTTCTCCACCGATGGCCAAAAGAAAGAAAGGCCGCGAACTGGACGTTCTTTTAAATTGAGATTCAAGCAGCCAATCAGGGCTGGCTCTACATACACTCTCAGAAAATAAAGTACATAATTGTACCTTTAGGGGTACAATGGCTTGTCACTGGGGCTGTACCCTCAAGGGTACAATATTGTACCTTAACCTTTAAAAGAAACGGTACATATATGTAACTTTTAATGCTTTTTGATCCTCAAAAAGTTACATATATATACCTTGAGGTCCAACAGCAAACACTCCAGTGTTAATTGAACTCTCCTGGGAGTTTATATGACTCCAGACTCAAGACTGTTAAAGTTAATGATATAATTAAGTGATTCATTGAGTGATGATTGAGCATTTTTGAAGACACCTGATGTTAACAAGCAGAATCACTGAAGGAGAAAATATATTTTTTTAAGACACCGTTATGGAGATCAGTGTTTGCTTTAGTTGGGCTCTTGACCCTTAAATCATTAACTTTAGATTTTGTTTGGCTGTTGTATCTGAGTTATAACTGCCAGATGAACAAAGAGAAAAGTTGATCAGGTGGTGTTGGTTATGTTTTGACGTAATCATAATTTGACCTGATTCACTGAACTCATTTAAAGTCTAATCTCAGACTTAAATGTTTATTGTTGATTACGACATCACTGTGATTCTACAGCAAAAGATTTTTAGCATTTTCAATATAAACTAAATATTTGTAAAAGTTGTTCTGATCAAAAGACTTTGAAAATTCCTTTATGTAGACACACTGACATCAATGAATCTCAACAATGGTGACAATAATAAAGCATTATTTTTGTCAATAATAAAGCATGTTGACAATAATAAAGCATGTTGCAGTGGCTGCCACCAATCAAAACTCATTAATGGCTCCCATCATGCATTGCGGTATGAATAAATTATGATCTGAATTGTCTATGTAATTTCCTTTCCCTAATTGAATATTCTGTTTGTCACCATTGTTGAGATGCATAGACTGAATCTTGATGTCTGTGTGTGCCTAAAAGAAAGATTTGTTTTATCAGAACAACTTTTAAGAAATCCTTTAGAGTATTTCAAAAACTCTGGATCTTACGCTGTAGAATCACAGTGATGCTGTAATCAACAATATACATTTAAGTCAGAGATTAGACTTTAAATGAGTTCAGTGATTCAGGTCAAATTATGATTATGTCAAAACATAACCAACACCACCTGATCAGCTTTTCTCTTTGTTTATCTAGCCGTTATAACTCAGATACAACAGCCAAACAAACTTTAATGTTAACAGTTTAAGGGTCAAGAGCCCAACTAAAGCAAACACTGATCACTATAACGGTGTCTTAAAAAATATATCTTTTCTCATTCAGTGATTCTGCTTGTTAACATCAGGTGTCTTCAATAATGCTCAATCATCACTCAATGAATCACTTAATTAGCTCATTAACTTTAACAATCTTGATTGTTAATTTAACACTCATATTTTAACACTTTAACACTCTTGAGTCTGGAGTCATATAAACTCCCAGGAGAGTTCATTTAACACTGGAGTTTTTGATGAGTTATAATGATTTAATATAAGAAAATTAACTTTTATTTCCTTTATTCCAAGGCTACTCAAATATAGTGATAAGTTAAAATCTACCTTAAATGATTAAGGTATCATTAAAACCTTAAAAAAACTTTTTTTTTTACAAAAAAAAAAAAAAAAAATTACTTAGCAGAGGCTGTCTTTTGATATTTTACCTTAACCTTTAAAAGAAACGGTATATATTTCACTCCACAGCCAATCCTGAGTTCATCTCTTCATTCTCTTCGAGACGAGCCTCTCTCCAAGTGTTGGTGTGACAGCGAGTTCCAGCGAGTGCACATTCCCTGCTTATCTGTGCAGTGATTTGCCAGTGTTTGTGTGTTCTCTCCCTGGTCGCTTCAGCATTTGTGGAGAAATCTCCTTTCTAAAAGAGCTTGCACGCGGCACGTCTTTTTAAAGATGCCTCGCCCGTGCACTTCTGGTTGCGGTCTATTCATTTCTGACTCTGATGGGCACAATCGCTGTCTTGTGTGTCTGGGCTTAGAGCACGCTAAGGCAGCGTTTGTGGATGAGTCATGTTCCCATTGCGGGAACATGCCCATCGCACGGTTACGGTCGAGACTCAATGACCTTCATGGTAGAGTCCCCTCATCCGCACCCCGATCTACGGGCTCCGCGAGAGCTAGTACTTCGGCTGGCGGCCAGGGTGACCTGAGGATTACGGTGTGGGACAAAGCGCCGACTATTCCACGCTCCACACCGTCCTCTAGCGCCGTGCAACCCGCGAGTGTTTCAAATGAGCCCACAGTACAGTCCTCTGACTTGCCGCGGGTCTCATTTGGCGCTCCAGAGGAAGATTCGATGTCGTTCGCTGCATCACAGGGTGGGCAAGAGTCCTTGGGAAGTGAGGATTCGGCTGTGCTGCCACCTTCGGGTGTGCCAGCATTGCCCGAGTCTGATCTCGAGATGACTGCCATGCTTTCCCGGGCAGCCGCGGCCATTGGGCTTGAGTGGTCCCCGCCACCTGGTCCGGTGCGCTCGCGGCTGGACGATTGGTTTTTGGGTGCCGCCGCTGATCCTCGTCAGCGTGCGACCCCAATGCCTTTCTTCCCGGATGTGCATGAGGAGGTCACGAGGTCCTGGAAGGCACCATTGTCTTCTCGTGATCGCTCGGCGACCTCCTACGCCCTGCCTCCTCTCGATCAGGCGGCCGCCAAAGGGTACACTGGGGTTCCCCAGGTTGAACGCTCTGTTGCGATGCAACTGTGTCCTCAGAGTGCTTCTTCCCGCGGTGACCCAAAGCACCCCTCCAAAGCCTGTAGGTTCTCCTCCACCCTTGTGGCGAAGGCCTATAGAGCTGCGGGGCTGGCGGCCTCCTCATTGCATGCCATGGCGACACTCCAGGTCTACCAGGCCCAGATGTTGCGTGACATGCACGAGGGGAGGACTGACCCAGGGCTCTTTGATGAGCTGCGTGCCGCCACCGACCTTGCTCTCCGAGCGACGAAGGTGACCGCACACTCCCTAGGTCAGGTGATGTCCACTTGCGTGGTCCAGGAGAGACATCTGTGGCTCAACCTGGCCGATATGCGTGAGGCCGAGCGAACCCGTTTCCTCGACACTCCCATATCCCAGGCTGGCCTCTTCGGCGGGGCGGTTGAGGACTTTGCCCAGCAGTTCTCGACCGCCCAGAAGCAGACTGAGGCTCTCAAACACGTCCTGCCCCGACGGCCAGCTGCTGCCTCCACCCAGCCGTCGGCACAGGTGCCTCAGTCTGCTCGCCGCCGAGGGCGCCCTTCTACGGCTCCCGCCCCTCCCGCACGGCCCCAGCAGCAGCCTCCATCCGGGTCGTGTCGTGGAGGACGCCGTAGGAAGGCGCCACAGCCCTCTCCCGCCCCGTGCCCCGCTAAACGCCAGGCCAAGCGGCGCTCCTGAGACGGGCTGCTCAGAGATGGCGTTGAGTTCTTCCCAGGAGACGGTAGCAGGGCCGCTCCTTCCCCCGGTGGAGGGCCGGGGGAGAATCCTTGGTTTTCCCCACCCCGCTGCTCGTCCCACGACGGGCAGCACCCTAATGTGGTTAAAGAAAGAACTCACTCCCCCATCTCTGAGCACACAGAGTGTCCGGATGACAGTGCGCGCCGCTCACGAGCCTCGCCACTCTCGTCCCCCTCTGTCGCCAGTTCCCTGCCAGAGCACGCCCCAGTGGGACGCTGGTCCTCCCCTGGCCTCCTCTGGCAGGACGCAGCTAATGACCGCGCCCCCGCACCGGGCCGCTATGCCACCCACGCCATTCCGCCTCGCTGCACCACCGAGGGTACGTCTGTGGTCCGTATGACCCCGCTGGTACAGTTCCTGGAAGCCTGGTTAGAGCTTCCCAGGCTGTCCCGCTGGGTCGCGAGGAGCATCAGGCTCGGCTACGCGATTCAGTTCGCGCGGTCTCCTCCCCGCTTCAGGGGAGTCCGCTTCACTATGGTCGGTGGCAATGCCCCGGTTATGAGAGCGGAGGTCGCTACCTTACTGGCGAAGGGTGCGATCGAGACTGTCCCTCCAGCCGAAATGAGGTCCGGCTTTTACAGCCCCTACTTCATTGTAACGAAGAAATCCGGTGGGTTACGACCAATCCTCGACTTGCGCGTTTTGAACCGCTCCCTTCACAGGATGCCGTTCAAGATGCTCACGGCCAAACACATTTTCGAGTGCATACGGCCGCAGGATTGGTTTGCAGCGATCGACCTGAAGGACGCCTACTTCCATGTCTCCATTCTTCCTCGACACAGACCGTTTCTACGGTTTGCTTTCGAGGGGCAGGCATACCAGTACGCGGTTCTCCCTTTCGGGCTAGCCCTGTCTCCTCGCGTCTTCACGAAGGTCGTCGAGGCAGCCCTTGTTCCCCTCCGGGAACACGGGGTTCGCATCCTGAACTATCTCGACGACTGGCTGATTCTAGCTCACTCTCGAGATCAGGTTTGCGAACACAGGGACCTAGTGCTCCGGCACCTAGCTCGTCTGGGCCTTCGGGTCAACTGGGAGAAGAGCAAACTCTGCCCAGTGCAGAGGATCTCTTTTCTCGGTATGGAGATCGACTCGGTCGCCATGTGCGCGCAGCTTACGAGCGAGCGCGCGCAGTCACTGCTGACTTGCCTTCGTCAGTTCGAGGGCAAGAGTGTGGTTCCACTGAAACTATTTCAGAGGCTCCTGGGGCATATGGCATCCGCAGCCGCAGTCACGCCGCTCGGGTTGCTTCATATGAGACCACTTCAGCTTTGGCTTCGCGATCGAGTCCCGAGGTGGGCATGGCATCACGCCACGCTCCGAGTCCCAGTGACTCTGACCTGCCGTCAGACCTTCACCCCGTGGTCGAACCTCAGTTTTCTTCGGGCCGGAGTGCCCTTGGAACGAGTTTCCAGGCATGTTGTTGTATCAACAGATGCCTCCACCACGGGCTGGGGCGCCATGTGCAATGGACATGCTGCCGCGGGCTCCTGGACAGGACCCCAGCGCCTCTGGCATGTCAATTGCCTCGAGTTGTTGGCGGTACGTCTTGCTCTGCACCGCTTCCATGCGTTGCTCAGGGGTCAACACGTACTAGTCCGATCGGACAATACCGCGACTGTAGCGTACATCAACCGTCAAGGTGGTCTGCGCTCCCGCCGTATGTCACAACTCGCCCGCCACCTCCTCATATGGAGTCAGAAGCATCTGAGGTCGCTTCGTGCCATTTATATCCCGGGAGACCTGAACCAGGCGGCCGACGAGCTGTCTCGGCTTCGGCCTCTCGCTGGAGATTGGCGACTCCATCCCCAGACGGTTCAGCTGATTTGGGATCAGTTCCCCACGACTCGTCCCACTCTACCTGTATTATTCCCTGACCGAGGGCACGCTCGGCACGGATGCACTGGCGCACAGCTGGCCGCGGGGCCTCCGCAAGTATGCGTTTCCCCCAGTGAGCCTTCTTGCGCAGACCTTGCGCAAGATCAGGGAGGACGAGGAGCAGGTAATTTTGGTTGCCCCGTATTGGCCCAACCGCACCTGGTTCTCAGAACTAGTACTCCTCGCGACAGCACCTCCCTGGCCAATTCCTCTGAGGAAGGACCTGCTTTCTCAGGGACGGGGCACCTTATGGCACCCTCGTCCCGATCTTTGGAACCTCCACGTGTGGCTCCTGGACGGGACGAGGCAGGTTTGAGTACCCTACCACCAGCGGTGGTGGCTACCATCACTTCCGCTAGAGCATTGTCCACGAGACATGCCTATGCGTTGAAGTGGAACCTCTTCGTCAACTGGTGTTCTTCTAAAAATCTAGAACCCACGAAATGCCCCATCAGTGTCGTGCTTTCCTTCCTGCAAGAAGGGTTGGAGCGAAGGCTGTCTCCCTCCACCCTGAAAGTGTATGTTGCCGCCATTGCCGCACATCACGACGCAGTTGATGGTAAGTCCTTGGGAAAGCACGACCTGGTCGTCAGGTTCCTGAGGGGAGCTAGGAGACTGAATCCTCCTCGTCCTCCCCTCGTTCCCTCTTGGGACCTCTTAGTGGTTTTAACTGCCCTGCAGAGTGCTCCCTTTGAGCCTCTGCAATCAGTGGAGCTTAAGTTCCTGTCAATGAAGACAGCACTCCTGGTTGCATTGGCCTCCATCAAGAGGGTAGGGGACCTGCAGGCATTTTCGGTTGACGAAGCGTGCCTGGAATTCGGACCGGCTAACTCTCACGTGATCCTGAGACCCCGGCCTGGATATGTGCCCAAGGTTCCCACCACACCCTTTCGAGACCAGGTGGTGAACCTGCAAGCGCTGCCTTTGGAGGAGGCAGACCCAGCCTTGGCACTGCTCTGTCCAGTACGCGCACTCCGTGCTTACGTTGACAGAACGCAGAACTCTTCGTCTGTCATGGTGGGAAGCTGAAGGGAAAGGCTCTCTCCAAGCAAAGGTTGTCTCACTGGATAGTGGACGCCATTGCTTTGGCATACCAGCAGCAAGGTCGACCATGCCCCCTTGGTGTGACGGCCCACTCCACCCGGAGTGTGGCATCCTCTTGGGCTTTAGCGCATGGCGCCTCGCTAACAGACATCTGCAGAGCTGCAGGCTGGGCGACACCTAACACATTCGCGAGATTTTACAATCTCCGAGTGGAGCCAGTTTCTTCTCATGTACTCACTTCAACTAGCCGGTAAGAGATTCTGCTCAGGTGTCTTCGCTTGCTCGCCATTCCTCTCCACGGACGGGATGCGTGCGATATTTTCCTCAGGTGAGCCTAGTAAGCCCTGAGTCTCCTCCAGCACTGACGACATCAACGCCAGAGTTTGCAACTGAGCAGCTTTCGCGCTTGGCTAGGTGCCTCCATGTGCATGGTTCCCCCTCTGGGCGACCCCCACATGTGTATTCCACTGTAAGCCTCTTGAGCATGTGTCTTTCCCTTGGCAAGCCACCTTGCCACCCCTGGGGTTGAAATATTCCACCTGCGGCTGGACACCCCAGTGTTACTCCGTATGCAGCCCTTCGGGGTCATATGTGTATTCTAAGTCCCCCCCTTCGGGTTGGGCATGATTGCATATTTCCACTGGATATGCTTCCCAGTGTACCTTGGTATTCCTGTGTTAAGTAGTACTCCTTCGTCCGTGCTAGTCTCACGACAGGGAGCTCAGACTTACGCAGGGCACTGGAAGACAGTCGAGAGGTGGCGTGATTACACTGGGAACCCCATTCGCCGTCATCCGACGTAACTCGGAGTGACAACGAAAGGGAACGTCTCGGTTACGTATGTAACCCTCGTTCCCTGAGTAGGGAACGGAGACGTTACGTCTCCCTGCCACTTCCGCTGTACCGCTGGAACGCCTGAGTTCAGTCTCGGCTCCTCAGCGAAGACATATCTGCATGTTGCTCGCGCACTTCCTTATATACCCCCTGCGTGGGGCGGAGTTACGCTATGCAAATTCCGCAGACCCATGGCATTTCTTTGCCATTGGCTCGTTTTATATACTCGAAGATGATAGGATTTCTAAGCGAAACCCCATTCGTCGTCATCCGACGTAACGTCTCCGTTCCCTACTCAGGGAACGAGGGTTACATACGTAACCGAGACGTTTCATGGCCTCTTGGCAGAAATATGTTTAGTAGGTCAAAAATTGACATTTTTATGGGTGATGTAACATCAGAAGGAGTCTATAAGTTTATATAGTTTAAAAACCTTTGAGGACCCTTTGACCAGAAATAAGTTCAATAGGTCAGAAATTCTAAATGGCTTATGAAGCATCAGAAGGAGTCTATGATATTTCCATACATACTCAAAGTAGGTCAAATATGCACCTCCATATGGCTGATTTAACATCAGAAGGAGTCTATAAGTTCATAATAGTACACAAAATACCTTTTGAGGACTCTTTTGCCAAATTTTTTCAATCAGTCAATATGGATACTGTCTGGCTGATATAACATCACAAGAAGTCAGTCTTGTATGTTTAGTAAGTTAATGTTCAAGGACTCTTTGTCCAGAAATTTGTTCAGTAGGTCAAAAATGGACTTTTGTAGGGCTAATCAGAAAGATTTTACAAGAATGTATAGAAAGTTCAAGATAGAAATATGTGAAGCAGGTCAAAAATGGACTACTGTCTGGCTAATACAACATCACAAGAAAGTCAGTCTGTATGTATAGTAAGAACTCTTTGGACAGAAAATATGTTCCGTAGGTCAAAGAAGGACCTCTGTATGCCTATCTGTTGTTATTTGACACATAACATATGTGCTTTCGCATTGCACTGAATAACTAACGTATTCATTTTTGCTTTGAAGGGAAATTATTGCATTTACCTCTTGCGTTACAATGCATAGAATAAACTACTTCATACCTCATGTGCAATGAAAAAATAACATGAGTGTTGCATTGCACACACGATTTATGAATTAGCGTTGAATAATAATGTATTATTATATCTAACTATATCAGTTAGATCTTTTATGCAGTGACATGTAACTCCAAAAATGGTATCTCTTCAATGCACATCGGAATGAGATAATTACTGTATGTTTTCAATGCACTCATAGCTTATATGTTATTCTTCAATGCACAAAGTTTGATCGTGTGTGAAATGCAATGCAACAGCACAAATTGTATTTCCTCAAAGCACAGCGCAATGAGATGTGCAAGAAGTGCATAGCCTATATGTTATTCTTCAATGCACAACTTTAGATTTTCTGTGCAATGCAATGCAACAAACACATATATTATCTCTTAATGAACATGGGAATTAATTAGTTCTGGTGTGCAATGCAATGCAATGCAATAATTGCAATGCAAGAGCCATTGTTTATTCTTCAATGCACAACGTTAGATCGTTTGTGCAATACAATACAACAACACGTTATTTCTTTAATGAACATGGGAATGAGTTAGTTCTGGTGTGCAATGCAATGCAAGAAGTTCATAGCCTATGTTATTCTTCAATGCACAACGCTAGATCGTTTGTGCAATGCAATGCAACAACACATATGTTATCTCTTTAATCAACATGGGAATGAGTTAGTTCTGGTGTGCAATGCAATGCAATGCGAAAAGTGCATAACTCATGTTATTCTTCAGTGCACAACGTTAGATCGTTTGTGCAATGCAACAACACATATGTTATGTTTTTAATGCACATGGGAATGAGTTATTTATTGTATGCATTGCAATGCAACGCAACAGCACTCATGTTATCTCGTCGCTGCACAAAGGAAAAAGTCTGTTCTGGGAGGCTTTGAAATGCAACTATCGCTTAGCTTGTATGTTATGGTTCTATTAACATTATTAGATCCTGTGTGCAATGAATTACACCAGCACTCATGTTATTTCCTTAACGCATAAAGGAATGAGTTATTTCTGGCATGCATTGAAATGCAACATGCATAGCTTAATTGTTTTTCTTAAATGCTAAATCTTAGATCGTATGTGCAATGCAATGCAACACGTTTATCTCGTCTTTGCACACGAGGTTATTCTATGCATTGTAATGCAATAGCTAATGCAATAATTTCCCGTCAGTGCACACATGAATAAATTTGTTGTAGTATGCAGTGTAGTGCATACTACAACAAATTTATTGTAGTATGCAGTGTAGTGCGAAAGCACATATGTTATATGTTTCATTGCGTAGATGAAATAGTGATATATATTTTGTGTATTCGAATGCATCTGCAAAATAGTATCTCTTCAATGCACATCGGAGTGAGTTATATTAGTTCTTCTATGGATTGCATAACAAGGTTTTTTATTTTTATTTTTTATAACTTTTATTTATCAAGTGCAGGAGACAAACATAAAGTGCATACAGGAATACAATGCCTTTTTTATTTTTTATGAACTTAAATGAAAAACACCCCGTCTTTCTGAAATTGTTTTAAAGAATAGTCGCCAGAATTCAGACAACTTGGGGCATGCCCAAAACATGTGGGTAAGATTGTATGGAGCCTGCAAGCATCTACTACAATTCTCATCAAATTTGTCTGGATAGAGCTTTGATAGCTTTCCACTCGGGTATAGGGTGTGGTTGGAACTAGGAAGTAGATAAAAGCAGCGTGCAGGGTTGATGAATTGTTTGGTTGAGCGGGTTAGCGTGCGTCAAGTGCGAGCAGGTAAAAGTTATTCACACAGGAATCATAATTCTCATCTTCCACAAGCACAACTTGTTAAAAATGGGACGAGAGTAATTCATTCATACTGGTTGGCGCATCGTCTTTGTTCTCACACAGTAAATTCCCCGGTGTTAAATTAACACCGCTCGGTGTTTATATGGGAACCACCAGCAGGGTGTTAAAAGTAACACTGAAGCAGTGTTAGAGTTAATTAGATAATTAAGTAATTAATTGAGTGTTGATTGTTCGATTATTGAAGACACCTGATGATAACAAGCCGAATCTGAAGAGAAACAAAAGATCTACAACTGACTTCCAGACACAGCCTTAGATGAAATCAACTGAAAAGACATGAAATCTCTCTTATTACAAACCAGTTTGACCTTATTTCTGTCATTCATCTACAGGAGTTCTTTTTGAGAATGAACACATTTTTAGATGTTGAAGTTGTATTGAAAATGTGTGGTTACCATTATGGTGATCGGTGTTTCCTCTAGTTGGGTGGTTTGATCATTTATATATATTATAAGGTAGTTATTGTCTTTGTAACAGTGTTTGCTAAAACACATAATTTGTTGCAAATGAAACCAAACACAAAGGTATGATATATATTTCATCACCATAAAGAATTTGAAAAAAACAATATTGTTTGACAAATGTCATAACTGATCAAAAGAGATAACTTGTTATTAACAGATTTTTACAATAAATACTTTTTTTTTTTTTTTGCCAAAGATCAAACATTCAGAATTTTTAACTTCTAAATACATTGAGAGAAATTAACTGTAGAGAAACAAACACACACTAACATCAAAAATCAGCTTATCAATCACTACAATGGTGACATGCTTCATGCTGCAATGCATGCTGGGAGCCATTAGTTTTATAATATGGTGGTTTCCAGCATGCATTGCTGCACGAAGCATGTCACCATCGTAGTGATTCATAAGCTGATTCTTGATGTCTGTGTGCGTCTTAAATAATTTCCTCTACAATGTGCAAAAATAAAATCATAATTCAGAATGTCTGTTCTGTGGCAAGAAATTATCATTGGTGAAAAAAAAAAACTCTTAATAACAAATAATCATTTTTGCTAATCTATGTGATTAATTCTACTTCATAGTTCTACATCACTTGATCAGCTTTGTTTCTGGCATCCTTTGTAACAAAATTATGTGTTTTGTTAAACACTGTTACAAAGTCCACAAACTTGCATAACAAAGCCAAGATTCAAACTAGCCAACTAAAGCAAACACTGATCACCATAATGGTGATTTTACAAAAATGTATTATTTCCAATAAAACATCAACATCTACACCTCTATTAGCTCTCAATAACTAGTTAGTAATAAGTGAAGCTGGTAATGCTGTTTGTGGAGTTGTTTAATCCTCCTCTGCTGAGATCTTCACAGATTTAATTTCGTCTTTTATCTTCAGCTGATTTCATCTCCGGAAGTCAGTTGTAGTTCTTGTGTTTCTCTTTTCTTCAGTGATTCTGCTTGTTATCATCAGGTGTCTTCAATGCTCAATCATCGCTCAATTAATAACTTAATTATCTCATTTACTCTAACACTGCTTCAGTGTTACTTACCACCGGGGAATTTACTGTGCAGCCGAAATCAGGGCTATGATCAATGAAATGTTATTGAGCGGGATATTGACTGGATTATTTAAGGTTGTCATACCGTAACGTTACCATGTATATAAACACATTGAACACAAGAATAGAAAAAACACTCAAATTCCATTTATTCCCATGTACTTTTTACAATACATTTATAACGATATGAAAATAAAAGTGCCCGCAGGAAAATATAAATACAGTACACAAAAATTAACTTCGACAGAAAGTCCTCCTTAAGATAATGTCAGACATTCTCTGATAATGTTTCTGATTCTGCTTTAGCTTCAGGTGCCATCAAGCAGGGTCTCTGGTCGTAATCAGTCGCAAGTCCGTCACTGACCAATCAGCATTCATTAGCAGAATGCTAGCTTGTTCCGGCCAAAAACGGCCCAACCTGTAAGAAATCGAAAGGACATAAGTACTCGTTCATTCAACTTTTGACCTATAACCCATGTTGAACTTGCAAAACCTACAATAAAATCTGAGATTTCTCAACGGCAATCGGGTGAAAGAGACACATTTAGCTGTCTAGCCCCATAGACTCCCATTCAGTCTGCACTCGCCCGCGATCACCTCCAGTGGTATTCTAATGGAACTGCAACCAAGATCGATACAATGGGGCTAATAGGAAGTGCCAAGGCTCTCCGTAGATGGGCTCTGATTGATCTGCACTTCGAATTCTAACCGGAAATAGTAGACCATCCGGGTATCTTTGGAATACTCATTTCAACGTACTACGATTTGGGACGTACTAATTCTAGTTTCGCATACTATTTAGGACGGATAGTATGCGAATTGGGACTCAGCATAAGTGTTTCATCAGGTGTGGTCCGCCGAATCAGCGTTTGATTGACACGGTCGGGAACAGACCACACAATCGCACATCTGTATAAAAGTGAAATCAACGCATATTGACCTCGTGGGTTTTTGTGAGAGGAGTTTGATTTTGAGATAGCGGATTTTTTGTGATATAGTGACATGCGATTTGATTAGTTATAGGCTATTTAGGCTTACATTTAAATTTACACAACACATTGACTGATAGGCTAGAGACAGACAGAGCATACATATAGTGACACATTAATAGATACATATATATAAATATATATGGACAGCTAGATTAATAGATAGATACAAATACATAGATAGATTATATATAGATACATATCTAGATACATAGATAGATTCATATAGATAGATACATAGATAGATAGATTTGGATAGACAGATAAAATGGAAGCTCCCCAGAAGAGATGCCGTACATCTGTGGTGTGGGAGCATTTCCATTTAGAAACCCCAAATAAAGTGAGATGTGTGTATCATCCATGATGCGCCATTTGAGGAGCACTCATCCTGCCATTTTGCAGGGTGCAGAGGATGGTAGCATTCCCCCTGTACCTAGGCCTGCTACTGACAATGCTGGGCCATCTAAGCAAGGTATGCGTTTGAAATATAATTATAATTGAAATATAATTACAAACTTTTGGGACACTGTTTAGAAAGTCCATAGCCCTATGCCCTACAACCCAATGTCCCAATCACAACTGCCAATCATGTTAAAAATAGCTTCAATGTGAATATAATATAATATAATATTGTGTGAATATACATTTTATAGGTCTACATATGAGTACCCATTCATTTTGGTTTTCCTATTTGTTGTAGTTCTACATTCCATTACATTTTTCTTTGCACACTGAGCATAAACTTAAAGCATAAACTGACCCACCAACTTACTGGAAAGAGAGAGCAGTAATCTTTCCTCATTTGTATGTCCTAGCTAAAAAATATCTTTGCATGCCAGCAACAAGTGTCCCTTGTGAGAGGATTTTTTCAAAGGCTGGAGAAATTATCTGTAAAAAAAGAAGAAGGCTAAGTCCTTCCACAGCAGAGAAATTAATATTTTTGAATAAATATCTCTAAAAAAGTGAGACATTGTGGCTTGATTTCTTTTATTAATATTCATTTTGCAGGACCAAAATAACATTATGCACAGTGAGGAGCCTATAGGTTACAAGCTTCGCATATTAGAAAAATACAATAATAAAAAACAATTTTTTTTTAATGGCTCGTCAAGGTTGTTTCAGATCAACACCTGCAAGTGACCACTAGGTGTCACCGTTGAGACGGGTGTCGGATTGAATCGAAGCCTCGAAACAATATGGCCCATGTGGTTAAACTGTTTCATTGCTTCACGAAGCCTCGATCTGCCCATCACTAGTATAAACAACTAGAAATTGTAGTAAATGATGTTGGAAATACGAGGAAATACGAGGCTAAGACGGATTAATCATTATACTAAGACAGAGCTTACAGCACCGAAGCAAACACACTCACAGCAGGCGAGGCAGACAGGAGCAATCGATCAGCGATCAGCCAAGACTGTTCTTCTTCTTCTTAAGCGTTTTTTGGCGGTTGGCTTTACCGCCGCCTGCTGAACTGGAGCGTGGAACAAAAGTCTAACTGAGAAAGATAACGAAAAAAATTAAAATTCCCTATTTTATTATCTTTATATTCGTTCTAGTATACCTATTTCTTTTAGATATGAAATTAACTGTACTTGTGTTTCCCTTAGTGCTTTCCCTAGTATATTTTCCATAGTAAATTTAATTTTATATTTTTCAAGTACTTATTTTAATATTAGGGGAGAGCGGGGCACAAAGTAACGCTTTTTGACTTTCTCAGTTTGTGTAAATCTACTTATGGTTCAGAGTATTTATTTTTTCCCACATGTCTACTACAATTATGTGTTTTTGTTTTATTAATACAGTATATACTTTTTTCTTGATATACCCCGAAAGAATGGAAGTGAAATGTGACAACATGCCCCATAGGTGGGGTACATGTAACATGTGAGGGGTACATTGTAACATGACATATGACAGCTTAAAATGTTATCTGATCTAATAAAAAAAAAAAATACAAAACAAACTAAAATATTTTCTAAATAAAATACAATTAAAAAACTTTTTCATATAAAATAATGGCAATTTTTAATAATTAAATATAAACTCATTTTTGAGTTTTGACTACGAACACAGGAAAACACAGCTATACAACATAGTTCAAAACAAATAAATAATTAGTAATTTCTGAACATTGACTCTCAGTATTTATTCACCTTTTTCTCTCGTTTTCTCAATAAAATTAATAAAAGTATAGAATATAATAGCATATTTCTAATAGGCGCACATTGTAACGCAGTGTTACAACATGCCCCCGCCTGCACAACTGGGATTTAAACCCTGCTAGTGTCTTCTGCTAGTTAGCGAAGCATTTACTAACTATCTCAACTGTTAAATAACATCTTGGAGATTAAAATAATATCAGATTTGTCTTATTTTAAATAAACACAAAAAATAGAGATGAAAAATTAACTTAAGTAAGAAATTTACTTTTGCTATGGTTTAATAAATGTCTATGGATATCTTCCAAAAAAAAAATAAAAAAATTTTGGCGGATTTTTTTTTTCTATAATAGTGTTGATATGGCAACTAGTAAATACACATTTCGTCATCCAAGCATGTGCGGAAATATTTAAAACAAGCGTGTTACAACTAGCCCCGCGTTAGGTTGTGCCCCGCGCTCCCCTATACTCTTATTTTCATATGCATAACATTCTATTATTACATGTTTTACTGATTCAGGTTGCTTACAATGTGTACATAAACCATGTATGTGTTTACCTATTAAATGCAGAGTTTTATTGAGTCCTGTATGCCCTATTCTGAGACGAGTAATAACTGTATCCTCCCTCCGATTTTTACCCATTTCTCTTCCTTCACCGACTTTGCTTTGAATATTATAAAACTGTGTTCCTGTATCATTAATATCCCAGTATTCCTGCCATATATTTTGTGCATGTACCTTTATGATAGTTTTGGCTTCAGCTTTACTTAATTTAATCTGAATATCTATCGTTTGAGATTTAAGAGATTGTTTTGCTAAAATATCTACCTCTTCGTTTCCTTTCACACCTACATGCGCAGGAACCCAGACAAATGATACATTCTTGCCATTATTATGTAATCTAAAGATAATTTGATATATTTCATTTAAGATGTCAAGTCTACATGATTTCCCAGATCCAATACTTATGAGAGCAGATAAACTATCAGATGCAACTACTACATTGTTTTTATTTCTTTGTTCTATCCACTGTAGTCCTAATAATATTGCTACCAATTCTACTGTATATACTGATAGGTAATCTGTTGTTCTCTTTTTAATATTTTCCTCGCATTGTGGGATGTATACTGCAGCACCTGTGCGACCATTTTCAGGGTTCTTTGAACCATCTGTAAATACAATTATTTTACTTATGAAATGCAACTCCATATAACTCTTAACTATACACCAGACAGGCATAAGCTTTGATTTCCTTTTAATTTCTTCCTGTAATTGCAAATCAATTAATGGCATTATAAATTTCCATGGGGGAATTTCAGAGTATGGTACTGTTGGACAATATTGTATATTATGCAAACATGCCTTCCTTGCTTTTTGCATCTCCTATCCATCCAAAACTCCTAAAATTTGATTTATTATGTTCCCAACATTCTTGTATTATTGCCTTTGTAGGGTATAACTCATTATGTCCTTGTATGTTCACCCAGTATGCAAGCATAAGTTTAAGTCTTCTAATGCTTAGTGGCATCTCCCCAGATTCAACCTGTAAAGCCGCTACTGGAGATGATTTAAATGCTTCACAACATATTCTGAGTGCTTGAGCTTGTTCTATGTCTAATCTCTTTAAGTTTGTTTCTGATGCTGACATATAAGCTATACATCCATAGTCAAATGTTGACCTCATAAGAGCCCAGTAATTTTAATTTGATCAATTTGCTGTTTCCATGTCAGTTTTTCATCAAAAAGAATCCCAACTTGCTCAAGTTCTTGGTCATTTAACTTTATTACAATTTTCTTATGTTTCTTAGCAAAACAAATTACCTGTGATTTTGTTACTGACATTTTAAAACCCCACTTATGTGACCACTTTTCCACCGCAATAATTGCCGCATTTTCTTTTGCATATATTCTACATTTCTTCCACTTATCCAAAAGGCCCCATCATCTGCATATAATGATTTTCCTATATTATGATCAATTTCTTCAAAGATGTCATTAATCATTATATTAAATAATAATGGACTGCATACACTACCTTGCGGTGTACCATTTTCTACCATGTGCATACCTGAAAATTCCAAACTTCAATTGTCCTATCAAATAAAAAGTCTAATATCCAATTATACATCCTACCCCCGATACCTTATTTATTTAATTTAATAAGGAGTCCCTCTTTACATAGCATATCATATGCTTTTTCAATGTAAAAAAATACAGCTATTACACTCTCTTTATTTGTTTGAGCTTTCCTAATTTCTGATTCAAGACATAAAATAGCATCCATTGTACTTCTTCCCTTTCGGAATCCATTTTGATATTGTGAAAGCAAGTTATCCTTTTCTAAAATGTATGTAAGTCTATCTGTTACCATCCTTTCCATTGTTTTCCCTAACTGTGAGGTTAATGCTATTGGTCTATAGCTTAAGGGATTATCAGAATCTTTTCCAGGTTTTAAAATTGGTACTATAACAGACTGCTTCCATACTGTAGGGATTTTTCCTGTATTCCATATTATATTAAAAAGATTTAAAATTACATCAAGCATACTATCCTCCATATGAGCCAACATTATATAACAGATATCATCTTTTCCCGGAGATGTTTTCTTTCCATTTGAGACAGCTTTCTTTAATTCTAACATATTAAAAGGTAAATCAATATCATTGTCTGTCATATTTTTTTTGTCCATTATATTACGATTTTCCATAATTGTATTAATTCGTTTTAACTGCATTTGATAAATTTTCAGAACTTTGGATCTTTACTAACACTTGTGCCAACATCTCTGCCTTTTCCATATCATTAATTGCCATTTTCCCATTTAGATTTAATACTGGTATTTCATAATTCCTTTTTATACCATTCATTCTTTTAATCATTCTCCAAATTTCTGATAATTGTGTCTCTCTTCCTTCTCTCTTATTGCAATAATTTTTCCAATACACACGCTTAGCTGTTCTTATATTTTCCCGAACTACTGCTTGCTCTTTTGTATTGTATTAATATCTCCAGCGAATTATGTTTTTTCAATTGCCTAAATACTTTATTTCTATTTTTAATTGCTTTCTTACAATTTTCATTCCACCAAGGAACACTTTTTCTCTTTATTCCCTCTGTACTTTTTGGAATTGCTTCCTCTGCTGACTGTTTAATTATTGTCACCAGATTTTCATTGAATTCATCCACCTCTACTATGTGCCTTTTAAAAAGTTCTTCACATTTAATTTGATTAATTATTTGAAATTTATCCCAATCTGCTTTATTAAAATTCCATTTCGCTATTTTCTTTGATTCATCTTGATGTACCTCTACTCCTATTATAATCATTATGGGGTAATGATCACTACCAATAATTGTTTTATTTAAAACATCCCATTTTGTAATACCCGCAATCTCCCTTGATGTTAAGGTCAGGTCTATTACACTTTCCTTATTTTTATGACTGTCATATCTAGTTCCTCTTCCATCATTTATACACACTAGCTTTTTCTCATCAATAATCTCTTCTATACTTATGCCATTTCTATCTGTATAACTACTACCCCACAGTGTACTATGTGCATTAAAATCCCCACACCAAATTATTTTATCCTTTATTTGTCCTCCAATAGTATTCAGTTTATCATAGTCAAGCCTTTCACATGGATTATAAAAATTAATAATTGTGATATCCTCTTGCCCTACCAATATCTTTACTACTAGTGATTCTTGTTTGCTCCCAATGTTAATTGCATTATATTTAATTCCATTCTGCAGAAAAATAGCTACACCACCACCATTTCTGTCTTTCCTATTATTTCTTATTTCTTTATATCCATATATCACAAAGTCCCATTGTGGTTTCAACCATTTTTCTTGTATACAAATGACATGAGATTTATTTGGTAAAGTTGATATATATTGTTTGAACTCCTGACCATTGGCAATTAAACTTCTTGCATTCCATTGCAATATATTTAACGTACTGCAGTATCTCCATCCCATATTTGAGAACTAGTAGTCCCTCCTCCTAACATACTCTTTACTGTTTCCCTTCCCAAACCTTTAATTCCAAGATATTTCTCTGCTGATCTCACTATTATCTTGATTTTCTCAGTTTTATTATCAGTTTGTGCTGTACAATTGATCACATCTACCATAAACAGGATGAAATCTTTTTTGCCTACTATCAACGTATCTTCTTTATCTTGGTACAACCATCACACACATTCTTTGTGATAGCTTCTATTTCCTTCTCTTTTGGTCTTTCTGACTGAACTGGTACTCTTTTTACTGCTTCTGCATATGAGATCCCTTGAGATGTTTTCACTCTCTGAATTTCTAGCTTTCACATCCTCGGTATGCTGAACAATGTTCACCTCCGCAATTACAACATTTCAGCTTAGCTCCTTCTTCACATTTCCCATATTCATGTTCTCCTGCACACCTTCCACATTTTTGCTTGCCTCTACACACGGCTGCAACATGTCCATACTTTTGGCACTTGAAACATCTTAGTGGTGGAGGAACGTATGTCCTGACTTCATAGCTCATATATCCAATGTATACTCTAGACGATAATTTTTCACCGTTTATTTTTAGCATCAATGCTAAGCTATCACACTCCCCATTTCTTGTTGTTTTCAGACGTTTTACTTCAACCACTTTGGCTCCAGTTACATTATTCTTAATTTGCTCAATTGTTACGACTATAGCAACTCCAGATATAACCCCTCTGACAAATTTTTTGTTCTCTACCTTTGTAACGACCACTTTTTGTCCCTCGATTTTATTTAGTTTGGTGGCCTTATTTTGCTGTGCATTATCTTTACATTCAATTAACAATGCTCCATTTCCCATAATTCTTGCACTTTTAATTTCTCCTATTAGTTTATTTAGTGAAACTGTAAGTTGAATTGGATTCCACTTACCAAATGATGATCCTTCCTGCTCTAGCTTCATTATTACTTTGTATTCTCCATATTGCTTATCGATTTCCACTGTAGCTTTTCCAATTCCTTGATCACTGTCCGGTACGGTTTCGATTAGTTTTAGTTCCTACTGAACTCGTCTTCAAATTTCCCACTACCTACTTCCATTTCTCTTACTTCACTATCAAATCTGTCACTTCCTTCTGCCATCTCCCGTCCATTCACAGTTCAGTCGTTGCCAACCGTCCAAGCCAACCTCCCGATCATCCAGCCAGACTGTGTTTGTCTATTTTCTGTTACACGTCCCCCTCCAGGGCCCCCGCCCTCCCTCCTCAGTTGTTACTTATACGGCACAAGGGGCGTAATGTCAGAGTTATGTTCTGCTTTAGTCATGTTTCTTTGTGCTATTGGTTCTGTCATGTTTGCCTGTGTGCCCGATCATTTGACCCAGTTTCCCAGTGTTTCTGATTATTGTATTTGATTCTCCTGTTGTCTAGGTAATTATCTTATATATGAATTTATACTCCTTGTGTTCCTGCAGTCTTTGTCCTGTCCACGTCAATGTTGAGGTATTGTTTGAAGTATGTTTCCCTGAGTGTTTTTGAATTAAAGACTGTTTCCTGATTTATTTGTCTTCATGCGCTACTTATGTACAAAACCAGTGACAGACAAATGTTGTTGAAGACAAAATGCTCTCAATGACAAATGCAGAAAAGTTAGTTTATGCATTCATGACCTCAATGATAGATTATTGTAATGCTCTACTGGGTGGTTGCCCTGCACGCATAATAAACAAAACACATCTCTTTAACCTGGCATACACATAACATTTATATAATTTACATCCGTTAAATTGTTACAGTAGGCTGCATCAATTAGCTCAACCGGAACAGGGAACACTTCCCTGTACCCAATGTACTTGCTAAATGATAAGAAGAATGGCTTCTATGCTAATATTACTCTCTGTTTATCCTGAGGTTACCGTAGTCAGGCATATCCTGTCCGCATCCATATCAGATAGTGGACCTGCACCCAGATATGACCACAACGCAGTCCTGAATGTCAGCAGAGATACTGTCAATTAGACAATCCCATGTGAAGGCCTCGTCGACATGACAGCCATCTGCACAGATCCCCAGCGCAGACATATGACCAGCTTTGTCTCCATACTGACGTGATGAATCTGATCTTCAAGCAAAAGGAACTGGATAAAATATTTAAATGCTACCGATCCACAATCTGATATCTGACTTGTTATGCAGCCTAAATCATAATCACACCGTGTTCGTTCATTGGCCTGAGGAGAACTGGCCCTCTGACTGAACCTGGTTTCTCACAAAGTTCCTTGCCACTGTCGCCTCTGGCTTAATTAGTCTGGGACACTTTAGTATTCAACAATATTATTGCTTTGACTGAACTGACACTATTGGATGAGAGTTTTCTGCAGAACTGCTTTATAGATTAAATTAACTAATTTAATAATCAATGATCTTTACAACGGAACTGAATCAGAACTGAATCAACACTTAACTGACTTCAGATGAACATTGATTATTTTCTTTCAGAGCTGCTGTATAGCTGAAATGAAGTGTTTGCATCAATGAATTATTGTTATCACTGTAAAGCTGCTGTAAGAAAAAATGATGTGGACGTCGAAGATCTCAAAAATGAAGTTTATTACAGCATAGCAGTGGCAAGGTACACAAAGCACCTTGGGTTCACCGGCGTCAGAATGAACCCAGAACATCCAAATCTTAAACCTTTTATCCTGTTACAGTTTACAACTCTTAATGTAAATGAAGTTGCTCCTGTTGTGACAGCTGTGGTCTGTATGTTAATGAAGTTGAGACACCCCATTGTCTGAGAAGGTTCTCTGTGTCCCACACCCAGTCCCATTCTACAATTGACTACCATTTGCTCAGGATGTGATCAACCCAAATGGTCAAGAAACAATATAACTTGATTGCCTTAATCTCTATGATAATTAAGCCATTTTGGGGATGAGCTCATTCTAAAATATATTTAGGAGTGGAATCTGGGTCGAGGCAGACTACAATTTCTTACACTGCTTTGAAACAATGACTTGACATTACCCATGATGCTGTACAGAATATTACACTAATCAGAAAGTCTAAAAAGTAATGTGTGCCAAAATAGCTCTTTAGCTCTGCCCTCTCCCATAAAGCACTGCAAATCTCTTGTTTGTATATATATGCAAACTTTGCAATAAACTTAAAATGCTTTGTTTTTACATATAATCAACATCTGTAAAAGAGTTTTATATTTCACTTATTTTTTAATTCAGTTATGCTGTTCACAATGCTTCATGAGATTGTAGTTCTTTCCATTAGTAAAGCCGTGAAGTACACAATATTGAACCTTTGTCTTTTTCTGCGATTCTCAGTTGTTATTTTTTGTTTTTTCAAATCAAATCAAAATTTTTTTTTTTTTTTTAGCTGATTGGCTT
This sequence comes from Squalius cephalus, assembly GCF_949319135.1. Taxonomy (NCBI): domain Eukaryota; kingdom Metazoa; phylum Chordata; class Actinopteri; order Cypriniformes; family Leuciscidae; genus Squalius; species Squalius cephalus. Next base: position 14,863,273 of record NC_137126.1, read on the forward strand.
GGTTCATGGGTTGTGGCTTTAATGAAGACTTTTTAAAAATCTTTGGGTTTGGGACTTTGGGTTCTCATAATGTAGGACAAACCAGTGCACACACAAATGTTGGGTTTCCAAATGTTTTCAAATGTTTTATGGGGTCTTTTTTATAGACATAAGGATTTTTATACTATACAAACAGTATATTCTTTACCCAAACCCTACCACTAAACACAACCCTCACATTTAAAAAAAACAAACAAAAAAAAAACACCATTTAGTCTGATATATAAGTTGTTTTCCTCATGGAGACCAACATGTCCCCACAAGGTGAAAAATGACTGGTATTACAATCTATGTGGGGACATTTGGTTTACCAGGACCAATCCCCCCCCATATATATATTTTTTTTTTTCCCTTTTTTTCCCTTTTTTTGTATGTTTAGTTTAACCTCTATAATAAAAAGGAGCTGTAGAAAATACTAATCTTTTTCACAGTTTAAGAATTGCAACATTTTATTGCATAAAATGTATTTGGCATCAATTAGTAAAGTATTTTGAGTGTACAGTAGTATCTAAAAGCACAATTTAAATGCTTCATTAATTAACTAATTCATTTCCACGAACGTTTGGTTCAAATAAAAAAAGGCACACTGCTATAAATGCTATAAATGAAGCTAAAGTACTATACAAAAAAGAATACATTGGCATCTAGGAAAACTACTTTGGTCAAAACCAGCAAAGAAGTGAAAAATCCATCAGTCAAATGTCGGAATTTTGGTCATTTTTGTAAGGTCAGAAAAATACAGAGAAAATTGGCAATGATGGTTATTTTCAGTATACGATCACGTTTATCGCTGTATCGAGCAGCGAGGTGAAAGTACAGGGTTGACCTTTCCTCATACATATGTACAAGTTGTCCATTAGAAGCAGCACTCACACCAGGGGCATCGGCTGTTGTTTAGTCAATGTTGGCTGTAGTAAAACTATCTTCACCAGCAGATGGCGGCACTGGGCTGTCTTGGTCATCAGTTGAAAATGTTTTGAAAAAGCCCCTCTGAAAAATCCAGCAGTACAAATATATATATTTTTTTATTATTCTTTTTTTTTTTTTTTTTACAAATAATAAATTAAAAACAACAGATCCACAGGACACACATATCAACAGTTAAAGGTGAAGTGTAATTTCTGTGGCATAAGCATTGCAAAATATAATTCCATTTACCCATTTAAATATAAAATATAATTCCATTTCAATCCGCCCCATTTACCATTTACATTATCTTGACCCAGTTTATTGTTCACTGACTAGTATTAGTATGCCATTAATGGGGTTTCATCTCATCTCCCACAAAAGTATAAACATTGAGCCCCCCAGGCACCAGCAAAATATTGCTAATGGTCTGCTCAGATCCATCAATATATTTCTAGCTCAACCTATCGTGAGAGTTTGGTGCATGTCTACTGTAGCAGGATGAACTAGAAGGGCCATGGCTGTTGCGTTACATGGGAAAAGAAACACCTTAATTTGCTTGTTCAACATGTTTGGTTAGGGTTAGAGACAAGCTCAGCAGGACACTGGCCCTCCAGGACTGGAGTTAAAGAGCCCTGTCTTACAGTTTTGAAAATTAATATTCAGTATTTTAGGATAAAAAATTACACTCAAGCTTCAACTGTATTATGTGTTATAAACACTGACTTTATACAGCAGCACAAAGATGATCGCCATAGCAATGAGTCCAAGGATGATGGAGAGAGAGGCAATAAACACTGTGAGAGCCTGAGATGGGACCTCCAGTTCTGTCACAATCTGTAGAACACAGAGAAACAGAGAAGATGAAAAATGACTCCAACAAGGTCAAATATACCCTCCCAGAAGATGATGTGTTATCACTTTCTATGAAGACCATGTTAATAATGAATTATATATCCATTTATACTTATTTATATGCAAATATTATTGTTTTATAAATATATTTATAAAGACGCATTAAGACCTATAATGCATTATAAGAACAGCACAAATTACAGCACAAAACCAGCACAAATTACATTTATATTATTTTTAATAATTAAATCATAATACTTATTTCAATGCATGCACATTGTAAAAGCAAATGCATGACTTATAAGTATTAATTACTCCGTCGTATGGTTACATGAATGTATTTATAAAGATGCAACCAGCGCTGCTATAATGTTATTACATTATAATTACAATCAATTTTTTGTAATTCAGATTTATTTCTGTCAAATAAGTGAATATATTGTTGTTCTTATAAATACTTATTGTGAGTGATAATACAGTTACTAACCTTTATTAATAAAGTGCTTTAAATAAAGTGAAAACATAGGATGCAATTTTCCTCAAGCAAATGTTAAGAAGTCATGAAGATGTGCTCATTATACATTTTAAGTGGTTTACTTGTAAATGTAACTAATGAACAATAAGTCCTGTAATAAAAAAAAAAGAAAATTAAAAAATATATATCTTTTTAAATATTACATACTAGAAACACTGCAACAATATTTTTAAAGTATAATTCCAAACTGCTATAAGCAATACCATGCATATGTTTGAGGAGATATAGATTTTAAAAATTCAAAATTACCATTCATGAGCTCTAATGCAAACATTAGCCATTAAATACATAATTGATCACTAATTGGTACAGCAAACAAGTGTCTCTGGAACTATTTTATCTTTGATCATTTATAAATCAATGTATAATGGATTTTGAGCATGCTTTGAAAAAGCAAATGCATGACTTTTAAATAATTATTAAAAATAATATAAATGTAACTATAACTGTTCTTATAATGCAGTATAGGTCTTAATGAGTCTTTATAAATATATTTATAGAATAGTAATACTTACTTATAAGTAAGTATAAATGGGGCTATAATTCATTATAAGCATGGTCTTCATAGAAAGAGGAACCGATGATGTTTTATTTTTCTTACAGAGAGCTGATGAGAGTCATCTGGGGGATATTGGATGTACCTCTCAGTGTCAAATGAGAGAAACCCCCAGCTTATGATCCTTACCTGCAAACCAGACACCTGAAAAACAAGACTAGAAGTCAAAGACACTCACCCAACAATATTATTGATTTGATTGCACCGACAAGCTGGACATCACTGTTTTTCTGCAGAACTGCTTTATAGATGAAATTAACTAATTTAATAATTGATGATCTTTATAACGGAACTGAATAAACACTGAACTGACTTTAGTTGAACAATGACACTATTATCTTTTAGAGCTGCTGTACATGCAGCTGCAATGAACTGTTTGCATCATTGAATTATTGTTATCACTGTAAAGCTGCTTGAAATAATCTGTATTGTTTCAATATAAAGGTGACTTGACTTAAAGGCGGTATATACTGTAAATAAAGGTGACGACTTGACTTGACCCTACAATGTAAAAAGAAGAGGCTACAGGAAAAAAGGGTTGGTATAAGGGATGCACCGATACCCCTTTTCCTGATCACATTATGAAATAAATGTCTTTCTCCAAAACAGTTATTGGCACCCCTAGAATCTTTTATAAGTAAAATATCTCTGAAGTATATTCCCATTAATATTTATAGTTTTTAGCACACCAGGGTGACTAGGAACATGAAATTGTCTAGCTATGACTTCTTGTTTCACAGGTGTACAAATATGAGGAAACACAAATGCCAAATTCCCTTAATCATCCATGACAATGAGTAAAACAAAAGAATGTAGTTCTGATGTGCAGCAAAAGATTCTTGAGATTCACAAAATAGAAAGTGGCTGTAAAAAGCTAAAGCATTGAAAATTCCCATTTCCACCATCAGGGAAATAGTTAAGAAGTTATAGTCAACTAAAGATGTAACGAATCTGCCTGGAATATGGACATGTGTCTATATTGCCATAATGCATGAGGAGGAAAGTTTGTACAGTTTATATTGTAATTATATTCAGTTGTCAAACACTGTCAGAAATAGGGGTAGAGTAGGAGTCCATTTCTGTTCCCCATGGTACAATCTACACTAACGTACCCCATTGGGCTTATTATTGGACCTCAAGGTACATACAGTATATGTACCTTTTTGAGGGTCAAAAAGCATTAAAAGTTACATATATGAACCGTTTCTTTTAAAGGTTAAGGTACAATATTGTACCCTTGAGGGTACAGCCCCAGTGACAAGCCATTGTACCCCTAAAGGTACAATTATGTACTTTATTTTCTGAGAGTAAAGAAAGTAAAGTATATGTTCAGCTCATGCAAAGTTACTTACAATGTTATATGTAACATTGTATGCAAGTTAAATGTATTATATGTATGTACTGTCCCTGTAATCTACATAGAATTTGATTTAGAATTTTAAATTTCTATGCCTAAAGTCACCTTGCTAAATGTAATATTACCTTTGCACATAAAAACTGTGGCACTATTTCATTCCAGCAGTTTCATTGTATATTAGGCCTTTTGAGGAATCAGATATTCACAGGTATCTCAAGATAATGTTAACTGCTAAACTTTGCAGGAGAGTTGGTCTTCAGGAGCAGGGTTGTAGACCTTTTTGTTAATGTACCAACATATCAGAGTTGGTTTATATAACTAGCATAAATCATATTTATATATATTTCTTCCTTTGTTGTATGTTTATATGCAGGGCTGTAGTACTCGAGTCTGGTCTTGGACTCGAGACGTTTTTGCTATGGTCTCGAACTTGTCTCGGACTCGCTGGTATTTGGACTCGGACTTGTCTCGGTCTCAGCCACTGGTGTTGCCAAATATGGCTTTTGGTCTCGACCGAGTCCAGGGGGCTGTTCCATAAACCAAGATTAGAGTATAAGCCAGGCTTATTTCGGTTAGTCAGGCTTATTTTTGGTAGATTCGGTTTCATAAAGCAAACTTAAAATAGTTCAAACTCAGTTACCCTGGCAACTTATGCTGGGAAACTAGCCTGGTCCAGGGCAGGCTAACTGTCAGGCTAAGCCTCAGTTGTTACACAGATCCTCTAACGCTGACCAATAGGAACACAATGATATTACCACTGACACTCTCTCATACCATTATTGGACTTTATTAACCACTATTAGTCCAAAAATAAATACACAGTATACAGAAAATCAACTTAAATAAGGCTACAATGATAAATTAGACAATATAGACCTATATAGATAGATAGATAGATAGATAGATAGATAGATAGATAGATAGATAGATAGATAGATAGATAGATAGATAGATAGATAGATAGATAGATAGATAGATAGATAGATAGATAGATAGATAGATAGATAGATAGATAGGCCTAAATACAATATATATACTACAGGTTTTTTTACTGGCTGAATGTTTTGTGCCCAAGATTTAATTAGATTGTTTTAAAGATTTATGAATACATTTCTCTCTGGTTTTGTTTGGCAGCTGTAGTACATGTTTATGATTAGAAGAACATTAGAACACAATCTGAAAAAAAGCTTTGTAAAGCAGAAGTTAAAATCACAAAATTAAAAATAAATAATTACAAAAGCAGAGTATACATTTTAACTGGTAAGATGAATCTGAGCTTAGTAATTGACAGTATATTAGCCTACATTTGATTTACCCCATTACAATAGTTATTACCCCTTTACAGTTATTGCTATCATAAAAATACACACAGGTTTAAAATTCTAAATAAGGCACATCTAATGTCCAAATAACAAATATTTTAGTATATATATATATATATATATATATATATATATATATATATATATATATATAATGTACTTTATTATGTCTTTCAATTCAAACACATTTAACACAATTATACAAATTGACAGTTCCTTTAAAGACATCATATTTTCCCCCAATAAATATTCCTTATTTTTCCTTCTACTTTTTTTCTTTTGTGATAATACCCACCAACACATAGCCTAAAAACACACATGATTAGAACAATAACCAAAAAGTACATAGACACTTTTACATATGATTTAAGGGGGAAAAGACAAAAAACAATAAATAAATAGTAATAAAAATGTAACATTAACATATTTATATCAAACTCTTATAATGACACATAATTCCTAATAGTTATTCAAGTAATATTATTTGAATATCAAATATTCAATATTAAATAAGTAAATAAATAAAATAACAAATAACTAGAAATAAAAGGGAGGGAGGGTTATATAAAAATGTAGTTAATGTAGGCTAATATATATTCCTTTATTTTATGGAATATTCTTTGATTTTAGAGTTGCACATATCTTTTCAAAATGTATACATTTGCTCTTAATTTAATGTTATCCTCTCCATAATGTACTTTAGAAACTAAATCTACTCATTTAAAACTGGGGATTCTTGCTTTCTCCAAAAAAATATTGCATTAAAAGCTGTAATTCTCAGCATTCTAAATAAGTATACATCATCTTTATTAAGTAGCATAGGTCCTATACCCAAAACTATATTTTGTATCTTTATATATTTAGTTTCTTAAAAAAAATCTTCCCTGAATTATAGGCTACTTCACTGAAGTACTTCTGTTCGCTAGAAGTTCACTGCAACTTATCCAACATCCTAAAGATAAATTATTATAATTAGAAGATATTTCTAGTGTTATAAAATATCGCATATTAATTTTCCAAGCAAAATGTATATTTTAGTCAGAATTATTGCGCTCCTATTTGGCGCGCATGCGCGCAGCAGCGCTCGTTCAATATGAAAATTAGCAGCAAAATGGATACATTTGCATGACTTTCGAACATTTACAGATGGAGAATATAACTGTAAAATGTAAGTTTTGCACTGAGGGGAAAAAAAACATGTTACAAACGCATAAAACAGCACAAAATATACGCTGTTTGATGGTGGATCGATTTGATCCACGATCGACCTCTAGGGCTGCTTAAGAAACGCGTGCACACGCAATTATCTAGACTAGATAAACCTGGATCAAATTAGTGAGATTGCGTGAGCTTCAATTACCTTTTATGGAACCACTTTAGCCCCAACTCATTTGTTAGGCTCATTCAAGTCCGGTTTTGGAGTTTAATCCCCGCTTTTCTAAGCGGCTTTTATGGAACAGCCCCCTGGTGTCTTTATTATGTTCCCAGTAAGCACACACAGCAAACTCCCCAGTTTTAAATTAACACTCCTCGGTGTACATATAGGTCCAACTACAGGGTGTTAAAAATTAACACTGAAGCATTGTTGAAGTTAATGAGATAATTAAGTTATTAATTAAGTGATGATTGGCCATTAGTGGTGACACCTAATGTTAATAAGAATCATTGAAGGAAAGAGAAACAACAAGAACAGAAAAAAGAGAAACACAAGAACTACTGACTTCGAGCCATTACACATTATTGCACTTAATATTACCAGTTGGACTTTATTTCTGTCATACATCTACACAGGTTCTTATTTAGATTCAAAAGAAGTTTAGATGGTAATGTTTTATGGAATGGTTCGTTTCAAATCACCATTATGGTGACCGGTGTTTGCTTTAGTTGGGCTATTGACCCTTTCCTTTTTAACATTAGTTTTTCTCTGGCTGCGCCAACTCTTTGTTTATAAAGCAGATTTGTTGTGGTAAGAAAAACAACGATCTGGGCTGTGTTTCCTGAAAGCATCGCAAGCCTAATTTGATTGTACAGACCATCTGTTGCAATTGTTCTACGATCAAGTTAGGCTTAAGATGCTTTTGGGAAACGAAGCCCAGGTCATGATGGTTAGGGACTGTTCGTTATTTATTTAAGGGGCCACCGGAGGAGTTTTGAGATCTGTTGTCAAAAAAGACATGACCCTCCCTTCGCCAGCAACAATTTTTTCTATGACCCTCCAAAATGATTGTGAAAAAAGGCATGACCCTCCCCGATAATTTATTGATTAGCCTAATTCTGTACTGGTTTGCGCTTGGCAAAGATGTTCAGATAGCCATTGTTTGTTTGTTTTTTAAACCATAAACTCTTGCTTTCTCATCTGGCTGTAACGATAGACCAAACCTACGATTCGGTTCGTATCACGATTTTTTATTTTAGATTTGAAAAAAAATCATGTTTTCGTTGCTGATGCGGTGTGACGCGTTCAACATGTGGGTGGCGCTGCTAATAAAGCATCTAAAAGCTGTCACAAAGAACCGGCAAAAGTAATGATTATTAATATGTCATATAGGCCTAGACATTTTAATTGTTTTTAATAAACAAGTTTTTTCTGTGTCGACTGCAAAGATGAAGTTGACGATGCGTCGCGATCGTCTCAGAACGCGCCAGAGAGAAATGCACATTTCATAAGGAGAAAGCAGTCTGTTTTCCTTCGTTTTGAATTGTTCTGCATGTTTAAAAGTAGACATTTCAAGCTTTCTATATATTTCTCAGGTCTATGAGGCAAGTAGCACACCTTACGCTGAGTTTCGGTTCATTTATGAGACAAGAGTCCAGTTCACTCGCCCGCGCCTCCGTGTCATGATTATCTATTTTCTACTATATTTAGACTACTTCTTATTTATTAAATCCAGATGAAACATTGATTAAAATTAAGATAAAATTAATAAAAAAACGAAATTCACTTTAAAGAAAAGCTTTGTGCTTTCTGTTTGAGGTCTCTGTGCAATTTTTAAAGTCGCTTTAGAGCAGTCATGTCCGTGCGTAATGGAGAACTGTCACGTCCGTAACATTTTTTTTTTTTTTCACATAAATGCAAACACGAAAAATAAAATAAAAATATTATAAAATTTAATTTTCTGTGGAGGCCGATCTTTATTCATCCGGTGGGTATATATATTTTGGTTTGCACAGTGTAATTTATAGAATTACTAAAAAATATTTTGCCACCTAAAAGTTATTTTTTTGTGTCACGTCACATGTGTATTTCCCTCATATTAAATATAAAACGCATGTGTAGACTGATATTTTTCTAATGTCTTGACTCCTTTCAGACGTTTCAAATAAATGCATTTTCTGAGAATTTTTATTTTAAGTTTTGACTGCAAATGTCACGTCCATTCACTGGAATCGCCCAATTTTAACGAATTAATCCTCAACTATTTTTTGTGGTGTAGGTCTATGTATTTTATGTTAACTTAAATAATAGCCTACTAATAGTGCTATTAGTAGGCTTCAACTTTCAACTTCATCAACTTTCAACTTCATCAACTTCAACTTCATGTCTAGCCGACACTGACATAAAAAATAACTGTTTTATTAGTAAACAATTAAAATGTCTCCTGCTATATTGAACATATTTGCCTGTTCCTTACAAAACACTGACAGTGGGTTTTTTTTTTTTTGTTGAGCAGCTGCGGACAAATTATTTCGACACACACACACACACACAATATTGATAAACAGGATTTTTTTGTTGCTTTTTTAATACAATAAAAATTTCATTTAATTTATTGTCTAATAAAATTATAAGCCTATTATTTTTAGTTTATTAACAGCAACAACAGCTGTAAAGATGAAGTTGACGATCGCCATCTCCGTATTGAACACGCCTATAGAAAGAAATGCACATCATTACATAACCAGAGAGTAGCCTATTTCTTTTCGTTTTAAATTGTTAAAAAGACATTTCAAGCTTTCTTAAGATATATTTCATGTATGTGAGGCATATGCTGAGTTTCGTTAAGTTTAAACCATCATGACCTGGGCTTCGTTTCCCAAAAGCATCTTAAGCCTAACTTGATCGTAGAACAATTGCAACAGATGGTCTGTACAATCAAATTAGGCTTGCGATGCTTTCAGGAAACACAGCCCAGATCGTTGTTTTTCTTACCACAACAAATCTGCTTTATAAACAAAGAGTTGGCGCAGCCAGAGAAAAACTAATGTTAAAAAGGAAAGGGTCAATAGCCCAACTAAAGCAAACACCGGTCACCATAATGGTGATTTGAAACGAACCATTCCATAAAACATTACCATCTAAACTTCTTTTGAATCTAAATAAGAACCTGTGTAGATGTATGACAGAAATAAAGTCCAACTGGTAATATTAAGTGCAATAATGTGTAATGGCTCGAAGTCAGTAGTTCTTGTGTTTCTCTTTTTTCTGTTCTTGTTGTTTCTCTTTCCTTCAATGATTCTTATTAACATTAGGTGTCACCACTAATGGCCAATCATCACTTAATTAATAACTTAATTATCTCATTAACTTCAACAATGCTTCAGTGTTAATTTTTAACACCCTGTAGTTGGACCTATATGTACACCGAGGAGTGTTAATTTAAAACTGGGGAGTTTGCTGTGTGTGCTTACTGGGAACATAATAAAGACACCAGGGGGCTGTTCCATAAAAGCCGCTTAGAAAAGCGGGGATTAAACTCCAAAACCGGACTTGAATGAGCCTAACAAATGAGTTGGGGCTAAAGTGGTTCCATAAAAGGTAATTGAAGCTCACGCAATCTCACTAATTTGATCCAGGTTTATCTAGTCTAGATAATTGCGTGTGCACGCGTTTCTTAAGCAGCCCTAGAGGTCGATCGTGGATCAAATCGATCCACCATCAAACAGCGTATATTTTGTGCTGTTTTATGCGTTTGTAACATGTTTTTTTTCCCCTCAGTGCAAAACTTACATTTTACAGTTATATTCTCCATCTGTAAATGTTCGAAAGTCATGCAAATGTATCCATTTTGCTGCTAATTTTCATATTGAACGAGCGCTGCTGCGCGCATGCGCGCCAAATAGGAGCGCAATAATTCTGACTAAAATATACATTTTGCTTGGAAAATTAATATGCGATATTTTATAACACTAGAAATATCTTCTAATTATAATAATTTATCTTTAGGATGTTGGATAAGTTGCAGTGAACTTCTAGCGAACAGAAGTACTTCAGTGAAGTAGCCTATAATTCAGGGAAGATTTTTTTTAAGAAACTAAATATATAAAGATACAAAATATAGTTTTGGGTATAGGACCTATGCTACTTAATAAAGATGATGTATACTTATTTAGAATGCTGAGAATTACAGCTTTTAATGCAATATTTTTTTGGAGAAAGCAAGAATCCCCAGTTTTAAATGAGTAGATTTAGTTTCTAAAGTACATTATGGAGAGGATAACATTAAATTAAGAGCAAATGTATACATTTTGAAAAGATATGTGCAACTCTAAAATCAAAGAATATTCCATAAAATAAAGGAATATATATTAGCCTACATTAACTACATTTTTATATAACCCTCCCTCCCTTTTATTTCTAGTTATTTGTTATTTTATTTATTTACTTATTTAATATTGAATATTTGATATTCAAATAATATTACTTGAATAACTATTAGGAATTATGTGTCATTATAAGAGTTTGATATAAATATGTTAATGTTACATTTTTATTACTATTTATTTATTGTTTTTTGTCTTTTCCCCCTTAAATCATATGTAAAAGTGTCTATGTACTTTTTGGTTATTGTTCTAATCATGTGTGTTTTTAGGCTATGTGTTGGTGGGTATTATCACAAAAGAAAAAAAGTAGAAGGAAAAATAAGGAATATTTATTGGGGGAAAATATGATGTCTTTAAAGGAACTGTCAATTTGTATAATTGTGTTAAATGTGTTTGAATTGAAAGACATAATAAAGTACATTATATATATATATATATATATATATATATATATATATATATATACTAAAATATTTGTTATTTGGACATTAGATGTGCCTTATTTAGAATTTTAAACCTGTGTGTATTTTTATGATAGCAATAACTGTAAAGGGGTAATAACTATTGTAATGGGGTAAATCAAATGTAGGCTAATATACTGTCAATTACTAAGCTCAGATTCATCTTACCAGTTAAAATGTATACTCTGCTTTTGTAATTATTTATTTTTAATTTTGTGATTTTAACTTCTGCTTTACAAAGCTTTTTTTCAGATTGTGTTCTAATGTTCTTCTAATCATAAACATGTACTACAGCTGCCAAACAAAACCAGAGAGAAATGTATTCATAAATCTTTAAAACAATCTAATTAAATCTTGGGCACAAAACATTCAGCCAGTAAAAAAACCTGTAGTATATATATTGTATTTAGGCCTATCTATCTATCTATCTATCTATCTATCTATCTATCTATCTATCTATCTATCTATCTATCTATCTATCTATCTATCTATCTATCTATCTATCTATCTATCTATATAGGTCTATATTGTCTAATTTATCATTGTAGCCTTATTTAAGTTGATTTTCTGTATACTGTGTATTTATTTTTGGACTAATAGTGGTTAATAAAGTCCAATAATGGTATGAGAGAGTGTCAGTGGTAATATCATTGTGTTCCTATTGGTCAGCGTTAGAGGATCTGTGTAACAACTGAGGCTTAGCCTGACAGTTAGCCTGCCCTGGACCAGGCTAGTTTCCCAGCATAAGTTGCCAGGGTAACTGAGTTTGAACTATTTTAAGTTTGCTTTATGAAACCGAATCTACCAAAAATAAGCCTGACTAACCGAAATAAGCCTGGCTTATACTCTAATCTTGGTTTATGGAACAGCCCCCTGGACTCGGTCGAGACCAAAAGCCATATTTGGCAACACCAGTGGCTGAGACCGAGACAAGTCCGAGTCCAAATACCAGCGAGTCCGAGACAAGTTCGAGACCATAGCAAAAACGTCTCGAGTCCAAGACCAGACTCGAGTACTACAGCCCTGCATATAAACATACAACAAAGGAAGAAATATATATAAATATGATTTATGCTAGTTATATAAACCAACTCTGATATGTTGGTACATTAACAAAAAGGTCTACAACCCTGCTCCTGAAGACCAACTCTCCTGCAAAGTTTAGCAGTTAACATTATCTTGAGATACCTGTGAATATCTGATTCCTCAAAAGGCCTAATATACAATGAAACTGCTGGAATGAAATAGTGCCACAGTTTTTATGTGCAAAGGTAATATTACATTTAGCAAGGTGACTTTAGGCATAGAAATTTAAAATTCTAAATCAAATTCTATGTAGATTACAGGGACAGTACATACATATAATACATTTAACTTGCATACAATGTTACATATAACATTGTAAGTAACTTTGCATGAGCTGAACATATACTTTACTTTCTTTACTCTCAGAAAATAAAGTACATAATTGTACCTTTAGGGGTACAATGGCTTGTCACTGGGGCTGTACCCTCAAGGGTACAATATTGTACCTTAACCTTTAAAAGAAACGGTTCATATATGTAACTTTTAATGCTTTTTGACCCTCAAAAAGGTACATATACTGTATGTACCTTGAGGTCCAATAATAAGCCCAATGGGGTACGTTAGTGTAGATTGTACCATGGGGAACAGAAATGGACTCCTACTCTACCCCTATTTCTGACAGTGTTTGACAACTGAATATAATTACAATATAAACTGTACAAACTTTCCTCCTCATGCATTATGGCAATATAGACACATGTCCATATTCCAGGCAGATTCGTTACATCTTTAGTTGACTATAACTTCTTAACTATTTCCCTGATGGTGGAAATGGGAATTTTCAATGCTTTAGCTTTTTACAGCCACTTTCTATTTTGTGAATCTCAAGAATCTTTTGCTGCACATCAGAACTACATTCTTTTGTTTTACTCATTGTCATGGATGATTAAGGGAATTTGGCATTTGTGTTTCCTCATATTTGTACACCTGTGAAACAAGAAGTCATAGCTAGACAATTTCATGTTCCTAGTCACCCTGGTGTGCTAAAAACTATAAATATTAATGGGAATATACTTCAGAGATATTTTACTTATAAAAGATTCTAGGGGTGCCAATAACTGTTTTGGAGAAAGACATTTATTTCATAATGTGATCAGGAAAAGGGGTATCGGTGCATCCCTTATACCAACCCTTTTTTCCTGTAGCCTCTTCTTTTTACATTGTAGGGTCAAGTCAAGTCGTCACCTTTATTTACAGTATATACCGCCTTTAAGTCAAGTCACCTTTATATTGAAACAATACAGATTATTTCAAGCAGCTTTACAGTGATAACAATAATTCAATGATGCAAACAGTTCATTGCAGCTGCATGTACAGCAGCTCTAAAAGATAATAGTGTCATTGTTCAACTAAAGTCAGTTCAGTGTTTATTCAGTTCCGTTATAAAGATCATCAATTATTAAATTAGTTAATTTCATCTATAAAGCAGTTCTGCAGAAAAACAGTGATGTCCAGCTTGTCGGTGCAATCAAATCAATAATATTGTTGGGTGAGTGTCTTTGACTTCTAGTCTTGTTTTTCAGGTGTCTGGTTTGCAGGTAAGGATCATAAGCTGGGGGTTTCTCTCATTTGACACTGAGAGGTACATCCAATATCCCCCAGATGACTCTCATCAGCTCTCTGTAAGAAAAATAAAACATCATCGGTTCCTCTTTCTATGAAGACCATGCTTATAATGAATTATAGCCCCATTTATACTTACTTATAAGTAAGTATTACTATTCTATAAATATATTTATAAAGACTCATTAAGACCTATACTGCATTATAAGAACAGTTATAGTTACATTTATATTATTTTTAATAATTATTTAAAAGTCATGCATTTGCTTTTTCAAAGCATGCTCAAAATCCATTATACATTGATTTATAAATGATCAAAGATAAAATAGTTCCAGAGACACTTGTTTGCTGTACCAATTAGTGATCAATTATGTATTTAATGGCTAATGTTTGCATTAGAGCTCATGAATGGTAATTTTGAATTTTTAAAATCTATATCTCCTCAAACATATGCATGGTATTGCTTATAGCAGTTTGGAATTATACTTTAAAAATATTGTTGCAGTGTTTCTAGTATGTAATATTTAAAAAGATATATATTTTTTAATTTTCTTTTTTTTTTATTACAGGACTTATTGTTCATTAGTTACATTTACAAGTAAACCACTTAAAATGTATAATGAGCACATCTTCATGACTTCTTAACATTTGCTTGAGGAAAATTGCATCCTATGTTTTCACTTTATTTAAAGCACTTTATTAATAAAGGTTAGTAACTGTATTATCACTCACAATAAGTATTTATAAGAACAACAATATATTCACTTATTTGACAGAAATAAATCTGAATTACAAAAAATTGATTGTAATTATAATGTAATAACATTATAGCAGCGCTGGTTGCATCTTTATAAATACATTCATGTAACCATACGACGGAGTAATTAATACTTATAAGTCATGCATTTGCTTTTACAATGTGCATGCATTGAAATAAGTATTATGATTTAATTATTAAAAATAATATAAATGTAATTTGTGCTGGTTTTGTGCTGTAATTTGTGCTGTTCTTATAATGCATTATAGGTCTTAATGCGTCTTTATAAATATATTTATAAAACAATAATATTTGCATATAAATAAGTATAAATGGATATATAATTCATTATTAACATGGTCTTCATAGAAAGTGATAACACATCATCTTCTGGGAGGGTATATTTGACCTTGTTGGAGTCATTTTTCATCTTCTCTGTTTCTCTGTGTTCTACAGATTGTGACAGAACTGGAGGTCCCATCTCAGGCTCTCACAGTGTTTATTGCCTCTCTCTCCATCATCCTTGGACTCATTGCTATGGCGATCATCTTTGTGCTGCTGTATAAAGTCAGTGTTTATAACACATAATACAGTTGAAGCTTGAGTGTAATTTTTTATCCTAAAATACTGAATATTAATTTTCAAAACTGTAAGACAGGGCTCTTTAACTCCAGTCCTGGAGGGCCAGTGTCCTGCTGAGCTTGTCTCTAACCCTAACCAAACATGTTGAACAAGCAAATTAAGGTGTTTCTTTTCCCATGTAACGCAACAGCCATGGCCCTTCTAGTTCATCCTGCTACAGTAGACATGCACCAAACTCTCACGATAGGTTGAGCTAGAAATATATTGATGGATCTGAGCAGACCATTAGCAATATTTTGCTGGTGCCTGGGGGGCTCAATGTTTATACTTTTGTGGGAGATGAGATGAAACCCCATTAATGGCATACTAATACTAGTCAGTGAACAATAAACTGGGTCAAGATAATGTAAATGGTAAATGGGGCGGATTGAAATGGAATTATATTTTATATTTAAATGGGTAAATGGAATTATATTTTGCAATGCTTATGCCACAGAAATTACACTTCACCTTTAACTGTTGATATGTGTGTCCTGTGGATCTGTTGTTTTTAATTTATTATTTGTAAAAAAAAAAAAAAAAAGAATAATAAAAAAATATATATATTTGTACTGCTGGATTTTTCAGAGGGGCTTTTTCAAAACATTTTCAACTGATGACCAAGACAGCCCAGTGCCGCCATCTGCTGGTGAAGATAGTTTTACTACAGCCAACATTGACTAAACAACAGCCGATGCCCCTGGTGTGAGTGCTGCTTCTAATGGACAACTTGTACATATGTATGAGGAAAGGTCAACCCTGTACTTTCACCTCGCTGCTCGATACAGCGATAAACGTGATCGTATACTGAAAATAACCATCATTGCCAATTTTCTCTGTATTTTTCTGACCTTACAAAAATGACCAAAATTCCGACATTTGACTGATGGATTTTTCACTTCTTTGCTGGTTTTGACCAAAGTAGTTTTCCTAGATGCCAATGTATTCTTTTTTGTATAGTACTTTAGCTTCATTTATAGCATTTATAGCAGTGTGCCTTTTTTTATTTGAACCAAACGTTCGTGGAAATGAATTAGTTAATTAATGAAGCATTTAAATTGTGCTTTTAGATACTACTGTACACTCAAAATACTTTACTAATTGATGCCAAATACATTTTATGCAATAAAATGTTGCAATTCTTAAACTGTGAAAAAGATTAGTATTTTCTACAGCTCCTTTTTATTATAGAGGTTAAACTAAACATACAAAAAAAGGGAAAAAAAGGAAAAAAAAAAAATATATATATATGGGGGGGGATTGGTCCTGGTAAACCAAATGTCCCCACATAGATTGTAATACCAGTCATTTTTCACCTTGTGGGGACATGTTGGTCTCCATGAGGAAAACAACTTATAAATCAGACTAAATGGTGTTTTTTTTTTGTTTGTTTGTTTTAAATGTGAGGGTTGTGTTTAGTGGTAGGGTTTGGGTAAAGAATATACTGTTTGTATAGTATAAAAATCCTTATGTCTATAAAAAAGACCCCATAAAACATTTGAAAACATTTGGAAACCCAACATTTGTGTGTGCACTGGTTTGTCCTACATTATGAGAACCCAAAGTCCCAAACCCAAAGATTTTTAAAAAGTCTTCATTAAAGCCACAACCCATGAACCAAGCCAATCAGCTAAAAAAAAAAATAAAATTTTGATTTGATTTGAAAAAACAAAAAATAACAACTGAGAATCGCCGAAAAAGACAAAGGTTCAATATTGTGTACTTCACGGCTTTACTAATGGAAAGAACTACAATCTCATGAAGCATTGTGAACAGCATAACTGAATTAAAAAATAAGTGAAATATAAAACTCTTTTACAGATGTTGATTATATGTAAAAACAAAGCATTTTAAGTTTATTGCAAAGTTTGCATATATATACAAACAAGAGATTTGCAGTGCTTTATGGGAGAGGGCAGAGCTAAAGAGCTATTTTGGCACACATTACTTTTTAGACTTTCTGATTAGTGTAATATTCTGTACAGCATCATGGGTAATGTCAAGTCATTGTTTCAAAGCAGTGTAAGAAATTGTAGTCTGCCTCGACCCAGATTCCACTCCTAAATATATTTTAGAATGAGCTCATCCCCAAAATGGCTTAATTATCATAGAGATTAAGGCAATCAAGTTATATTGTTTCTTGACCATTTGGGTTGATCACATCCTGAGCAAATGGTAGTCAATTGTAGAATGGGACTGGGTGTGGGACACAGAGAACCTTCTCAGACAATGGGGTGTCTCAACTTCATTAACATACAGACCACAGCTGTCACAACAGGAGCAACTTCATTTACATTAAGAGTTGTAAACTGTAACAGGATAAAAGGTTTAAGATTTGGATGTTCTGGGTTCATTCTGACGCCGGTGAACCCAAGGTGCTTTGTGTACCTTGCCACTGCTATGCTGTAATAAACTTCATTTTTGAGATCTTCGACGTCCACATCATTTTTTCTTACAGCAGCTTTACAGTGATAACAATAATTCATTGATGCAAACACTTCATTTCAGCTATACAGCAGCTCTGAAAGAAAATAATCAATGTTCATCTGAAGTCAGTTAAGTGTTGATTCAGTTCTGATTCAGTTCCGTTGTAAAGATCATTGATTATTAAATTAGTTAATTTAATCTATAAAGCAGTTCTGCAGAAAACTCTCATCCAATAGTGTCAGTTCAGTCAAAGCAATAATATTGTTGAATACTAAAGTGTCCCAGACTAATTAAGCCAGAGGCGACAGTGGCAAGGAACTTTGTGAGAAACCAGGTTCAGTCAGAGGGCCAGTTCTCCTCAGGCCAATGAACGAACACGGTGTGATTATGATTTAGGCTGCATAACAAGTCAGATATCAGATTGTGGATCGGTAGCATTTAAATATTTTATCCAGTTCCTTTTGCTTGAAGATCAGATTCATCACGTCAGTATGGAGACAAAGCTGGTCATATGTCTGCGCTGGGGATCTGTGCAGATGGCTGTCATGTCGACGAGGCCTTCACATGGGATTGTCTAATTGACAGTATCTCTGCTGACATTCAGGACTGCGTTGTGGTCATATCTGGGTGCAGGTCCACTATCTGATATGGATGCGGACAGGATATGCCTGACTACGGTAACCTCAGGATAAACAGAGAGTAATATTAGCATAGAAGCCATTCTTCTTATCATTTAGCAAGTACATTGGGTACAGGGAAGTGTTCCCTGTTCCGGTTGAGCTAATTGATGCAGCCTACTGTAACAATTTAACGGATGTAAATTATATAAATGTTATGTGTATGCCAGGTTAAAGAGATGTGTTTTGTTTATTATGCGTGCAGGGCAACCACCCAGTAGAGCATTACAATAATCTATCATTGAGGTCATGAATGCATAAACTAACTTTTCTGCATTTGTCATTGAGAGCATTTTGTCTTCAACAACATTTGTCTGTCACTGGTTTTGTACATAAGTAGCGCATGAAGACAAATAAATCAGGAAACAGTCTTTAATTCAAAAACACTGAAACATACTTCAAACAATACCTCAACATTGACGTGGACAGGACAAAGACTGCAGGAACACAAGGAGTATAAATTCATATATAAGATAATTACCTAGACAACAGGAGAATCAAATACAATAATCAGAAACACTGGGAAACTGGGTCAAATGATCGGGCACACAGGCAAACATGACAGAACCAATAGCACAAAGAAACATGACTAAAGCAGAACATAACTCTGACATTACGCCCCTTGTGCCGTATAAGTAACAACTGAGGAGGGAGGGCGGGGGCCCTGGAGGGGGACGTGTAACAGAAAATAGACAAACACAGTCTGGCTGGATGATCGGGAGGTTGGCTTGGACGGTTGGCAACGACTGAACTGTGAATGGACGGGAGATGGCAGAAGGAAGTGACAGATTTGATAGTGAAGTAAGAGAAATGGAAGTAGGTAGTGGGAAATTTGAAGACGAGTTCAGTAGGAACTAAAACTAATCGAAACCGTACCGGACAGTGATCAAGGAATTGGAAAAGCTACAGTGGAAATCGATAAGCAATATGGAGAATACAAAGTAATAATGAAGCTAGAGCAGGAAGGATCATCATTTGGTAAGTGGAATCCAATTCAACTTACAGTTTCACTAAATAAACTAATAGGAGAAATTAAAAGTGCAAGAATTATGGGAAATGGAGCATTGTTAATTGAATGTAAAGATAATGCACAGCAAAATAAGGCCACCAAACTAAATAAAATCGAGGGACAAAAAGTGGTCGTTACAAAGGTAGAGAACAAAAAATTTGTCAGAGGGGTTATATCTGGAGTTGCTATAGTCGTAACAATTGAGCAAATTAAGAATAATGTAACTGGAGCCAAAGTGGTTGAAGTAAAACGTCTGAAAACAACAAGAAATGGGGAGTGTGATAGCTTAGCATTGATGCTAAAAATAAACGGTGAAAAATTATCGTCTAGAGTATACATTGGATATATGAGCTATGAAGTCAGGACATACGTTCCTCCACCACTAAGATGTTTCAAGTGCCAAAAGTATGGACATGTTGCAGCCGTGTGTAGAGGCAAGCAAAAATGTGGAAGGTGTGCAGGAGAACATGAATATGGGAAATGTGAAGAAGGAGCTAAGCTGAAATGTTGTAATTGCGGAGGTGAACATTGTTCAGCATACCGAGGATGTGAAAGCTAGAAATTCAGAGAGTGAAAACATCTCAAGGGATCTCATATGCAGAAGCAGTAAAAAGAGTACCAGTTCAGTCAGAAAGACCAAAAGAGAAGGAAATAGAAGCTATCACAAAGAATGTGTGTGATGGTTGTACCAAGATAAAGAAGATACGTTGATAGTAGGCAAAAAAGATTTCATCCTGTTTATGGTAGATGTGATCAATTGTACAGCACAAACTGATAATAAAACTGAGAAAATCAAGATAATAGTGAGATCAGCAGAGAAATATCTTGGAATTAAAGGTTTGGGAAGGGAAACAGTAAAGAGTATGTTAGGAGGAGGGACTACTAGTTCTCAAATATGGGATGGAGATACTGCAGTACGTTAAATATATTGCAATGGAATGCAAGAAGTTTAATTGCCAATGGTCAGGAGTTCAAACAATATATATCAACTTTACCAAATAAATCTCATGTCATTTGTATACAAGAAAAATGGTTGAAACCACAATGGGACTTTGTGATATATGGATATAAAGAAATAAGAAATAATAGGAAAGACAGAAATGGTGGTGGTGTAGCTATTTTTCTGCAGAATGGAATTAAATATAATGCAATTAACATTGGGAGCAAACAAGAATCACTAGTAGTAAAGATATTGGTAGGGCAAGAGGATATCACAATTATTAATTTTTATAATCCATGTGAAAGGCTTGACTATGATAAACTGAATACTATTGGAGGACAAATAAAGGATAAAATAATTTGGTGTGGGGATTTTAATGCACATAGTACACTGTGGGGTAGTAGTTATACAGATAGAAATGGCATAAGTATAGAAGAGATTATTGATGAGAAAAAGCTAGTGTGTATAAATGATGGAAGAGGAACTAGATATGACAGTCATAAAAATAAGGAAAGTGTAATAGACCTGACCTTAACATCAAGGGAGATTGCGGGTATTACAAAATGGGATGTTTTAAATAAAACAATTATTGGTAGTGATCATTACCCCATAATGATTATAATAGGAGTAGAGGTACATCAAGATGAATCAAAGAAAATAGCGAAATGGAATTTTAATAAAGCAGATTGGGATAAATTTCAAATAATTAATCAAATTAAATATGAAGAACTTTTTAAAAGGCACATAGTAGAGGTGGATGAATTCAATGAAAATCTGGTGACAATAATTAAACAGTCAGCAGAGGAAGCAATTCCAAAAAGTACAGAGGGAATAAAGAGAAAAAGTGTTCCTTGGTGGAATGAAAATTGTAAGAAAGCAATTAAAAATAGAAATAAAGTATTTAGGCAATTGAAAAAACATAATTCGCTGGAGATATTAATACAATACAAAAGAGCAAGCAGTAGTTCGGGAAAATATAAGAACAGCTAAGCGTGTGTATTGGAAAAATTATTGCAATAAGAGAGAAGGAAGAGAGACACAATTATCAGAAATTTGGAGAATGATTAAAAGAATGAATGGTATAAAAAGGAATTATGAAATACCAGTATTAAATCTAAATGGGAAAATGGCAATTAATGATATGGAAAAGGCAGAGATGTTGGCACAAGTGTTAGTAAAGATCCAAAGTTCTGAAAATTTATCAAATGCAGTTAAAACGAATTAATACAATTATGGAAAATCGTAATATAATGGACAAAAAAAATATGACAGACAATGATATTGATTTACCTTTTAATATGTTAGAATTAAAGAAAGCTGTCTCAAATGGAAAGAAAACATCTCCGGGAAAATATGATATCTGTTATATAATGTTGGCTCATATGGAGGATAGTATGCTTGATGTAATTTTAAATCTTTTTAATATAATATGGAATACAGGAAAAATCCCTACAGTATGGAAGCAGTCTGTTATAGTACCAATTTTAAAACCTGGAAAAGATTCTGATAATCCCTTAAGCTATAGACCAATAGCATTAACCTCACAGTTAGGGAAAACAATGGAAAGGATGGTAACAGATAGACTTACATACATTTTAGAAAAGGATAACTTGCTTTCACAATATCAAAATGGATTCCGAAAGGGAAGAAGTACAATGGATGCTATTTTATGTCTTGAATCAGAAATTAGGAAAGCTCAAACAAATAAAGAGAGTGTAATAGCTGTATTTTTTTACATTGAAAAAGCATATGATATGCTATGTAAAGAGGGACTCCTTATTAAATTAAATAAATAAGGTATCGGGGGTAGGATGTATAATTGGATATTAGACTTTTTATTTGATAGGACAATTGAAGTTTGGAATTTTCAGGTATGCACATGGTAGAAAATGGTACACCGCAAGGTAGTGTATGCAGTCCATTATTATTTAATATAATGATTAATGACATCTTTGAAGAAATTGAACATAATATAGGAAAATCATTATATGCAGATGATGGGGCCTTTTGGATAAGTGGAAGAAATGTAGAATATATGCAAAAGAAAATGCGGCAATTATTGCGGTGGAAAAGTGGTCACATAAGTGGGGTTTTAAAATGTCAGTAACAAAATCACAGGTAATTTGTTTTGCTAAGAAACATAAGAAAATTGTAATAAAGTTAAATGACCAAGAACTTGAGCAAGTTGGGATTCTTTTTGATGAAAAACTGACATGGAAACAGCAAATTGATCAAATTAAAATTACTGGGCTCTTATGAGGTCAACATTTGACTATGGATGTATAGCTTATATGTCAGCATCAGAAACAAACTTAAAGAGATTAGACATAGAACAAGCTCAAGCACTCAGAATATGTTGTGAAGCATTTAAATCATCTCCAGTAGCGGCTTTACAGGTTGAATCTGGGGAGATGCCACTAAGCATTAGAAGACTTAAACTTATGCTTGCATACTGGGTGAACATACAAGGACATAATGAGTTATACCCTACAAAGGCAATAATACAAGAATGTTGGGAACATAATAAATCAAATTTTAGGAGTTTTGGATGGATAGGAGATGCAAAAAGCAAGGAAGGCATGTTTGCATAATATACAATATTGTCCAACAGTACCATACTCTGAAATTCCCCCATGGAAATTTATAATGCCATTAATTGATTTGCAATTACAGGAAGAAATTAAAAGGAAATCAAAGCTTATGCCTGTCTGGTGTATAGTTAAGAGTTATATGGAGTTGCATTTCATAAGTAAAATAATTGTATTTACAGATGGTTCAAAGAACCCTGAAAATGGTCGCACAGGTGCTGCAGTATACATCCCACAATGCGAGGAAAATATTAAAAAGAGAACAACAGATTACCTATCAGTGTATACAGTAGAATTGGTAGCAATATTATTAGGACTACAGTGGATAGAACAAAGAAATAAAAACAATGTAGTAGTTGCATCTGATAGTTTATCTGCTCTCATAAGTATTGGATCTGGGAAATCATGTAGACTTGACATCTTAAATGAAATATATCAAATTATCTTTAGATTACATAATAATGGCAAGAATGTATCATTTGTCTGGGTTCCTGCGCATGTAGGTGTGAAAGGAAACGAAGAGGTAGATATTTTAGCAAAACAATCTCTTAAATCTCAAACGATAGATATTCAGATTAAATTAAGTAAAGCTGAAGCCAAAACTATCATAAAGGTACATGCACAAAATATATGGCAGGAATACTGGGATATTAATGATACAGGAACACAGTTTTATAATATTCAAAGCAAAGTCGGTGAAGGAAGAGAAATGGGTAAAAATCGGAGGGAGGATACAGTTATTACTCGTCTCAGAATAGGGCATACAGGACTCAATAAAACTCTGCATTTAATAGGTAAACACATACATGGTTTATGTACACATTGTAAGCAACCTGAATCAGTAAAACATGTAATAATAGAATGTTATGCATATGAAAATAAGAGTATAGGGGAGCGCGGGGCACAACCTAACGCGGGGCTAGTTGTAACACGCTTGTTTTAAATATTTCCGCACATGCTTGGATGACGAAATGTGTATTTACTAGTTGCCATATCAACACTATTATAGAAAAAAAAAATCCGCCAAAATTTTTTTATTTTTTTTTTGGAAGATATCCATAGACATTTATTAAACCATAGCAAAAGTAAATTTCTTACTTAAGTTAATTTTTCATCTCTATTTTTTGTGTTTATTTAAAATAAGACAAATCTGATATTATTTTAATCTCCAAGATGTTATTTAACAGTTGAGATAGTTAGTAAATGCTTCGCTAACTAGCAGAAGACACTAGCAGGGTTTAAATCCCAGTTGTGCAGGCGGGGGCATGTTGTAACACTGCGTTACAATGTGCGCCTATTAGAAATATGCTATTATATTCTATACTTTTATTAATTTTATTGAGAAAACGAGAGAAAAAGGTGAATAAATACTGAGAGTCAATGTTCAGAAATTACTAATTATTTATTTGTTTTGAACTATGTTGTATAGCTGTGTTTTCCTGTGTTCGTAGTCAAAACTCAAAAATGAGTTTATATTTAATTATTAAAAATTGCCATTATTTTATATGAAAAAGTTTTTTAATTGTATTTTATTTAGAAAATATTTTAGTTTGTTTTGTATATTTTTTTTTTATTAGATCAGATAACATTTTAAGCTGTCATATGTCATGTTACAATGTACCCCTCACATGTTACATGTACCCCACCTATGGGGCATGTTGTCACATTTCACTTCCATTCTTTCGGGGTATATCAAGAAAAAAGTATATACTGTATTAATAAAACAAAAACACATAATTGTAGTAGACATGTGGGAAAAAATAAATACTCTGAACCATAAGTAGATTTACACAAACTGAGAAAGTCAAAAAGCGTTACTTTGTGCCCCGCTCTCCCCTAATATTAAAATAAGTACTTGAAAAATATAAAATTAAATTTACTATGGAAAATATACTAGGGAAAGCACTAAGGGAAACACAAGTACAGTTAATTTCATATCTAAAAGAAATAGGTATACTAGAACGAATATAAAGATAATAAAATAGGGAATTTGAATTTTTTTCGTTATCTTTCTCAGTTAGACTTTTGTTCCACGCTCCAGTTCAGCAGGCGGCGGTAAAGCCAACCGCCAAAAAACGCTTAAGAAGAAGAAGAACAGTCTTGGCTGATCGCTGATCGATTGCTCCTGTCTGCCTCGCCTGCTGTGAGTGTGTTTGCTTCGGTGCTGTAAGCTCTGTCTTAGTATAATGATTAATCCGTCTTAGCCTCGTATTTCCTCGTATTTCCAACATCATTTACTACAATTTCTAGTTGTTTATACTAGTGATGGGCAGATCGAGGCTTCGTGAAGCAATGAAACAGTTTAACCACATGGGCCATATTGTTTCGAGGCTTCGATTCAATCCGACACCCGTCTCAACGGTGACACCTAGTGGTCACTTGCAGGTGTTGATCTGAAACAACCTTGACGAGCCATTAAAAAAAAATTGTTTTTTATTATTGTATTTTTCTAATATGCGAAGCTTGTAACCTATAGGCTCCTCACTGTGCATAATGTTATTTTGGTCCTGCAAAATGAATATTAATAAAAGAAATCAAGCCACAATGTCTCACTTTTTTAGAGATATTTATTCAAAAATATTAATTTCTCTGCTGTGGAAGGACTTAGCCTTCTTCTTTTTTTACAGATAATTTCTCCAGCCTTTGAAAAAATCCTCTCACAAGGGACACTTGTTGCTGGCATGCAAAGATATTTTTTAGCTAGGACATACAAATGAGGAAAGATTACTGCTCTCTCTTTCCAGTAAGTTGGTGGGTCAGTTTATGCTTTAAGTTTATGCTCAGTGTGCAAAGAAAAATGTAATGGAATGTAGAACTACAACAAATAGGAAAACCAAAATGAATGGGTACTCATATGTAGACCTATAAAATGTATATTCACACAATATTATATTATATTATATTCACATTGAAGCTATTTTTAACATGATTGGCAGTTGTGATTGGGACATTGGGTTGTAGGGCATAGGGCTATGGACTTTCTAAACAGTGTCCCAAAAGTTTGTAATTATATTTCAATTATAATTATATTTCAAACGCATACCTTGCTTAGATGGCCCAGCATTGTCAGTAGCAGGCCTAGGTACAGGGGGAATGCTACCATCCTCTGCACCCTGCAAAATGGCAGGATGAGTGCTCCTCAAATGGCGCATCATGGATGATACACACATCTCACTTTATTTGGGGTTTCTAAATGGAAATGCTCCCACACCACAGATGTACGGCATCTCTTCTGGGGAGCTTCCATTTTATCTGTCTATCCAAATCTATCTATCTATGTATCTATCTATATGAATCTATCTATGTATCTAGATATGTATCTATATATAATCTATCTATGTATTTGTATCTATCTATTAATCTAGCTGTCCATATATATTTATATATATGTATCTATTAATGTGTCACTATATGTATGCTCTGTCTGTCTCTAGCCTATCAGTCAATGTGTTGTGTAAATTTAAATGTAAGCCTAAATAGCCTATAACTAATCAAATCGCATGTCACTATATCACAAAAAATCCGCTATCTCAAAATCAAACTCCTCTCACAAAAACCCACGAGGTCAATATGCGTTGATTTCACTTTTATACAGATGTGCGATTGTGTGGTCTGTTCCCGACCGTGTCAATCAAACGCTGATTCGGCGGACCACACCTGATGAAACACTTATGCTGAGTCCCAATTCGCATACTATCCGTCCTAAATAGTATGCGAAACTAGAATTAGTACGTCCCAAATCGTAGTACGTTGAAATGAGTATTCCAAAGATACCCGGATGGTCTACTATTTCCGGTTAGAATTCGAAGTGCAGATCAATCAGAGCCCATCTACGGAGAGCCTTGGCACTTCCTATTAGCCCCATTGTATCGATCTTGGTTGCAGTTCCATTAGAATACCACTGGAGGTGATCGCGGGCGAGTGCAGACTGAATGGGAGTCTATGGGGCTAGACAGCTAAATGTGTCTCTTTCACCCGATTGCCGTTGAGAAATCTCAGATTTTATTGTAGGTTTTGCAAGTTCAACATGGGTTATAGGTCAAAAGTTGAATGAACGAGTACTTATGTCCTTTCGATTTCTTACAGGTTGGGCCGTTTTTGGCCGGAACAAGCTAGCATTCTGCTAATGAATGCTGATTGGTCAGTGACGGACTTGCGACTGATTACGACCAGAGACCCTGCTTGATGGCACCTGAAGCTAAAGCAGAATCAGAAACATTATCAGAGAATGTCTGACATTATCTTAAGGAGGACTTTCTGTCGAAGTTAATTTTTGTGTACTGTATTTATATTTTCCTGCGGGCACTTTTATTTTCATATCGTTATAAATGTATTGTAAAAAGTACATGGGAATAAATGGAATTTGAGTGTTTTTTCTATTCTTGTGTTCAATGTGTTTATATACATGGTAACGTTACGGTATGACAACCTTAAATAATCCAGTCAATATCCCGCTCAATAACATTTCATTGATCATAGCCCTGATTTCGGCTGCACAGTAAATTCCCCGGTGGTAAGTAACACTGAAGCAGTGTTAGAGTAAATGAGATAATTAAGTTATTAATTGAGCGATGATTGAGCATTGAAGACACCTGATGATAACAAGCAGAATCACTGAAGAAAAGAGAAACACAAGAACTACAACTGACTTCCGGAGATGAAATCAGCTGAAGATAAAAGACGAAATTAAATCTGTGAAGATCTCAGCAGAGGAGGATTAAACAACTCCACAAACAGCATTACCAGCTTCACTTATTACTAACTAGTTATTGAGAGCTAATAGAGGTGTAGATGTTGATGTTTTATTGGAAATAATACATTTTTGTAAAATCACCATTATGGTGATCAGTGTTTGCTTTAGTTGGCTAGTTTGAATCTTGGCTTTGTTATGCAAGTTTGTGGACTTTGTAACAGTGTTTAACAAAACACATAATTTTGTTACAAAGGATGCCAGAAACAAAGCTGATCAAGTGATGTAGAACTATGAAGTAGAATTAATCACATAGATTAGCAAAAATGATTATTTGTTATTAAGAGTTTTTTTTTTTCACCAATGATAATTTCTTGCCACAGAACAGACATTCTGAATTATGATTTTATTTTTGCACATTGTAGAGGAAATTATTTAAGACGCACACAGACATCAAGAATCAGCTTATGAATCACTACGATGGTGACATGCTTCGTGCAGCAATGCATGCTGGAAACCACCATATTATAAAACTAATGGCTCCCAGCATGCATTGCAGCATGAAGCATGTCACCATTGTAGTGATTGATAAGCTGATTTTTGATGTTAGTGTGTGTTTGTTTCTCTACAGTTAATTTCTCTCAATGTATTTAGAAGTTAAAAATTCTGAATGTTTGATCTTTGGCAAAAAAAAAAAAAAAGTATTTATTGTAAAAATCTGTTAATAACAAGTTATCTCTTTTGATCAGTTATGACATTTGTCAAACAATATTGTTTTTTTCAAATTCTTTATGGTGATGAAATATATATCATACCTTTGTGTTTGGTTTCATTTGCAACAAATTATGTGTTTTAGCAAACACTGTTACAAAGACAATAACTACCTTATAATATATATAAATGATCAAACCACCCAACTAGAGGAAACACCGATCACCATAATGGTAACCACACATTTTCAATACAACTTCAACATCTAAAAATGTGTTCATTCTCAAAAAGAACTCCTGTAGATGAATGACAGAAATAAGGTCAAACTGGTTTGTAATAAGAGAGATTTCATGTCTTTTCAGTTGATTTCATCTAAGGCTGTGTCTGGAAGTCAGTTGTAGATCTTTTGTTTCTCTTCAGATTCGGCTTGTTATCATCAGGTGTCTTCAATAATCGAACAATCAACACTCAATTAATTACTTAATTATCTAATTAACTCTAACACTGCTTCAGTGTTACTTTTAACACCCTGCTGGTGGTTCCCATATAAACACCGAGCGGTGTTAATTTAACACCGGGGAATTTACTGTGTGAGAACAAAGACGATGCGCCAACCAGTATGAATGAATTACTCTCGTCCCATTTTTAACAAGTTGTGCTTGTGGAAGATGAGAATTCTGATTCCTGTGTGAATAACTTTTACCTGCTCGCACTTGACGCACGCTAACCCGCTCAACCAAACAATTCATCAACCCTGCACGCTGCTTTTATCTACTTCCTAGTTCCAACCACACCCTATACCCGAGTGGAAAGCTATCAAAGCTCTATCCAGACAAATTTGATGAGAATTGTAGTAGATGCTTGCAGGCTCCATACAATCTTACCCACATGTTTTGGGCATGCCCCAAGTTGTCTGAATTCTGGCGACTATTCTTTAAAACAATTTCAGAAAGACGGGGTGTTTTTCATTTAAGTTCATAAAAAATAAAAAAGGCATTGTATTCCTGTATGCACTTTATGTTTGTCTCCTGCACTTGATAAATAAAAGTTATAAAAAATAAAAATAAAAAACCTTGTTATGCAATCCATAGAAGAACTAATATAACTCACTCCGATGTGCATTGAAGAGATACTATTTTGCAGATGCATTCGAATACACAAAATATATATCACTATTTCATCTACGCAATGAAACATATAACATATGTGCTTTCGCACTACACTGCATACTACAATAAATTTGTTGTAGTATGCACTACACTGCATACTACAACAAATTTATTCATGTGTGCACTGACGGGAAATTATTGCATTAGCTATTGCATTACAATGCATAGAATAACCTCGTGTGCAAAGACGAGATAAACGTGTTGCATTGCATTGCACATACGATCTAAGATTTAGCATTTAAGAAAAACAATTAAGCTATGCATGTTGCATTTCAATGCATGCCAGAAATAACTCATTCCTTTATGCGTTAAGGAAATAACATGAGTGCTGGTGTAATTCATTGCACACAGGATCTAATAATGTTAATAGAACCATAACATACAAGCTAAGCGATAGTTGCATTTCAAAGCCTCCCAGAACAGACTTTTTCCTTTGTGCAGCGACGAGATAACATGAGTGCTGTTGCGTTGCATTGCAATGCATACAATAAATAACTCATTCCCATGTGCATTAAAAACATAACATATGTGTTGTTGCATTGCACAAACGATCTAACGTTGTGCACTGAAGAATAACATGAGTTATGCACTTTTCGCATTGCATTGCATTGCACACCAGAACTAACTCATTCCCATGTTGATTAAAGAGATAACATATGTGTTGTTGCATTGCATTGCACAAACGATCTAGCGTTGTGCATTGAAGAATAACATAGGCTATGAACTTCTTGCATTGCATTGCACACCAGAACTAACTCATTCCCATGTTCATTAAAGAAATAACGTGTTGTTGTATTGTATTGCACAAACGATCTAACGTTGTGCATTGAAGAATAAACAATGGCTCTTGCATTGCAATTATTGCATTGCATTGCATTGCACACCAGAACTAATTAATTCCCATGTTCATTAAGAGATAATATATGTGTTTGTTGCATTGCATTGCACAGAAAATCTAAAGTTGTGCATTGAAGAATAACATATAGGCTATGCACTTCTTGCACATCTCATTGCGCTGTGCTTTGAGGAAATACAATTTGTGCTGTTGCATTGCATTTCACACACGATCAAACTTTGTGCATTGAAGAATAACATATAAGCTATGAGTGCATTGAAAACATACAGTAATTATCTCATTCCGATGTGCATTGAAGAGATACCATTTTTGGAGTTACATGTCACTGCATAAAAGATCTAACTGATATAGTTAGATATAATAATACATTATTATTCAACGCTAATTCATAAATCGTGTGTGCAATGCAACACTCATGTTATTTTTTCATTGCACATGAGGTATGAAGTAGTTTATTCTATGCATTGTAACGCAAGAGGTAAATGCAATAATTTCCCTTCAAAGCAAAAATGAATACGTTAGTTATTCAGTGCAATGCGAAAGCACATATGTTATGTGTCAAATAACAACAGATAGGCATACAGAGGTCCTTCTTTGACCTACGGAACATATTTTCTGTCCAAAGAGTTCTTACTATACATACAGACTGACTTTCTTGTGATGTTGTATTAGCCAGACAGTAGTCCATTTTTGACCTGCTTCACATATTTCTATCTTGAACTTTCTATACATTCTTGTAAAATCTTTCTGATTAGCCCTACAAAAGTCCATTTTTGACCTACTGAACAAATTTCTGGACAAAGAGTCCTTGAACATTAACTTACTAAACATACAAGACTGACTTCTTGTGATGTTATATCAGCCAGACAGTATCCATATTGACTGATTGAAAAAATTTGGCAAAAGAGTCCTCAAAAGGTATTTTGTGTACTATTATGAACTTATAGACTCCTTCTGATGTTAAATCAGCCATATGGAGGTGCATATTTGACCTACTTTGAGTATGTATGGAAATATCATAGACTCCTTCTGATGCTTCATAAGCCATTTAGAATTTCTGACCTATTGAACTTATTTCTGGTCAAAGGGTCCTCAAAGGTTTTTAAACTATATAAACTTATAGACTCCTTCTGATGTTACATCACCCATAAAAATGTCAATTTTTGACCTACTAAACATATTTCTGCCAAGAGACCATGAAACGTCTCGGTTACGTATGTAACCCTCGTTCCCTGAGTAGGGAACGGAGACGTTACGTCGGATGACGACGAATGGGGTTTCGCTTAGAAATCCTATCATCTTCGAGTATATAAAACGAGCCAATGGCAAAGAAATGCCATGGGTCTGCGGAATTTGCATAGCGTAACTCCGCCCCACGCAGGGGGTATATAAGGAAGTGCGCGAGCAACATGCAGATATGTCTTCGCTGAGGAGCCGAGACTGAACTCAGGCGTTCCAGCGGTACAGCGGAAGTGGCAGGGAGACGTAACGTCTCCGTTCCCTACTCAGGGAACGAGGGTTACATACGTAACCGAGACGTTCCCTTTCGTTGTCACTCCGAGTTACGTCGGATGACGGCGAATGGGGTTCCCAGTGTAATCACGCCACCTCTCGACTGTCTTCCAGTGCCCTGCGTAAGTCTGAGCTCCCTGTCGTGAGACTAGCACGGACGAAGGAGTACTACTTAACACAGGAATACCAAGGTACACTGGGAAGCATATCCAGTGGAAATATGCAATCATGCCCAACCCGAAGGGGGGGACTTAGAATACACATATGACCCCGAAGGGCTGCATACGGAGTAACACTGGGGTGTCCAGCCGCAGGTGGAATATTTCAACCCCAGGGGTGGCAAGGTGGCTTGCCAAGGGAAAGACACATGCTCAAGAGGCTTACAGTGGAATACACATGTGGGGGTCGCCCAGAGGGGGAACCATGCACATGGAGGCACCTAGCCAAGCGCGAAAGCTGCTCAGTTGCAAACTCTGGCGTTGATGTCGTCAGTGCTGGAGGAGACTCAGGGCTTACTAGGCTCACCTGAGGAAAATATCGCACGCATCCCGTCCGTGGAGAGGAATGGCGAGCAAGCGAAGACACCTGAGCAGAATCTCTTACCGGCTAGTTGAAGTGAGTACATGAGAAGAAACTGGCTCCACTCGGAGATTGTAAAATCTCGCGAATGTGTTAGGTGTCGCCCAGCCTGCAGCTCTGCAGATGTCTGTTAGCGAGGCGCCATGCGCTAAAGCCCAAGAGGATGCCACACTCCGGGTGGAGTGGGCCGTCACACCAAGGGGGCATGGTCGACCTTGCTGCTGGTATGCCAAAGCAATGGCGTCCACTATCCAGTGAGACAACCTTTGCTTGGAGAGAGCCTTTCCCTTCAGCTTCCCACCATGACAGACGAAGAGTTCTGCGTTCTGTCAACGTAAGCACGGAGTGCGCGTACTGGACAGAGCAGTGCCAAGGCTGGGTCTGCCTCCTCCAAAGGCAGCGCTTGCAGGTTCACCACCTGGTCTCGAAAGGGTGTGGTGGGAACCTTGGGCACATATCCAGGCCGGGGTCTCAGGATCACGTGAGAGTTAGCCGGTCCGAATTCCAGGCACGCTTCGTCAACCGAAAATGCCTGCAGGTCCCCTACCCTCTTGATGGAGGCCAATGCAACCAGGAGTGCTGTCTTCATTGACAGGAACTTAAGCTCCACTGATTGCAGAGGCTCAAAGGGAGCACTCTGCAGGGCAGTTAAAACCACTAAGAGGTCCCAAGAGGGAACGAGGGGAGGACGAGGAGGATTCAGTCTCCTAGCTCCCCTCAGGAACCTGACGACCAGGTCGTGCTTTCCCAAGGACTTACCATCAACTGCGTCGTGATGTGCGGCAATGGCGGCAACATACACTTTCAGGGTGGAGGGAGACAGCCTTCGCTCCAACCCTTCTTGCAGGAAGGAAAGCACGACACTGATGGGGCATTTCGTGGGTTCTAGATTTTTAGAAGAACACCAGTTGACGAAGAGGTTCCACTTCAACGCATAGGCATGTCTCGTGGACAATGCTCTAGCGGAAGTGATGGTAGCCACCACCGCTGGTGGTAGGGTACTCAAACCTGCCTCGTCCCGTCCAGGAGCCACACGTGGAGGTTCCAAAGATCGGGACGAGGGTGCCATAAGGTGCCCCGTCCCTGAGAAAGCAGGTCCTTCCTCAGAGGAATTGGCCAGGGAGGTGCTGTCGCGAGGAGTACTAGTTCTGAGAACCAGGTGCGGTTGGGCCAATACGGGGCAACCAAAATTACCTGCTCCTCGTCCTCCCTGATCTTGCGCAAGGTCTGCGCAAGAAGGCTCACTGGGGGAAACGCATACTTGCGGAGGCCCCGCGGCCAGCTGTGCGCCAGTGCATCCGTGCCGAGCGTGCCCTCGGTCAGGGAATAATACAGGTAGAGTGGGACGAGTCGTGGGGAACTGATCCCAAATCAGCTGAACCGTCTGGGGATGGAGTCGCCAATCTCCAGCGAGAGGCCGAAGCCGAGACAGCTCGTCGGCCGCCTGGTTCAGGTCTCCCGGGATATAAATGGCACGAAGCGACCTCAGATGCTTCTGACTCCATATGAGGAGGTGGCGGGCGAGTTGTGACATACGGCGGGAGCGCAGACCACCTTGACGGTTGATGTACGCTACAGTCGCGGTATTGTCCGATCGGACTAGTACGTGTTGACCCCTGAGCAACGCATGGAAGCGGTGCAGAGCAAGACGTACCGCCAACAACTCGAGGCAATTGACATGCCAG
This sequence comes from Squalius cephalus, assembly GCF_949319135.1. Lineage (NCBI taxonomy): Eukaryota > Metazoa > Chordata > Actinopteri > Cypriniformes > Leuciscidae > Squalius > Squalius cephalus. The sequence goes on from NC_137126.1 coordinate 14,897,715, forward strand.
AGGCGCTGGGGTCCTGTCCAGGAGCCCGCGGCAGCATGTCCATTGCACATGGCGCCCCAGCCCGTGGTGGAGGCATCTGTTGATACAACAACATGCCTGGAAACTCGTTCCAAGGGCACTCCGGCCCGAAGAAAACTGAGGTTCGACCACGGGGTGAAGGTCTGACGGCAGGTCAGAGTCACTGGGACTCGGAGCGTGGCGTGATGCCATGCCCACCTCGGGACTCGATCGCGAAGCCAAAGCTGAAGTGGTCTCATATGAAGCAACCCGAGCGGCGTGACTGCGGCTGCGGATGCCATATGCCCCAGGAGCCTCTGAAATAGTTTCAGTGGAACCACACTCTTGCCCTCGAACTGACGAAGGCAAGTCAGCAGTGACTGCGCGCGCTCGCTCGTAAGCTGCGCGCACATGGCGACCGAGTCGATCTCCATACCGAGAAAAGAGATCCTCTGCACTGGGCAGAGTTTGCTCTTCTCCCAGTTGACCCGAAGGCCCAGACGAGCTAGGTGCCGGAGCACTAGGTCCCTGTGTTCGCAAACCTGATCTCGAGAGTGAGCTAGAATCAGCCAGTCGTCGAGATAGTTCAGGATGCGAACCCCGTGTTCCCGGAGGGGAACAAGGGCTGCCTCGACGACCTTCGTGAAGACGCGAGGAGACAGGGCTAGCCCGAAAGGGAGAACCGCGTACTGGTATGCCTGCCCCTCGAAAGCAAACCGTAGAAACGGTCTGTGTCGAGGAAGAATGGAGACATGGAAGTAGGCGTCCTTCAGGTCGATCGCTGCAAACCAATCCTGCGGCCGTATGCACTCGAAAATGTGTTTGGCCGTGAGCATCTTGAACGGCATCCTGTGAAGGGAGCGGTTCAAAACGCGCAAGTCGAGGATTGGTCGTAACCCACCGGATTTCTTCGTTACAATGAAGTAGGGGCTGTAAAAGCCGGACCTCATTTCGGCTGGAGGGACAGTCTCGATCGCACCCTTCGCCAGTAAGGTAGCGACCTCCGCTCTCATAACCGGGGCATTGCCACCGACCATAGTGAAGCGGACTCCCCTGAAGCGGGGAGGAGACCGCGCGAACTGAATCGCGTAGCCGAGCCTGATGCTCCTCGCGACCCAGCGGGACAGCCTGGGAAGCTCTAACCAGGCTTCCAGGAACTGTACCAGCGGGGTCATACGGACCACAGACGTACCCTCGGTGGTGCAGCGAGGCGGAATGGCGTGGGTGGCATAGCGGCCCGGTGCGGGGGCGCGGTCATTAGCTGCGTCCTGCCAGAGGAGGCCAGGGGAGGACCAGCGTCCCACTGGGGCGTGCTCTGGCAGGGAACTGGCGACAGAGGGGGACGAGAGTGGCGAGGCTCGTGAGCGGCGCGCACTGTCATCCGGACACTCTGTGTGCTCAGAGATGGGGGAGTGAGTTCTTTCTTTAACCACATTAGGGTGCTGCCCGTCGTGGGACGAGCAGCGGGGTGGGGAAAACCAAGGATTCTCCCCCGGCCCTCCACCGGGGGAAGGAGCGGCCCTGCTACCGTCTCCTGGGAAGAACTCAACGCCATCTCTGAGCAGCCCGTCTCAGGAGCGCCGCTTGGCCTGGCGTTTAGCGGGGCACGGGGCGGGAGAGGGCTGTGGCGCCTTCCTACGGCGTCCTCCACGACGCGACCCGGATGGAGGCTGCTGCTGGGGCCGTGCGGGAGGGGCGGGAGCCGTAGAAGGGCGCCCTCGGCGGCGAGCAGACTGAGGCACCTGTGCCGACGGCTGGGTGGAGGCAGCAGCTGGCCGTCGGGGCAGGACGTGTTTGAGAGCCTCAGTCTGCTTCTGGGCGGTCGAGAACTGCTGGGCAAAGTCCTCAACCGCCCCGCCGAAGAGGCCAGCCTGGGATATGGGAGTGTCGAGGAAACGGGTTCGCTCGGCCTCACGCATATCGGCCAGGTTGAGCCACAGATGTCTCTCCTGGACCACGCAAGTGGACATCACCTGACCTAGGGAGTGTGCGGTCACCTTCGTCGCTCGGAGAGCAAGGTCGGTGGCGGCACGCAGCTCATCAAAGAGCCCTGGGTCAGTCCTCCCCTCGTGCATGTCACGCAACATCTGGGCCTGGTAGACCTGGAGTGTCGCCATGGCATGCAATGAGGAGGCCGCCAGCCCCGCAGCTCTATAGGCCTTCGCCACAAGGGTGGAGGAGAACCTACAGGCTTTGGAGGGGTGCTTTGGGTCACCGCGGGAAGAAGCACTCTGAGGACACAGTTGCATCGCAACAGAGCGTTCAACCTGGGGAACCCCAGTGTACCCTTTGGCGGCCGCCTGATCGAGAGGAGGCAGGGCGTAGGAGGTCGCCGAGCGATCACGAGAAGACAATGGTGCCTTCCAGGACCTCGTGACCTCCTCATGCACATCCGGGAAGAAAGGCATTGGGGTCGCACGCTGACGAGGATCAGCGGCGGCACCCAAAAACCAATCGTCCAGCCGCGAGCGCACCGGACCAGGTGGCGGGGACCACTCAAGCCCAATGGCCGCGGCTGCCCGGGAAAGCATGGCAGTCATCTCGAGATCAGACTCGGGCAATGCTGGCACACCCGAAGGTGGCAGCACAGCCGAATCCTCACTTCCCAAGGACTCTTGCCCACCCTGTGATGCAGCGAACGACATCGAATCTTCCTCTGGAGCGCCAAATGAGACCCGCGGCAAGTCAGAGGACTGTACTGTGGGCTCATTTGAAACACTCGCGGGTTGCACGGCGCTAGAGGACGGTGTGGAGCGTGGAATAGTCGGCGCTTTGTCCCACACCGTAATCCTCAGGTCACCCTGGCCGCCAGCCGAAGTACTAGCTCTCGCGGAGCCCGTAGATCGGGGTGCGGATGAGGGGACTCTACCATGAAGGTCATTGAGTCTCGACCGTAACCGTGCGATGGGCATGTTCCCGCAATGGGAACATGACTCATCCACAAACGCTGCCTTAGCGTGCTCTAAGCCCAGACACACAAGACAGCGATTGTGCCCATCAGAGTCAGAAATGAATAGACCGCAACCAGAAGTGCACGGGCGAGGCATCTTTAAAAAGACGTGCCGCGTGCAAGCTCTTTTAGAAAGGAGATTTCTCCACAAATGCTGAAGCGACCAGGGAGAGAACACACAAACACTGGCAAATCACTGCACAGATAAGCAGGGAATGTGCACTCGCTGGAACTCGCTGTCACACCAACACTTGGAGAGAGGCTCGTCTCGAAGAGAATGAAGAGATGAACTCAGGATTGGCTGTGGAGTGAAATATATACCGTTTCTTTTAAAGGTTAAGGTAAAATATCAAAAGACAGCCTCTGCTAAGTAATTTTTTTTTTTTTTTTTTGTAAAAAAAAAAGTTTTTTTAAGGTTTTAATGATACCTTAATCATTTAAGGTAGATTTTAACTTATCACTATATTTGAGTAGCCTTGGAATAAAGGAAATAAAAGTTAATTTTCTTATATTAAATCATTATAACTCATCAAAAACTCCAGTGTTAAATGAACTCTCCTGGGAGTTTATATGACTCCAGACTCAAGAGTGTTAAAGTGTTAAAATATGAGTGTTAAATTAACAATCAAGATTGTTAAAGTTAATGAGCTAATTAAGTGATTCATTGAGTGATGATTGAGCATTATTGAAGACACCTGATGTTAACAAGCAGAATCACTGAATGAGAAAAGATATATTTTTTAAGACACCGTTATAGTGATCAGTGTTTGCTTTAGTTGGGCTCTTGACCCTTAAACTGTTAACATTAAAGTTTGTTTGGCTGTTGTATCTGAGTTATAACGGCTAGATAAACAAAGAGAAAAGCTGATCAGGTGGTGTTGGTTATGTTTTGACATAATCATAATTTGACCTGAATCACTGAACTCATTTAAAGTCTAATCTCTGACTTAAATGTATATTGTTGATTACAGCATCACTGTGATTCTACAGCGTAAGATCCAGAGTTTTTGAAATACTCTAAAGGATTTCTTAAAAGTTGTTCTGATAAAACAAATCTTTCTTTTAGGCACACACAGACATCAAGATTCAGTCTATGCATCTCAACAATGGTGACAAACAGAATATTCAATTAGGGAAAGGAAATTACATAGACAATTCAGATCATAATTTATTCATACCGCAATGCATGATGGGAGCCATTAATGAGTTTTGATTGGTGGCAGCCACTGCAACATGCTTTATTATTGTCAACATGCTTTATTATTGACAAAAATAATGCTTTATTATTGTCACCATTGTTGAGATTCATTGATGTCAGTGTGTCTACATAAAGGAATTTTCAAAGTCTTTTGATCAGAACAACTTTTACAAATATTTAGTTTATATTGAAAATGCTAAAAATCTTTTGCTGTAGAATCACAGTGATGTCGTAATCAACAATAAACATTTAAGTCTGAGATTAGACTTTAAATGAGTTCAGTGAATCAGGTCAAATTATGATTACGTCAAAACATAACCAACACCACCTGATCAACTTTTCTCTTTGTTCATCTGGCAGTTATAACTCAGATACAACAGCCAAACAAAATCTAAAGTTAATGATTTAAGGGTCAAGAGCCCAACTAAAGCAAACACTGATCTCCATAACGGTGTCTTAAAAAAATATATTTTCTCCTTCAGTGATTCTGCTTGTTAACATCAGGTGTCTTCAAAAATGCTCAATCATCACTCAATGAATCACTTAATTATATCATTAACTTTAACAGTCTTGAGTCTGGAGTCATATAAACTCCCAGGAGAGTTCAATTAACACTGGAGTGTTTGCTGTTGGACCTCAAGGTATATATATGTAACTTTTTGAGGATCAAAAAGCATTAAAAGTTACATATATGTACCGTTTCTTTTAAAGGTTAAGGTACAATATTGTACCCTTGAGGGTACAGCCCCAGTGACAAGCCATTGTACCCCTAAAGGTACAATTATGTACTTTATTTTCTGAGAGTGTATGTAGAGCCAGCCCTGATTGGCTGCTTGAATCTCAATTTAAAAGAACGTCCAGTTCGCGGCCTTTCTTTCTTTTGGCCATCGGTGGAGAAGAAGTCATAGCACGGTTACTCATGGTTCTTACAGGGCTTTCAACCGAGGAGGTCCTTCAGAAAATATCAGAAGCAGGCATAGAAGTAACCGGCGTCGAGATGAAAGGACATGAAATGGACTTTCAGGCAAATGACACTTACTCAGATGATAATAATTTATATGTCACAGCTAGACATTAAGTTTAAAATGAAATGTTGGAAAATGTGAAAATGAAAAGTATTTAATACATTTTTATTTTACTTCTGCGTGTGTGAAATATATCTCATTATAGTCAACGATTGTACCCTGTCAAAGCCAATTTTGTACCATTTTTGAAGGGTCCATTTTTGTACTGTTAAATAAAGGTACAAAATTGTCACCACAGGTACAAGACTGGTCTCTTAAGGTACAAATCACAAGGTTACAAATATGTACCCTATGCCAAGGGTACAATATTGTACCCTTGAGGGTACAGCCCCAGTGACAAGCCATTGTACCCCTAAAGGTACAATTATGTACTTTATTTTCTGAGAGTGTATTAAACCTATTTCTGACCAAAGAGTCTATGAACATTTTTCTATACATACTCATTGACTCCTGATTTTACAAGAGCAATATAGTATTTTAAAATTTGACCAATTGAACATATTTCTGGCCAAAGAGACTTTTCTTTGAGAGAGATCTTATTCTTTCTATACATGCTCATTGACTCCTTCTGATGTTTCATCAGCCAGATAATTGTCCACAATTGACCTACTGAACAATTTTCTGCCCGAAGAGTCTATGAACTTGAACTTTCTTTACATAATCATTTACTTCTGATGTTTCTTCAGCCATACAGAAGTCCAAATTTGACATGTTGAACATATTTCTGACCGAAGAGTCCTTGATCTTGAACTTTCTATTCATAATTATAAACTCTTTCAGACAATACACCGGACAGACAATTGTCCATATTAATTATTGAACATATTTCTGGCCAACAAGTCCATGAACTTGAACATTCTGTACATGTTCATTGACTCCTTTTAGTGTTTCATCAGCCAGAGAGTAGTCCATAATTGACCTACTGAAAAAAATTCTGGTAAAAGAGACCTCAATTTTGAACTTTCTATACATGTTCATTGACTCCTTCTGATGTTTCACAAGCAGACAATAGTCCATAATTGACCCTCTGAACATATTTCTAGTAAAAGAGTCCACTGTCTTGAACTTTCTTTAGATTGTCAGTGACTCTTTATGTTGTTTCTTCAGCCATACAGTACTTCAGGTTTGACATATTGAAATATATTTCTGACCGAAGAATCCTTGATCTTGAACTTTCGATTTATACTTATTATAGACTCTTTCAGATAGTACATCGGCCAGACAATTGTCCATAGTGACTATTGAAATTTTTTTCTGGCCAACGAGTCTATGTACTTGAACTTTCTATACATGCTCATTGACTCCTTATGATGATTCATCAGACAGAAAATTGTCCATAATTGACCCACTGAACATATTTCTACCCGAAGAGTCTTTGAACTTGAACTTTCTATTCATAATCGTTGACTTCTGATGTTTCATCAGCCAGACAGCAGTCCATATTTGACCTATACTGAACATATTTCTGGCAAAACAGTAGTCGATCTTGAACTTTCTATTCATGCTTATAGATTCTTTCAGATAGTAAATCGGCCAGACAATTGTGCATATTGACTCCTTCTAGTGTTTCATCAGCCAGACAGCAGTCCATATTTGACCTGCTGAAAATATTTCTGGTAAAAGAGTCCTCTTTCTTTCTTTCTTTACTTTATTTATATAGCACAAGTAAACACAACTGAAGTTGACCACTGTGCTTTACATAACAAGGAAAGCATGAAAAGGAGAAACATCACAATTGCACAATATAATCATAGCCACATAAAACATTAAAATTAAGGAAATGCCTGTTCGAAGAGATATAACTTTAGTTTAAGTTTAAACTCATATAAGGAAGTCAACGATCTCAACGAGGAGGGGATGCTATTCCACAGCCTTGGACCGATAACAGCGAAAGCACGATCCCCTCTCGACTTTAATCGAGAATGTGGCAGGGACAAATTAAAATTACTAGAGGACCGTAGACATCTACCAGGCACATTCACAGTCAGAAGTTCGGATAAATAAGAAGGTGCAAGACCATGTAACGATTTAAAAACAAGCAACAATAATTTCAAGTCAACCCTATAGCGCACCGGCAGCCAGTTAAGCGACAATAAAATTGGAGTGATGTGTTCATGTCTGCGGACCCCAGTTAGGAATCTGGCAGCAGCGTTTTGGACCATTTGAAGCCTTGTGATAGAAAACTTGGGTAAACCTGCATATAAGGAATTACAATAATCCAGGCGGGACAGAACAAATGCATGTATAGTTCTTTCAAGCTCTAATGGTGATAAGAAAGACTTTACTCTGGATAGCAGCTTCAAGTGATAAAAACATGATTTAACTACTGTGTTTATATGTTTGTCAAGCTTAAGAGAGGAATCCAGCGTAACTCCCAGACTCCTAACAGTAGGTTTAATATCACAAAATTGGTTTGCAGCATTAAAGGTGGTTTTTCCATTTCCTATGGAGGGCCCAAACACAATAGCCTCAGTTTTGCTTGCATTCAGATGTAATAAATTTGCGGACATCCAGGATTGTATTTCATTTAAACATGCAAAAAGGGTTTCCAGGCCCTTTGAGTCAGTACGTTTAAAAGGCAGATAGATTTGAGTATCGTCTGCATATAAATGAAAAGACACTCCATATTTCCTAAGAATTGATCCCAGCGGTAACATATATAATGAGAACAAAGTAGGAGCCAAAATGGAACCTTGTGGAACGCCACAGGCCAGAGGAGTTACAGACGAAACAGAACCTCCAATGCTAACTGAAAAGGTTCTATTTGTAAGATAAGACTTGAACCAATTGAGAGCATTTCCTCGGATGCCCACAAACTTTTCCAGACGTGATAATAAAATACTATGGTCAACAGTATCAAATGCTGCACTCAGATCTAAAAGAATTAGAATGACAGAATCCCCAGAATCAAGAGATAAAAAAATATCATTCAAAACTCTTAACAAAGCCGATTCAGTACTGTGGTTGATCCTAAAACCAGACTGGAATTTTTCAAGAATACTATTCTCATCAAGAAAGCTCTGTAACTGTAGTAACACAGTTTTCTCAAGAATCTTAGAAATAAATGATAAATTTGAAATGGGTCTGAAATTTGATAGAACTGTAATGTCCGTATTAGGCTTTTTCAATACAGGTTTCACCATGGCATGTTTACAGAGGGCAGGAACAAAACCTGAGTAAAGGCACTTATTTATAATGGACAAAATCCAAGACCCAATGTTATGAAATATTAATTTGAAAAACCATGTCGGCACAATATCAAGAGATGACTTGAGCATAGCGACTATATCTGTTAGACTGGTTAAAGTAATTGGCTCAAAGGAATTTAAAAACCTGGTAGCCGTGGGGGTATCCGAAAAGTCAATGGTCCTCGATCTTGAACTTTCTATAAATGCTCATTGACTCCTAATGCTGTTTCTTCAGCCATACAGTAGTTCAGATTTGACATATTGAACATATTTCTGACTGAAGAGTCCTTGATCTTGAACTTTTTATTCATACTTACAGACTCTTTCAGATAATACATCGACCAGACAATTGTCCATACTGACTGTTGAACATATTTCTGGCCAACGAGTCTATGAACTTGAACTTTCTATACATGCTCATTGACTTTTTCTAGAGATTCATCAGCCAGACAGTACTCCATAATTGACCCCTCTGATTATATTTCTGTTAAAAGAGTCCTCGATCTTGAACTTTCTATACATGCTTATTGACTCCTTATGATGATTCATCAACCAGACAATTGTCCATAACTGACCTACTAAACATATTTCTGCCCAAAGAGTCTATAAACTTGAACTTTTTATATAAAATCATTAACTTCTTCTTATGTTTAATCAGCTAGACAGCAGTCCATAAATGACCTACTGAACATTTTTCTGGCAAAAGTGTCCTTGATCGTGAACTTTCTAAACACACTCAGACTCTTTCTGATGTTTATTCTGCCATACAGTATTTCAGATTTGAAATATTGAACATATTTCTGACCGAAGACTAATTGATCTTGAACTTTCTATTCATGCTTATTGACTCCTGATGTTTCATCAGCCAGAGAGCCCGAATTGACCTACTGAACATATTAATGGCCAAAGAGTCCTCAATCTTGAACTTTCTATACATATTTATAGATTACTTCTGATGCTTCATAAGCCATATAAAAGTCCAAATCTGACCTATTGAACTTATTTCTTGTCAATGGGTCCTCAAAAGGTTTTAAACTATATGAACTTAAATACTCCTTCTGATGTTAAATCAACCAGACAGAGGCCCCTTTTTGAACTACTGAACATATTTAATGCCTGAGAGTGCTCGAAACTTGACATTTCTATACATACTCGTTGACTCCATCTGATGTTACATCAGCCATACAGAAGTCCATATTTGACCCAAGGAACATATTTCTGGCCAAAGAGTCCTCAATCTTGAACTTTCTATACATACTCATAGTCTCCTTCTGATTCTTCATAAGCCATATTTATATCCATATATGACCTATTATTTTTTCTGGTCAAAGGTTCCTCGAAAGTTTTTAAACTATGTATAATTATAGACTCCTTCTGATGATAAATCAGACCAAAAGAGGTCAAATTTTGACTCTTGAGTCAATATGTATAGAGAGTTAATGTTCAATGATTCTTTGGCCAAAAATATATTCAGAGGGTGACATATGGACACCTGTAAAAGTGATGTATCATCAGAAGAAGTCTATGAGTATTTAGTAAGTTAACTTGTGAGGACCTTTTTGCCAAAAATATTTTCAATTCGCCAGATATGGACATCTACATAGCTTATGAAGAATCAGAAAGAGTCTATGAGTATGTATAGAAAGTTCAAGATTGAGAACTCTTTGGCCAGAAATATATTCCTTGGGTCAATAATGTACTTCTGTATGGCTGGCCTGACATTAGAAAGAGTCAACAAGTATAGAGGTCAAATTGAGACACTTTGACCAGAAAAAATTTCAGTTTGCCAAATATGGACTTTTGTCAGGATGATATAACATCCGAAGATATCAATCTGAATATATAGTGTTAATCTTTAAGGCTAGAAGTAGCTAGAAATATTTTCAGTAGGTCAAATATGGACTTCTGTATGGCTGATTTAACATTACGAGAAGTCAGTCTATATGTATAGTGAGTTAATGTTCACAGACTCTGGCCAGAAATATGTTCAGTAGGTCAAAAATAGACTACTGGCTGGTTAATATAACATCACAAGAAGTCAATCTGTAGTATAGCATTATAATGTTCAAGAACTCTTTGGCCAGAAATATGTTCCTTGGGTCAAATATGGACTTCTGTATGGCTGACGTAACATCAGAAAGAGTCAACGAGTGTATATGGAAAGGTCAAGTTTCGAGTACTCCTTTGCCAGAAAAAAATTCAGTATGTCAAATATGGACCTTTGTCAGGATGATATAACATCCGAAGATATGAATCTGAATGTATATGTTAATCTTTTATGACTCTTTGGCCAGAAATATGTTCAGTCAAAAGGGGAATCTCTGAATAGCTGATTTATCATTAGAAAGAGTCTATACTTTATATAGTTTAAAAACTTTTGAGGATCCTTTGACCAGAAATAAGTTCAAAAGGTCAGATATGGATATCTATTTGGCTTATTGTAGCATTAGAAGGAGTCTATGAGTATGTATAGAAAGTCCAAGATCGAGATCGAAATATGGATTTCTGTAAGGCTGATTTGACATCAGGAGTCTATAAGTTTATGATAGACAAAATCCTTTTGAGAAATCTTTGGTAATTTTTTTTTTTTTAAATCGGTAGTGAGTTCACGGACTCTGGAGAAATATGTTCAGTAGGTCAAAATTAGACTACTGGCTGGTTAAAGGAGAACTCCGGTCAATTTTAACATTGAGCTCATTTTTTTGTACATTTGGAGTGCTGTCAATACAGAGAACAACGACAAAAATCGGTGTTGCCTACACCGAGTTATTCTATTTTTAAAATTTGCACCCTGTTGACTTCAATGGGGCAAGTACTAAACCTGCTTTTAGCCTCTTAACATCCTTGATGTGTCATTACAAGTGCACAGAAAATGTGAGTGATTCCTTCTGAGTGAACACGAGTGAGTCTGACTTCAGTAGATGTGAAAGATGTGTATAAAAATGATGTTATTTAAGCCAGCGCAAATACCTTTGTTTACATCCTGTTTTTCGGTTGAAGTCCAAAGTAGTCGATTGCCGAGTTCACGCGCGTGATCATAGGTATTAAACCTATGCGTGTGAACTCTGCAATCGACTACTTTGGACTTCAACCGAAAAACAGGATGTAAACAAAGGTATTTGCGCTGGCTTAAATAACATCATTTTTATACATTTCTTTCACATCTACTGCAGTCAGACTCACTCGTGTTCACTCAGAAGGAATCACTCACATTTTCTGTGCGCTTGTAATGACACATCAAGGATGTTAAGAGGCTAAAAGCAGGTTTAGTACTTGCCCCATTGAAGTCAACAGGGTGCAAATTTTAAAAATAGAATAACTCGGTGTAGGCAACACCGATTTTTGTCGTTGTTCTCTGTATTGACAGCACTCCAAATGTACAAAAAAATTAGCTCAATATTAAAATTGACCGGAGTTCTCCTTTAATAGAACATTACAAGAAGTCAGTCTGTAGTATAGCATTATAATGTTCAAGAACTCTTTGACAAGATAATATTTAAGAACTCTTGGGCCAGAAAAATGTTCAGTAGGTCAAAAGGGGACCTCTAATTTATCATCCGAGGGAGTCTATGACTTTAAATAGTTTAAAAACTTTTGAGGACCCTTTGACCAGAAATAAGTTCAAAAGGTCAGATATGGATATTTATGAGTATGTATAGAAAGTCCAAGATCGAGGACTCTTTTTACATGAGCAATACCATATAAGCAATTCGCTTGATCAATGATCTAACGTTGTGCATTTAAAAATAACATAGGTTATGCATTTCTTGCATTGCATTGCATTGCACACCAGAACTAACTCAATCCCATGTTCATTAAAGAGATAACATGTATTGTTGCAATGCATTGCACAAACGATTTAACGTTGTGCATTGAAAAATATCATAGGTTATGCACTTTTTGCATTGCATTGCATTGCACACCAGATCTAACTCCTTACCATGTCCATTAAAGAGATAACGTTGCATTGCATTGCACAAACGATCTAACATTGTGCACTGAGGTTATGCACTTCTTGCATTGCATTGCATTGCACACCAGAACTAACTCAATCCCATGTTCATTGAAGAGATAACGTGTTTGTTGCATTGCATTGCACAAACGATCTAAAGTTGTGCATTGAAAAAAAACATAGGCCATACACTTTTTTCATTGCATTACATTGCACACCAGAACTAACTCCTTCCCATGTTTATTAAAGAGATAACATATTGCATTGTATTGCACAAATGATCTAACGTTGTGCATTGAAAAATAAACATATAGGCTATGGACTTCTTGCATTGCATTGCACACCAGAACTAACTCAATCCCATGTTCATTAAAGAGATAACGTGTTGTTGCAATGCATTGCACAAACGATCTAACGTTGTGCACTGAAGAATAACATATAGGCTATGCACTTCGCATTGCATTGCACAAACGATCTAACGTTGTGCATTGAAAAATAACATAGGTTATGCACTTTTTGCATTGCATTGCATTGCACACCAGATCTAACTCCTTACCATGTTCATTAATGAGATAACATGTTGCATTGCACAAACGATCTAACGTTGTGCACTGAAGAATAACATATAGGTTATGCACTTCTTGCATTTTATTCCATCGCACAACAGAAACTAACGTAATCCCATGTTCATTAAAGAGATAACATGTATTGTTGCAATACATTGCACAAACAATCTAACGTACGTGCACTGAAGAATAACATATAGGCTATGCACTTCGCATTGCATTGCACAAACGATCTAACGTTGTGCACTGAAGAATAACATATAGGTTATGCACTTCTTGCATTTTATTGCATAGCACACCAGAACTAACGCAATCCCATGCTCATTAAAGAGATAACATGTGTTGTTGCAATGCATTGCACAAACGATCTAACGTTGTGCATTTAAAAATAACATAGGTTATGCACTTTTTGCATTGCATTGCATTGCACACCAGAACTAACTCCTTCCAAAGTTCATTAAAGACAGGGACGGACTGACAATCTGTGCGTTCTGGAAAAGTCCAGAACGGCCGTCCAACCGAGGGCCGTCGGCACAAAAAAAAAAAAAAGTCTAATAAAGCAATATGAACAGACAACAGCAGGGGCACTAATACGATCACTTATATGCTACGTGTAAAAAAACAACAACTGAGGAAGAAGAATCGGCCTACTAGCCACTGTCAGAAAGTTCGTTTATAAGGCTTACCTATACTGCACTTTTAAATTTGCTTACATTATATTTGAATAGTTAAGTTATATAGCAGTGGTCAACGTGGTGCCTGTGAGTTGCCCGCTAAACACATATTAATAGCCCCAACTGGCCAATAGCGATCCACTGTAATTCGGGGCTCCAGACTTAGACTAAATGGTATCATTTTGCGACCTTTTTTTCGTGCCGTTGCAACTAAACATTTGCACTTTTGCCTCTACAAAATTACCCAACTCTCTTTGATTATACGCTGTAATTTGCGTTGCGTATGAGAAACATCAAATGGCAAACGCTCAAAAAGCGGAACAAAACTTGTTTGATCTGAGTAGCGCGGAGCATTCAGCTCGGCCCAAAAAACAGCGATCGCGGACAAAGCAGTGCGGGCTGATCTCAGTCACGCGAACATTACACAGAGCTGCACTATCCACTGAGAAGCATTTCAATTCAGCGCAGAATTCTCTATCTCTCTTATAAACCCACATGACTATGTGATTTAAGCTTGTTAAAAGCCAGATGAAACAGCGCTGATATAATATTCTCAACATATTGATGCACAAAAACAGGCGAAACATTGTTCCAAGAACAAACCAGTTAGAAGACATTCCAACTTATGAATTAACTGTAAAACTGTAGCCTAGTAAAACAAACTTTTTGGCAGAAATGTGCCTGTAGCCTATATAATGCAGTAATGCTTTTGATTAGAAGTTATGGCAGTTTATTTATTTATTTTTGCATTTATAAATACTAAATGTTTGGTCTACTGTTTTTGATAACACATAGGCCTACAATAGGTTTATAAAAAAAAAAAAAAAGATCAATAAATATTTTCATTATTTTTCAGGAATTGTTGATTTTTTATTTAAACGCTTGTAAGTCTGAAACAGAATATCAAGATATTTTATTATTTTGCATATGATGGTGAAAAGTAAAAAAGCACCACCATGTTATATGTATAATACATTTTTTTGAGTATACACACACTCGCACACAAAAAGGTTGGAGACCCCTGGTATATTGTAACTATATGTTTTAGAATTACAAGTTGTGTAATTTGGGGGTTCTGTTGGCAGTGACACTTTTATATTTTATGGCATTGCACATTTTTTGTTTTTATTTGAAGGCTGAGGCTTCATTAATAAACACAACCCCAAAATTATCATCATTGGTTCTGAGATGTTACTTGCTGTGAATACCTTGTCTGATAGGCTACAGTATGTGGAATATATCAGGACATCCTGGCTAGTGTCTGTCGCACACGGCTAGAAGCGAATGGCCGGATGATGGGCCTATTTGGGAGAAATTCCAGGGCTGGTTTTTAGCCCCAGTCCGTCCCTGTGTATTATAAACACAGAGATACAGCAGGCAGAGAAAAACTAATGTTAGAAAGTCAAGAGTCAAGAGCCCAACTAAAGCAGTCACTGATCTCCATCATGGTGACTTCAAATGAAACAATAAATCATCAACATCTAAACCTCTGTTAATTCTCAAACAGAACTGTAGATGTATGACAGAAATAAAGTCAGTCTGGTCAGTAATAAGTGAAGCTGGTAATGCTGTTTGTGGAGTTGTTTAATCCTCCTCTGCTGAGATCTTCAGAGATTTAATGTTTTTTATCTTCAGTTGATTTCATCTAAGGCTGTGTCTGAAGTCAGTTGTAGTTCTTGTGTTTCTGCTCGTCTCTTTTTTTCTGTTCTTGTTGTTTCTCTAAATTGACATTCCCAGAATTCCCTGTGTGACACTTCACATTTGATGCTATTTCATTTAAATAATTATGTTTCTTCTTGTTTTTTGTTATCAGTTATATACATTTGGGCTTTATATTACATCATATATTGTTTAATGAATGTTTATGGCATTATTTGGAGTAATGTGTGTGTCACCATGATGGTGTTTTGTATTTGTGTGTATGACACTGTGCACCTTCTTAATATTAACATGTTCTTCAGTTTGTGGAAAAATAATGGTGTACTCTAAATCATCATGTGCTTTTCTTTTTTACCACCTGTATTATTGTGATGGTTAGCAGTATATTACAAAGATATAAAGCAGACTTTAATACTTTAATGAAATTGAATGATAACATTTATCGGTTTATGAAATATAAGGGTTGTCCCGTGAAAACTAAAAGGTTACTACTGTATTTTTTATGGTAAAGTACTGGGAACCACAGCTGATGTTTTTTGTTGTTTTCTAATATTTTTATGAGAGCACATTTTCACATCATACAAGAGTATAATGTATATCCACATAGAAATGTGTGCAGTTAGGACATACTGTCCTCTTTTTGTTTTTAGAACATACAACAATGGTAAAAGAAGAACAGAATCAACAGATAGACATAGTCTTCTGACATAGACATAGTACATAGAGTACAGAAAAATAAACAAACAAAAACAAACCTAAATAAATCCCTCCTTCCCAGCCTACCCAGCCTTATCCTTCCATCTAAATACTACTTTATTATAGTTATAGGGAAACATTAATTTCCATTGCCAGGTGTGAGATAGTGAATGAGAGGTGACCACACTTTTTCAAAGTGTGGGAGTTTATCCATAAGAATATATTTTATTCTCTCTAAGTGGGTGTTTCTTTATTTTTCCAATGCATGAGAAGTAGCTTCTTTGCGGTGATGAGACTATAGGACAGGAGGCATTGTTGGTAGTTGTTTAACCTTTTAATATCGTCTGAAATTCCTAAAATAATAATGTGTGGATTAGGCTCCAATTGTATGTTAAGTATCCTAGAAATTAAACTGAAGATATTAAACCAAAAGATCTTAACCTTGGGGCACAGGACGAAGCGGTGAAGCAACGTGTCTTCTGCAACATGGCATCTGTCACATAGAGGGGATATCTCAGGGTATATTTTGTGTAACCTCTCCTTAGAATAGTGAAGACGATGTAGAATCTTAAAGTGAATTAGGCAGTGCCTAGCATTATTAGAACATCGATGAGTATGTTCCAAACTCTTTTCCCATAGAGGGTCTGGGATCACAGTGCCCATTTCTTCCTCCCATTTTGTTTTTATTGAAGTGGAGATCACTGGACTGATAGACTGCAAAGAGTCATAAATATAAGATAGCGATTTTTCTGAGCAAGACATGGGCCGGAGGCATCGATCAAGACAAGAGCCTGAGAAGGTCTCAAAATTTTGCAAATATTTTCTTACATAGTTTCTAATTTGCAAGTATCTAAAGAAACTACTACCCGGTATATTATATTTACTCTGTAATTGTGCAAAGGATGCAAAAATGCCTTTAATGTATAACTCTCCTATTGTATGGATGCCTCTGTTCATCCAGAGATTAAAAGTATTATCAAGAATGGATGGAGGAAACGTAGGGTTTCCAGTGATAGGTAATGCATAGAATATGGGTTTCAACTTAAAGTGTGATTTGATTTGTTTCCAAATACGCACTGTACTATGGATCATCACATTGCTATTGTACAAAGACTTATCAATAGTGTAAGGTGCCAAAAGGATGGCACCTATAGAGTTAGGCTGGCATGCCTCTTGTTCTAATTTGAGCCAGATTGGTGGGGTAGCAGTGTTATCCAGCCAGTACGCCATAATCTTGATATGTGAGGCCCAGTAATATGATAAAAAATTCGGGAGTGCCAAGCCTCCCTCTGTTTTAGATTTGCAGAGGTGTTTCTTGCCTATTCTGTGGGTTTTGTAGTCCCATAAGAAAGGGAGCACAATCGAGTCAATTTTTTTAAAGAAAGATTTGGGGAGAAACACTGGAATGTTCTGAAATAAATATAGTAATTGGGGCAAGAAAATCATTTTGATAGCATTCACTCTGCCAAGTAATGATATTGGCAAGGTCTTCCAGAACTGTATATTTGATTGTAATTTAGACAACAGTGGTGGGAAATTCTCCTTAAATAAATTAGAGTGGCATTTTGTAATCTGAATTCTTAAATACGTGAATTTTTCTGAAGATACACTAAAAGGGAGGTTCTGTAACCAGGCAATATTCTGTACCTGCATGGGCATTAGCTCGCTTTTATTCCAATTTATCCTGTAACCAGAAAAGGTCCCAAATGAATTTATTTTATCGAGTATCTGTGAGATTGTGACTTGGGGTTGAGAGATAAATAATAAAACATCATCGGCATATAATGAAATTTTGTTTATAGATTTTTGTGTATTATAACCATGAATTAAAGGGTCTGAGCGGATACTCACGGCAAGGGGTTCGATTAAACTCAAAATGTTTTTGTTTTGTATATAAAAATGCCTTACTAATCTTTGCCGAGAGTATCTTGTTATATTCATATTTTAAAGCAGATATCTTTTTGTGCAAGTCACTGGAGGGAGTTTTGGCATTCTCTTTATCCAGGAGGTTAATTGGTTGTCTAGTTCAAGTAATCTAGCTTTGTTCATTTTCCTTCTAGATGCTTCAAATGAAATTATAGAGCCTCTAATAAATGCTTTGAATGCCTCCCATAGAACAGTAGGGGTGGTTTCTGAATTATCATTAGTATCAAAATAAAGGGATATCTGAGATTTTAAATAATCACAGAACTCTTTTTCGGTTAATAAAAGAGGGTTTAGCCTCCAGTTCGTCTGTGGCTTCACAATGTTGTGAATATTCAGAGTACACGTAAGGGGACTGTGATCTGAGATCAAAATGTTGTGGTATTTCGGATTTACAGCATAAGGTGTTAGTTTTGCATCTATGAGAAAATAATCTATCCTGCTGTAAGAGTTATGTGTTGCAGAATAAAAGGAGTAATCCCTACCAGTCGGGTTGGCTATTCTCCAAATGTCAGACAGATTATTATTGTTGATAAATGTATTAAGAAAGACACTTGAATTACTCTTCTCTGCTCTGCGAGTGGAAGATCTGTCTAAATACGGATCTAATACGCAATTGAAGTCCCCTGCAATAATCAAGTTCGTCTGGGATAAATCTGGTATAAGAGACATTGCCTTCTGAAAAAATGATGGATTGTCTATATTTGGAGCGTATATGTTCATCAAGGTGAGAGGTGTAGAATATATTTCCCCAGTTACAATCAGAAATCGACCTTCCTTATCAGATATTGTATCTTTGTGAATGAAGGGAATGCCTTTCCTTATCATAATTGCTGTACCTCTTGCTTTAAAATTAAATGATGAGTGGTATACATTATTAATCCATTTACACCTTAATCTGATATGAGAGTCTTTTTTCAAGTGGGTTTCCTGTAAGAATATTAGATCTGGTGCCAATGATTTAAGATGGGCAAAGATTTTACCTCTTTTAATTGGGTTGTTAAGTCCACGCACATTCCAGCTAGCTAAGGTTACACCCCTCCTTCCATCTCTTGTTTTCAGATCATTTTGTATTGGCATATCAGAAAAAAAAGTAGAGTGAATAACTGTTCCAATTAGTACACTTTCAAATTGTGATTTTATAGTAGACGGCTAAGATGAAGGGGGGGGGGGGGGGGGGGGGGGGTCGTGGGGGGTCCTCTGGTTTCGGTTTCTGGCGGTTTATCCTGTTTACGCGATCTATCAGTGGTTGCTGAACTCTCTGGGCCGTGGCCCCTCTTTTCCCTCCGGTATTCCTATAATCCTAATATTGTTCCGTCTGGAGCGCGCCTCGAGGTCCTCACATTTTTCATCCAGATGTTTAACTTTAGTTGTCAGATGATCCACTGTAGATTGCAGTGTGGAGAGGATGTCAGAGTGGGATGAAGCGCTTTCTTCCACCTCTTTTAAAGCGGTCTCGTGTACTGCTGATATGCCTCTCAGCTCAGAGATAGATTTCTGGACGTTTTCATTAAGTGATGAAATCTCACCCCTAATGGTAGCAGAAACTTCTGTGATGCGGTTTTCTATGGTGGCACAAACCTCTGATCTGATCCGGTTCACATTTGCGCTTAAAGCAGCGATGGCCGCGAGCACCGTCTTATTAGAGGGTTCATCCACAGTGCTGTCATCAGGTGCGCTCGAGGTCTCTGGGCCTGTCTCAGGTGCCTCGCTTTTCTTGACTTTCGGTTTAACCATTGTCGAAACCGAGCAGAATATTTTGTTCCGGTGATTACCGCGACGTTTATGTTCTTCACGAAGTGGGTAACAATCGATGATTTTGCGATTTTTGCTCAGTTTTGAACGGATTTTTGACGAGCTATCTGGAGGTGCGTCTTAGCCTTCCATTGCTCGCTAGCGCCCCCTGATGTTTTTTTACCACACATTTAAATCCTGCTGATGTTTTTTTTTTTTTTTCAAAGTAAGGTTGCTACCATATTTTTTACAGTAAAATACTGGCAACCAAGCTGATGTTTTTTACCGTAAATTTCACAGGTTTTTTTTACATTGTGTTTTTTTGCCCCTAAATTTAAATCCCGTAAAACATAAAATGTTGCCACCATATTTTTTAAGGTAAAATACTGGCAACCACGGCTGCTGGTTTTTTACCGTAAATTTCACAGGTTTTTTTTTTTGACTGTGCACTGTTTCCCATATTCTTGCGTCCTTTCCGTCCTCTGCACTTTGGACTTCTATGTATGTGTGTGCGTACTAATACTAGTCAGTAAACAATAAACTGGGTCAAGATAATGTAAATGGTAAATGGAGCAGATTGAAATGTAATTATATTTTATATTTAAATGGGTAAATGGAATTATATTTTGCAATGCTTATGCCACAGAAATTACACTTCACCTTTAACTGTTGATATTTGTGTCCTGTGGATCTGTTGTTTTTAATTTACTATTATTTGTAAAAAAAAAATAATAATACAAAAAAAAAAATATATATATATATATATATATATATTAATTTGTACTGCTGGATTTTTCAGAGGGGCTTTTTCAAAACATTTTCAACTGATGACCAAGACAGCCCAGTGCCACCATCTGCTGGTGAAGATAGTTTTACTACAGCCAACGTTGACTAAACAACAGCAGATGCCCCTGGTGAGAGTGCTGCATCTAATGGACAACTTGTACATATGTATGAGGAAAGGTCAACCCTGTACTTTCACCTCGCTGCTCGATACAGCGATAAACGTGATCGTATACTGAAAATAACCATCATTGCCAATTTTCTCTGTATTTCTCTGACCTTACAAAACTGACCAAAATTCCTACGTTTGACTGATAGATTTTTCACTTCTTTGCTGGTTTTGACCAAAGTAGTTTTCCTAGATGCCAATGTATTCTTTTTTGTATAGTACTTTAGCTTCATTTATAGCATTTATAGCAGTGTGCTATTTTTTTATTTGAACCAAACGTTCGTGGAAATTAATTAGTTAATTAATGAAGCATTTAAATTGTGCTTTTGGATACTACTGTACACTCAAAATACTTTACTAATTGATGCCAAATACATTTTATGCAATAAAATGTTGCAATTCTTAAACTGTGAAAAAGATTTGTATTTTCTACAGCTTTTATTATAGAGGTTAAACTAAACATACAAAAAAAAAGGGGGGGGGGGGGATAAATAAATATATGGGGGGGATTGTTCCTGGTAAACCAAATGTCCCCACAAAGATTGTAATACCAGTCATTTTTCACCTTGTGCACTGTAAACCCTAACGCTCAAAATAATTAATTGGTTTGAGTAGGACAAACTTAAATTAAACTAATTAGTTCAGTCAAATTAACTTGTATGAGTATTTAGCACTTTCTTTTTCTTTCAAGTTCACAGAACTGATATATTTTAAGTAAACTGAACTGTTTCATTGTTTTGAGTTTTATGAAATTATTTAGACAAATTTTGACAAACTTAAGTTTAACTGAAACGGCTGGGATGTCTATTTCCCAGCATGCTTTGCCGATGGCACTCGAAAGGGAGAGTAAATGCTAAAATTAAGTGTAATATAATGGGTTTTGTGTAAGATTAATGTTAAGTGTGAGATTTAGTAATGTTTTGTTATGCTAATTTAGAAGAATTTCTGTTAATGTTGGCTTTACACTGTAAAAAATAAAATCTTAAAAAAACGGTCAATGACTGTCAGCTACGGCTGGCAAAACAAAAAACGTTAAAAAAAAGTAAAATATCCTTATTTAAATGAAGTGCAAAAAACTTTTACAGAAATTTTCCTTAAATGTTTTACAAAAAAAACACTGTTATTTTACAGCTATTTGCTGAATTATTTACAATCAAACACCTTCACTGTAAAAAAATTCCATTTCACATTTCACATTTATTTTCTGAATGTTTTTACTAAAAAAAGCAGTTAATTACATGCATGATTTGCTGTGATTATACGTCAGGGGCGTAGCCAGAATTTTATTTTTGGGGGGGCCCATCTTAAAATGAGGGGGCAACTAATATATATATTATAGCAGCCTACGACATAGCTCGGCGATTATTATCTTTTACATGAGTCTACAAGGGCGATTATAAAAAGTGTCAATGATGTCATCTTACTCAGCAAATATATGAAGAGTTTGGTTCCAAAACGTGACAAACGTTAAATATATATATATATATATATATATATATATATATTTAGTTCCCGCAAAAATCTGTATTGCATCTGGTCGGTGTTGAAAAGTCCATTTTTAATTTTACGTAAAATGCGATATCCGCCGTGTTATTCTGTCATATTTTCTCCCTTTCCTTTTCCCTTTCTCTGAAGAATGCGATACATCCGCTCAACTAATCACAGCGCAGTGAGCGCACCATTCCACGCTTTGTAAACCGTAACGGCGGCGCTTTGCATAAACCCGCCATCCTAGTTTTCCTTCTAGCCTACTTTGTGATCCACAAAAAAAAAAGTTAATTTTTTTTTTTTTTTTGACGGCATTGGTGACCCTGTGGTGGTTTCTGCGGTGGGGAAGAAACGTAAGCAGTGGCGTAGCCACGAGGGGGCCTGGGTGGGCCTAGGCCCCTTCATTTACATGATAAATAATAAATAAATTTTAAATAATAAAAATAAGAAATTGTTGATGTGTTAGTCTAAATTATAGATTGACCAATCAAAATACTGCGCGGTAAAATGCGGCTGTTTTCAAACTTGATTTGACGTGTTGCGCGTAACCTACGCTGTCATCTTCGCGTGAGAGTTCATGCGGTGACAATGGCAGCGTTGTGCAAAGTACAATATTACGCACGAAAAATGAGCGAGAAGGAGAAAATACAATCTGAGTCATATACAGTGCTATGCATAAGTTTAGACACCCATGCTAAAGTTGACTAAAAAGAGGAATAGAAAATCATCTTTTGGAAATTGAACTTAATGCCTTAATTTAAAAAATGAGGAAAAATCCAACCTTTAAGGACACCAATTTTCTTTGTGAATGAATAATGTATGGTAAATAAATAAATGTTCTTCCTTAAAATACAGGGTGCATAAGTTTGGACACCCCTATGTTAAATTCCCATAGAGGCAGGCAGATTTTTTTTTTTAAAGGCGAGTTACTTCATGGATCCAGGATACTATGCATCCTGATAAAGTTCCCTTGGCCTTTGGAATTAAAATAGCCCCACATCATCACATAGCCTTCACCATACCTGGAGATTGGCATGGTTTTATTTCAGTTAGCCTAATAGCTAGTTTGATTTGCATTGAGAGATGATCTTATGGAAAGTACTCCATGCCAATCTCTAGGTATGGTGAAGGCTATGTAATGATGTGGGGCTATTTTAATTCCAAAGGCCAAGGGAAGCAGCATAACCTAGAGCAGGATGGCGGTGCATACCAAACCACGCCAATCCCGCCACCTGTGCACGTTGGTGGTCACACTCTGCCTACGGATGATGACGACTGGACACCGCCACCACCCCCAGTAGTAGACAACGTTTATCAGCTACCATCACAGGACCTTATGGCAGAGCTCATAACAGCACTGAGAGACCTTAGGATGACACGTCAACAGGAGTCGCACAGTCACCCTGAGCCCCATTATCCAGTGCCCGGGGTGCAGACACCGGAGTACTGTGTACCCTACACCCCACAAAGATGTGAGTCGCTGCCCGAAGAGCTGCAACCCTCGCACCACCATGAGACAGTGTACCGTGGGCCTAAACCCACAATCCCTGCATTCACCAAAGGGGATCCGAGAGAGTTCGCCAGGCTTAAGGTAGCTCTGGAGAACCTACTGCCTGTGGACGCTACAGAGCGCTTTAAATACCAGATCCTGGTGGACCACCTGAAGTATGAGGAGGCACTTCTAATAGCGGACTCATACACTAACTCACTGCAGCCCTACACTGACACTATGACAAGCCTAATTGAGCATTATGGACAGCCTCACCAGCTAGCTCTCAGGAAAATAGCTGATCTAATGGAGGCCCCTAATATTGCACGTGGTGACTCCAGTGGGTTTAAGCGATTCGCCCTGAAAGTGAGAGCACTCGTGGCAATGTTAGACCAGCTTGGGGACAGTGGAAAGACTGAGCTTCACTGTGGTTCACATGTGACACGGCTGATGTCCAAACTGCCTCATGATATACGGGCTGAATTTAAGAGGTTCCTGTACCCAATGCGTGTTACAATCCCAAGCCTATTGCACTTTTCTGACTGGCTTGACTACGAGCTGAAGATGCAAGAGACGGTGTATGAGCCTCTAACCGGTGAAAACAAGAGTAGAGCAGGACCCAGGATAGAGCGCCGCCGCGATGTTAAGAGTGGTAAGAATACCAACATCATGCACATCACAGACCAACCTGATAGCATACCGACAGTAGAGAAGGCCTAATCTAGCACTAAGCAGCCAGAGAGGACAGCATACTGCCCTTACTGCTCTAACACGCAACACTTCCTAGATAAGTGTGGAAACTTTGCACAGCTTACAGTTGAACAGATAACAGCGTGGATCAAGACCAACAAGAGGTGTTGGTGATGCGGTCGCACACACCAGGCTGCACAGTGCCGCCTGAAAATTACATGTCACAAGTATAAGGGGAGACACCTGCAAGCTTTGCATGAAGTGAATATAAAACCTGCAGTGAATATAAAACCTGCAGCTGAGGATACATCCTGCCTCATCAGCACAACTAATGAAGTTTTGTACATGGACAGGCGGGCTGGATGCGGTCAGGTCTTACTGAAAGTGAGTAAAGTGCTGCTGCGTAACGGGGAACACACTTTGGAGACATATGCCATCCTTGACGATGGATCGGAGCGGACCATTCTCCTCCCTGCAGCAGCGCAGAGCCTTAAACTTACCGGTGAGCCAGAAAATCTGATCCTCAGAACTGTTCGGCAGGACATCAGGGTTCTGCGTGGCACTGCAGTGTCGTTCTCCATCTCCCCAGTAGACCATCCAAAGAAGTCCTTCAAGATATACAGAGCATTCACTGCTGATCAACTGGGTTTGGCTGAGCACACTTACTCAATGGAGGCACTTCAGAGGAAGCACAAACATTTAAGAGGCCTCCCTCTCCAGACGATTAACAGAGTGCAACCCCTGCTGTTAATCGGGTCAGATTATACCCACTTAATCACTCCAGTGGAGCCTGTGCGTTTGGGACCCCACGGGGGACCAGCCGCAGTGAAGACAAAGTTGGGCTGGACACTTCAGGGGCCGACCAGGTACAGTAGGCAGCAGGCAACATCACAACAGTGCCTGCACGTCTCCACCCTCTCACCCACTAACAAGCTTCTACAGAGTGTAGAGAGATTGTGGCAGCTGGATGTTCTGCCCTACAGGAGTGAAAAGCTTGTTACACGCTCCAGGCAGGATCAGGAAGCAGTCCGCCTGCTGGAGGCGAAGACCATACGAGTAGAGGTTAATGGAATTCAGCGCTACGCTACTCCCCTCCTCAGGGTGAAGAACATGCCACAGCTTCAGGCACCTAAGGAGGCTGTGCTAGCTAATCTCCGCAGTACAGAGAGGCGCCTGCTGCGAGACCCTCAAAGAGCAGAAGCATACTGTGCAGAGATTGGAAAGCTGGAAAAGGCGGGCTATGCAGTTAAAGTGTCAGAAGAGGAGCTGAGCAAAGCAGCCGAGTCCTGGTTCATCCCACATCACATGGTGAGCCATAACGGAAAGAACAGGATTGTGTTCAACTGTTCCTTCATGTATAAGGGAAAAAACCTCAATGAGCTGCTGTTGCCTGGGCCCACCTTAAGTTCCAGTCTACTGGGTGTACTGCTGCGCTTCAGAGAACATGCAATTGCTGTCAGCAGTGATATTAAAGGCATGTTTCATCAAGTGAGGCTGCTCCCAGAAGACAAGCCCTTGCTGCGCTTCTTGTGGCGAGACCTGAATACAGAGGAACCACCCAGCATCTACACATGGCTTCCATTTGGCACCACTTGTAGCCCCTGCTGTGCAACTTTTGCGCTGCAGAAACATGTGTTTGACCACAGTCAGCCAGGTGAAGATGTTCGAGTGTCGATAGAACGATCCTTTTATGTGGACAACTGTCTGCAAAGCCTCCCATCTGTTGAAGAAGCCCATCACCTAGTCGACAAACTGACCTCACTGTTGGCTACAGGTGGATTTGAGTTACGCCAGTGGGCCAGTAACAACCCTGAGGTCATCAGTCACCTGCCCAAAGAAGCAAGATCTGAGAGCAGTGAGTTGTGGCTCAACGAGTCAGGCACTGACCCACAGGAGTTCGCCCTGGGACTTTGCTGGCTCTGCAATTCAGACACCTTAAGGTATAAATACCGTATGCTGGACCAACCCACACCCACCATGCGAAACATATACAGAGTCCTGTTTGACCCCCTGGGATTTATAGTCCCCTTCACTACGCGGGCCAAGGTCCTGGTGCAGCACTTGTGGGACAAACAGAGAGACTGGGATGACCCGTCACTGCCTGAGGATGTGCTGCAGCCATGGCTGACGTGGGAGGAAGAATTGCAGCATCTCTCCCAGATTCTACTGCCTCGATGCTATGTGAGCCCTGAGATGAACACTTCAAACCTCCAGAGAGACCTACACATCTTTGCTGATGCGTCAGAGAAGGCATATGGCTCGGTGGCCTATCTGCGGACGGAGAGCTCACACGGCCGTGTGGAAGTGTCATTCCTGGCTGCTAGATCCAGAGTGGCCCCGAAGAAGCAGCAATCAATACCAAGACTAGAACTGTGTGCTGCCCTGACAGCTGCACAGTTAGCTGCACTACTTCAAAGAGAGCTGACTGTGAATATCCGCACAATGGGACTCCACAACAATGGGGGTGTGTGTGGCGCAGTGGATAAGACACATGCCTTTGGTGTGAGAGACCTGGGTTCGAATCCACTGTGAGACACCAATGTGTCCCTGAGCAAGACACTTAACCCCTAGTTGCTCCTGAGGCGTGCGACCTCTGACACATATAGCAATTGTAAGTCGCTTTGGATAAAAGCGTCAGCTAAATGAATAAATGTAAATGTAAATGTAAATGTAACAACAGTACTTACATGGCTTCAGTCCGACTCCTGTCGGCTATTCGTGGGAACACGGATAGCTGAAATCCAGGAGCTGACTGAGGTCCAGGCCTGGAGATATGTGGATTCTGTCAACAACCCAGCTGATGATATAACGCGGGGAAAAACACTGCTGGAACTGGCTGGTAAGAACAGATGGAGTCAGGGCCCTGCTTTCCTACAACAGTCGCCTGAAGTCTGGCCTACACAGCCAGCCACAGAGGTGACAGAGAATTCTGCTGAGCTGCGAAAACCCACTATCTGCTGTCTCACTACAAGCATACAGACTTCTCTGCTACCAAATGTTGATCAGTTTTCCTCGTTCAGAGCGCTGACAGAGGCGGTTGCACAATCCAGCCCTGTGTCATCAGGGAGCCCCGTCAGTCTTTCTGCTGATGACTATCGAGAAGCAGAGAGAGAAGTATTGAGACGAGCCCAGCAGGACAGCTTTGCTGAGGAGTTCAGCCTCTTGAGTACCGGTAAGCCAGTAGCTGCCACCAGTAGGCTGATCTCCCTAGCACCAGAGTATGACAAGACTGTGAGACTCATCCGGGTTGGAGGAAGGCTCCGCCGCAGTGACCAGCTAGAGCCCGATTCTATTCACCCAGTGGTTCTGGACCATCGGCATAAAGTGACCCAGCTCATCATCCAGGACATGGACAATAGCCTTCGCCATCCAGGATCAGAGCGCCTTTTTGCAGAGCTGCGGTGAAAATACTGGATTCTGCATGGCCGTGAAGCTGTTAAGCGCCACCAGCACTCCTGTCCAGACTGCCAGAGATGGAGAGCCTCTCCAGTAGTGCCCAAGATGGCAGACCTCCCACAGTCCAGACTACGGCTGCTGAAGCCCCCGTTCTTCTCTACGGGCATGGACTGTTTCGGGCCTTTCACAGTGAAGGTTGGCCGTCGCCATGAGAAGAGATGGGGCATACTATTTAAATGCCTGACGCGCTGTGCACGTGGATGTTCTGTCCAGTATGGACTCGGATTCCTTTCTGATGGCCCTCCGCCGCTTCATTGCACGAAGGGGTAAGCCAGCAGAGCTCCGGTCCGACCAGGGCACTAATTTTAAGGGAGGTGAAAGAGGAGGCCTCCAGGAGGCCTTCAGGTCATTGCACCCCACACTCCAGGCTCATCTGGCTAAAGACCAGATTAGGTTTCAGTTTAACCCCCCAAGCGCACCACACTTTGGAGGAGTCTGGGAAAGGGAAGTGAGGTCTGTTAAAGCTGCACTGTATGCCACCATCCAATCACAGACTGTCCCCGAAGAGGTCCTGCGGACAGTACTTATTGAAGTGGAGGGGATTTTAAACTCCAAACCACTGGGTTACATGTCAACAGACGTGGATGATGCTGACCCAGTGACCCCCAACTTGCTCCTCATGGGGCGGCTCGACCCCTCTTTACCACAGGCTGTGTATGCTGAGTCTGAGCTCCTGAGTCGCCGCCGCTGGAGACATACTCAGGTGCTGGCTGACCAGTTTTGGTCCCACTTTATACGACACTACCTCCCGACTCTTCAGACTCGCTCCAAGTGGCACAAGGACCCTGCACAGCTGCAAACTGGAACCATAGTGATGGTAGTGGACCCACAGCTGCCAAGAGCCCAGTGGCCTTTAGGTCATGTCACTGAGGTTATTCCAGGAACTGATGGGAGAGTCAGGACTGCAGTAGTCAAAGTCAAGGACAAAATCTACACAAGGCCTGTTGCTCGCCTTGTAGCTCTACCTGCCATACCAGACACTGATACGGTCAGACCTTCTTAGAGTGGCAAATATAGTGTAACAAATTTGGGGGCGGCTGTGACGAAGGACGACCTTTTTCAGGCAGATAAAACTGGCTGCTTGAGAATCAGCCAATCAGGAGCGTCACTGCGTATGCGGTTCGCAGGAGCAGACAGTTTCAGTTTCTGAAACATTTGGAAGATAGCGCTGGCGTCGAAAGACTGTGCAGTTTATATTTATATTTATATTTATATAGATAATCTAAGATAGTGTTGCTGTACTTATTTACGAGTTCCAAGTATTGTGTGCGTGCAACTACCAGTAAGTATACTGAAGTTTGTTGTTGTTTTTACCTCACAATAATGTCGTGACTGCTCGTTGTCGTATAATGGCGGAGCTTCGCACTGCTCGTGTGTTTAATTGAGAACGTTTTTAATTAATGGAGGTGTTGCTCTGCAAGCCTTATGTGTCTCAATTGAAATAATGTTCTTTGTTATTGCACAATGTGTAACGTTTATTTAAGGAGTAATTCTGCAGCTCATAATTATATGTTCAGCTGAATTTAGTATGTTGTATAATTTTGCAGTTAATGTGCAGCAAATTAATCTTTGAACAGGGATGTACTACTGCATTTCTAAGTTTGTATTTGCTTAGTAATAAGCATTTATTATAACACTGCATTTAAGTCATAACAAAAACTATAATTTAATCTCTTGATTGTGTTTGTTTTATTATATACCTGCTAGACATATAACTATTTGACATTTATATAGAGAGTCTACATTTACTGATTTATGTCTGTATCTCTGTTTCAGAACCACACACACACCTTTAGACCTTTATTTCATTAAAACTCGTAAACGGAACATTTTGTCTGCATTCTAATCGATGCCCCTTGGTGGTCACAACCTTTTAAAGACCAGTCAAATTATACAGTCCTTTCCTATCACCAAAACAGTGCCTATCCAGACATCACCAGTCATGTTTAATGAGTGCATTGTTTGGCTCAATACAGTTGGTAATATAGGTTATCCTAAGAACTTATTGTGTGTGCAGAGTTGTTATTGTTAGCGCTATATTATATAATTCAATTTATATTTAATGTGGTTTCCACCGTAATGGACCACTGTTCCCCCTTTCTACCAGAAGGTGGCAGTATTTAAATGACTGAGTGTATGGTGTCTTTGGTAACTGTTTTAAATCAAGATTACTGATACAGATGTATTTATTGTTGTTCATTTTATTTGGTTTTTGATTTTATTTGCCTAGTTATCATCATCATCATTCACCCAGCCCAGAGTTAGACCTGCTTCTGTTTTAACACTGCTATCAGCTTCTATCAGACAACAAACTCACATCAGACTTGTCCTAATCCTAATGTAGGCCATCTGGCCAAAAGAATGATTTACCAGTGTGCTATATACTGTGTGAATCTTTCTTCTCTACATTCCAGTTTGTATAACATACAAAACTCTGATTGTGTCATGCAAGTGAAGAGAATCCATACATGTCTTAAAACTTTATATAGCACATACATGCTTTCAATGTACAATCAATGGCTGCAGAACATTTGTTAAGCCCTAAGGTAAGAACATTTTACAAGGTCCTCAAAAGAAATTCCAAAAACATAATTACATTACTAAAAACAGGCTGTCAACGCTGATTACATCAGCAATAACTGCAACAAAACATTTCCAGTAACTTTTGAACAGTCCTGCTTATTGACTTGGACGAATCTTTGCCCATTCCTCTGTACAGAACAGCTTCAACTCTTGGATGTTGGTGGGTTTCCTCACATGAGCTGCTTGCTTCCTCATCCTTCCACAATTTCAATCATTTTAAGGTCATATCTTTTGACTTGGCCTTTCCAAAACATTCACTTTATTCTTCTTTAAGGTAGGTGCATGGGTATATATATTTTCTCACAATATAATATACATAATAGTATAAAGTATAAATTGAGTTTGTAACTCCCTTCTGGTACATAGCAGACATTATTAGGCTAATACAGAAGCAATTATAAAAATGGTAAACAGAAATAAACTATAATCAGTGGAGCCATGCTGAGGATGAGTTGCTCTGCAGTCTGGTGGTGCAGCAGCAGAAACTTCTATATCTCTTCTCAGAAGGCAGCAGGATGAACAGGCTGTGGCTGGGTGGGTACTGTCCTTTAGTATCCTTTTGGCTCTGCCTAGGCACCTCACCTCACCGACATCACTGATGCTCCGGGGATGGGTAGCAGTGATCTTCTGGGCAGTTTTAATCTCCCGCTGCAGAGCCCTCCGGTCCTGGGCCGTGCACATCCCATGGCAGTTTGTGATGTTTCCAGTCAGGTGATCACCATCATTTGCTGATGTAACGTGTCAATTAAGATAAAATTAATAAAATTAAGAAATGAGAATGTGTCTGTACACCTAGCCTGTATGTCTTAATCAGCATAAGCATTCAACTTTTGTTTGCTTTCAGTCCCTCTGACTGCAGCTCAATATATCATTTGGACTGTGCAATGACAGATATCACAATAGATGATGGAGAAGTGAACTGTGCATCACTACGCTGACATGAACTTTATCTGAAAAATGTATGTAAAAGTAGAATTCCATAAATTATATTCCATAAATATTATCAAAACTTTAGGTGTTCTCGTAGTGTGGTCTTGTATCAAATAATGATGGCAGTTGTTAAGTATAGGCTATTCTGCTTATCATTACCAATATGTCTAGTAGCCTAATTGCTGACAACAACTAGCCTTTATAATCAATCTGGAATGTAAACAAAACATTTCAAGGAACACATTTCAAAGAAGACTATTATACTTGAATGAATATGAGGTGCAAGAAAAACAAAATTCATCAGGGTCAATGATAGACCCACCGTGGGCCCAAACTTTTCTGTAGCTTTTCCATAGACAGCTTTTCAAAGCTGCCTCAGTATAATAGCCTACCGCTGTCATAATAGCCTAAGCGCATTCGCGCTTAAGCTGACATAGACGCGTAGTATATTTTTAAGCGTAAATGGGGCGACCGCGCTTCTCCGAAGCACAGATCGCGCCATTTACGCTTAAAAATATACTACGCGTCTATGTCAGCTTAAGCGCGAATGCATGTTTAAAATACATAAATGTAAAAAATGATTTTCATGACAACTAAATATATGGTATAAATATTAAAGAATGCTCTGTGCAAAACAACACTATTTAATTATTATTTACCGCATATTTTGTTTTGACAATAGCCTATAGTCGATGTCCTACATTATCAGATACGGTCAGGAATTTACGTCAATTTAAAAAAAAAAAATTATGTTATTATTGCTCATTAAAACCATCCTTGATTTAACCTAAGCCGAGACATTTCCAGAAGTGGTCCAGATCATACAGCCGGAGCCGGTTTTTATGGTGAACATGGGCCGCACTGCCCAAAGTGCAGGGATGAGATGTTCCAAGAATTTTTTTTTTTGTTGAAATTACAGGGATGGGGGAGATTGTTAATGTTTTGAAGGAAACTATAAGTTCGGGGATTGTTTTAGTTTTTATTTTAGGTTTAGGCTTTAGGCTTTATTTTATGGTTAAGTTTGGTTATGTTCATCTTATGTTATTTTATGCAATACAATCAAACATGAGTAGAAAGAGCTCATTTTGGTGAGCAGGCTAATGCTTAAGCAGCAGTGCTAAGAAACGTGATTTGTGAAAGCACAGTTATAATGAAAATAATGGAAAGTGTTTTAATTACAGAACATAAATGAATATCTCCATGACAGTAGCTCGCACACAGCAGACACAGTGCGACACCTACTGGTCTGTTTTTGTAATCGTTTTGAACTGCCCTTGATTTTAAACTTCGTTGGATTATTAACGTTACGAGGACTGAGAACCTTCACATATGTCGTTTTTGATTGTATTATTAACAAACTACTATCACTATTAGTCTATTACTTAACTAGCCTGTTCAATACATTTCTATTAACACTGTATAACGTGAGCGAGGTAAAAGCGTGTCCTTGGTCTTTTTGAAAATAGATATGATGCGTTAGGATAAAATGAAATTTTGAGGACCAACACAAGTTTTATGAGGGTGTCAATCGAATGGCAAAGACGAGATAGGGACTGATATTTTGATGGCGGAACAGCGGAATCCCAATCTCCCTCATAGTAACGTTATTAGGCCTACGCATGACGTCACGTGGGAATTCACGTTGACAGGTAGCCTATTCGCTGTCAGTTAATTCGCTGTCCATTACGGTGGAAACCACATTAAATATAAATTTGATTATATAATAGCGCTAACAGTAACAACTCTGCACAGTGCACACACAATAAGTTTAACCTATATTACCAACTGTATTGAGCCAAACAATGCGCTCATTAAACGTGACTGGTGATGTCTGGATAGGCACGATATTAAATAGCTGTAATAAACTGTTGCTAACATATTTATTCCGGTCCAGGTTTATATAAGCCTATTTATTAATTTATTTTTCTTCTTCTAACTTTACTCTGGTATAACGTTAGTGCTGCATATTATGACCGTTCTAAAAGCTTGGCTTTTATTTTGATAGGCCATATTTACTATTACTTCCGGGTCACGTGGCCAACCTGTCTATGTTTTAATGTAGATCTTCAAACGGAAAAATGGAAAAAGGAATTTCAAAAAACCAAAATCGGACCGTTATTTGATTTTGGTTTTGTCATTTTTCGTTTTTGGATTCAGAACCAAAAACGGGAGAACGGCTCTTTTTTTACCGTTTCTTTGTTTTTGGTTTGAAAGACAAACGAAAAACAGGTGGTTTCTTGTTATTTTGTTTTGTGGTTCAAACGAAAAAACAAACTATCAAAACGTACACGGACCCGGTCGGTCCGTGTACTTTTTGATCATTTCATTTCCTGTTTGGAATGGAATAATGATAAATGAAAACCAGCTCGTTTATTCGTTTTTTAGTTTAGTTTAAAAAACGAAAAATGAGATTTTGGCTCGATTTTTCATTTTTCGTTTGTGGTTTACAAATCGGTTTATGGGTTCGATATTTCATTTGCACACGTGGGCGGCGCTGAAACGCCCCTTTCATCTGATTGGTCAAAACGTTCCGCCTTCAGTAAGCTACGAGCTTTTCTTTCTGTCAGGCAGAATAAGAGTCAGTACGAGTGCGGCACGGACAAATCATACACTATAATAAAATAATGTCTGAAAAAAACACTCACTGTTAACTATGCACAATATTTGAAGCAGAATATGTTGTTGCTCACATAATTCGTGCTGCAAGCGACCCAATTAATGTGAGCCACAGTATATGACAGATTATTTTAGCATGATATATTTCCCATTGATAAATACAGTGCAAATAGTTCCGTTTCTTTGGATAAAAGGGAAGTGGAAATAAAAATCAATGATTGGCTGAACGGTACCATGATAATATGTCCGTAACATTTACCGCTCTAGTCTTTTATTTACATCAAAAGGCCGGTAGGCGTGTGTGACGTATAAATAATTTTGAAAATTGAATAGAAATAAAGATTATATTTATGAATGTATGCATGTGTAGCCTCAGTTCACATGAAAAGAAAGAGACAGAAAAGAGAGAAGCTAGAAGTGAACGTACATTAGTACTGACAAAATTACCAGGTTTGGGATTAATTAAAGTTAATTAAAGTCATGTTGGTTGAAGAGCACGGGATACCTTTAAAATGTTATTAGTTTTATTATAAAACTAATACAATTTTTATTACATACTGAATTGGTCGAGTCTCTCTGAGTTTTCTTTATGTTGGCTTGAAAAAGCCAGCATATATTTAAACATTATTATTATGTAGCCTATTAATATTATGAGAAATTGACTCCGCCTAGAACATAAATTCATCAAATTCATCACCAAACTCAGCTCAGACCTTCAGACTGGTCTGACTCGCTTATCTTTTCTAACTAGTAACTGGTCAGACTGACTTTCCCCAAAAATCCATTGACTTGCGTTATCTGAGCCAGTGGTTCTCAACTCCAGTCCTCGGGACCCGTTGCTCTGCACATTTTGTATGTCTCTCTTATCTGACACACTCAGTTCAGTTCATGGAGTCTCTCTTAACGAGCTGATGATCTGATTCAGGTGTGTTAAATAAGGGAGACATACAAAATGTGCAGAGCAGCGGGTCCCGAGGACTGGAGTTGAGAACCACTCTGAGCAATGAAGGCCGTAATGCTTAATGCTGTCCACTAGAGGGTGCGACAGGATAATAAGTGTTTTCTACTCTCTTTCCCTGTTAGCATCAGTTTAAATGACAAATAAATGCATGAATTCCATTCATAAATATAGGCCATATCTGTGAGAACACGCTTTACACTTCAAGATCTATCTATCTATCTATCTATCTATCTATCTATCTATCTATCTGTTTATCTGTCTGTCTATCTGTCTGTCTGTCTGACTATAACAGACTATAACAGACCATCTTTTTTAAACTGTTATTTAAAACGGTGGTCTGCTATAAGGAAGCGCATTTGTGCGGTCGTTGGCGATATACGACAAGGACATTTTGTATATGAGCCTACTGTAAAATTAGCTGGCTTAAAAATGCGGATTGATCATTGCAGTTATTCCAGACGCCTCCCGGTGCTATTCGTATTGGAATTGTGTAATCACAGATTATGAACAGATGTTTTACACAACAAGGATATTGGGTTGTTGGGTTTTCATGTTTTATGGGAACTTTAGACATAATTTTTATACTGTACAAACTGTGTTATCCCCTTAGCTAACTCTAATGTAACAGTTATGGGTAGGTCATCTACGAACATGTTACGGACATATCATGGTACCGTTCAGCCTATTATTGATTTTTATTTCCACTTCCCTTTTATCCAAAGAGACGGAACTATTTGCACTGTATTTATCAATGGGAAATATCATGCTAAAATAATCTGTCATAGGCTATACTGTGGCTCACATTAATGGGGTCGCTTGCAAGTAGCAGCAGCACGAATTACGTGAGCATGCAACATATTCTGCTTCAAATATTGTGCGTAGTTACAAGTGAGTGGTGGTTTCAGACATTATTTTATTATAGTGCGTGGCGTGTACTACGGAAGCCCTGAAACGCAACGTAAAAAAAAAAAAAAAATCTGTCAAAAAAAAAAAATTATAGTACCTTAAAAATTTTTTTTTTTTTAAATCCGTCAAAAAAAATTAATTCTAGTACGTTAAAAAAAAAAAAAATCCGTCAAAAAAAAAAAAGTCTAGTATTTCGAGATTAAAGTCGAAACGTTTCGAGATTAAAGTCGAAACGTTTTTAGAGAATACAGTCTTCTGTAGAAGTTGCGTGTGCGTGCATTCATAACGGTGCGCGTCCACTGGTGCATAGGGCGTGTTTCCAATTCTGAATTTTGTGTGTGTGTGGACATGTTTTTCTACACCGGTGGGGACTTAAACCTGAATGCACACAGACTCATGGGGACTCGTGTCACCGTGGGGACCTAAATTGAGGTCCCCATGGGTACAAAAGCTTATAAATCATACAGAATTAGTTTTTTTGAAAATGTAAAAATGCAGAATGTCTCCTGTGATGGGTAGGTTTAGGGATAGGGGCAGTGTAAGGGGATAGAATATACAGTTTGTACAGTATAAAAACCATTACGTCTATGGAGAGTCCTCACAAAGATAGTGCACCAGACATTTGTGTGTGTGTGTGTGTGTGTGTGTGTGTGTGTGTGTGTGTGTGTGTGTGTGTGTGTGTGTGTGTGTAAAGAAATGCACTTGTGAAGTCGAACTGCCTCGGATCTACACAAAATAGTAGCTTTTTACTTTTATCTGGGCTTTCAACAAAAAGAAAATTCGAGGTGCCAATCTACCAACATGCATTACCATGGCGTTGCCTATAGACGAGCACACAGACTCCGCCGGAGTAGGTTCACAATCTGATCGAAACTTTATCTGGCAGTGTTTTTGACGTGTTTTCGTGCTCGTCTATAATAGGCAACAGCAACACTATCTGGGTCGAGAACACTTAACAGTAACCGCACTGATTCCCTCTTCACCGTTCTGGATACATTTTAAGTGCATCATTCTGTATCAGGGACGGACTGGGGCTAAAAACCAGCCCTGGAATTTCTCCCAAATAGGCCCATCATCCGGCCATTCGCTTCTAGCCGTGTGCGACAGACACTAGCCAGGATGTCCTGATATATTCCACATACTGTAGCCTATCAGACAAGGTATTCACAGCAAGTAACATCTCAGAACCAATGATGATAATTTTGGGGTTGTGTTTATTAATGAAGCCTCAGCCTTCAAATAAAAACAAAAAATGTGCAATGCCATAAAATATAAATAATGAAGTGTCACTGCCAACAGAACCCCCAAATTACACAACTTGTAATTCTAAAACATATAGTTACAATATACCAGGGGTCTCCAACCTTTTTGTGTGCGAGTGTGTGTATACTCAAAAAAATGTATTATACATATAACATGGTGGTGCTTTTTTACTTTTCATCATCATATGCAAAATAATAAAATATCTTGATATTCTGTTTCAGACTTACAAGCGTTTAAATAAAAAATCAACAATTCCTGAAAAATAATGAAAATATTTATTGATCTTTTTTTTTTTTTTTCTATAAACCTATGTGTTATCAAAAACAGTAGACCAAACATTTAGTATTTATAAATGCAAAAATAAATAAATAAACTGCCATAACTTCTAAAAGCATTACTGCATTATATAGGCTACAGGCACATTTCTGCCAAAAAGTTTGTTTTACTAGGCTACAGTTTTACTACAGTTAATTCATAAGTTGGAATGTCTTCTAACTGGTTTGTTCTTGGAACAATGTTTCGCCTGTTTTTGTGCATCAATATGTTGAGAATATTATATCAGCGCTGTTTCATCTGGCTTTTAACAAGCTTAAATCACATAGTCATGTGGGTTTATAAGAGAGATAGAGAATTCTGCGCTGAATTGAAATGCTTCTCAGTGGATCGTGCAGCTCTGTGTAATGTTCGCGTGACTGAGATCAGCCCGCACTGCTTTGTCCGCGATCGCTGTTTTTTGGGCCGAGCTGAATGCTCCGCGCTACTCAGATCAAACAAGTTTTGTTCCGCTTTTTGAGCGTTTGGCATTAGATGTTTCTCATACGCAACGCAAATTACAGCGTATAAGGGACTGTTCGTTATTTATTTAAGGGGCCACCGGAGGAGTTTTGAGATCTGTTGTCAAAAAAGACATGACCCTCCCTTCGCCAGCAACAATTTTTTCTATGACCCTCCAAAATGATTGTGAAAAAAGGCATGACCCTCCCCGATAATTTATTGATTAGCCTAATTCTGTACTGGTTTGCGCTTGGCAAAGATGTTCAGATAGCCATTGTTTGTTTGTTTTTTAAACCATAAACTCTTGCTTTCTCATCTGGCTGTAACGATAGACCAAACCTACGATTCGGTTCGTATCACGATTTTTTATTTTAGATTTGAAAAAAAATCATGTTTTCGTTGCTGATGCGGTGTGACGCGTTCAACATGTGGGTGGCGCTGCTAATAAAGCATCTAAAAGCTGTCACAAAGAACCGGCAAAAGTAATGATTATTAATATGTCATATAGGCCTAGACATTTTAATTGTTTTTAATAAACAAGTGTTTTCTGTGTCGACTGCAAAGATGAAGTTGACGATGCGTCGCGATCGTCTCAGAACGCGCCAGAGAGAAATGCACATTTCATAAGGAGAAAGCAGTCTGTTTTCCTTCGTTTTGAATTGTTCTGCATGTTTAAAAGTAGACATTTCAAGCTTTCTATATATTTCTCAGGTCTATGAGGCAAGTAGCACACCTTACGCTGAGTTTCGGTTCATTTATGAGACAAGAGTCCAGTTCACTCGCCCGCGCCTCCGTGTCATGATTATCTATTTTCTACTATATTTAGACTACTTCTTATTTATTAAATCCAGATGAAACATTGATTAAAATTAAGATAAAATTAATAAAAAAACGAAATTCACTTTAAAGAAAAGCTTTGTGCTTTCTGTTTGAGGTCTCTGTGCAATTTTTAAAGTCGCTTTAGAGCAGTCATGTCCGTGCGTAATGGAGAACTGTCACGTCCGTAACATTTTTTTTTTTTTTTCACATAAATGCAAACACGAAAAATAAAATAAAAATATTATAAAATTTAATTTTCTGTGGAGGCCGATCTTTATTCATCCGGTGGGTATATATATTTTGGTTTGCACAGTGTAATTTATAGAATTACTAAAAAATATTTTGCCACCTAAAAGTTATTTTTTTGTGTCACGTCACATGTGTATTTCCCTCATATTAAATATAAAACGCATGTGTAGACTGATATTTTTCTAATGTCTTGACTCCTTTCAGACGTTTCAAATAAATGCATTTTCTGAGAATTTTTATTTTAAGTTTTGACTGCAAATGTCACGTCCATTCACTGGAATCGCCCAATTTTAACGAATTAATCCTCAACTAGTTTTTGTGGTGTAGGTCTATGTATTTTATGTTAACTTAAATAATAGCCTACTAATAGTGCTATTAGTAGGCTTCAACTTTCAACTTCATCAACTTTCAACTTCATCAACTTCAACTTCATGTCTAGCCGACACTGACATAAAAAATAACTGTTTTATTAGTAAACAATTAAAATGTCTCCTGCTATATTGAACATATTTGCCTGTTCCTTACAAAACACTGACAGTGGTTTTTTTTTTTTTTGTTGAGCAGCTGCGGACAAATTATTTCGACACACACACACACACACAATATTGATAAACAGGATTTTTTTGTTGCTTTTTTAATACAATAAAAATTTCATTTAATTTATTGTCTAATAAAATTATAAGCCTATTATTTTTAGTTTATTAACAGCAACAACAGCTGTAAAGATGAAGTTGACGATCGCCATCTCCGTATTGAACACGCCTATAGAAAGAAATGCACATCATTACATAACCAGAGAGTAGCCTATTTCTTTTCGTTTTAAATTGTTAAAAAGACATTTCAAGCTTTCTTAAGATATATTTCATGTATGTGAGGCATATGCTGAGTTTCGTTAAGTTAGGATGAGATGCGCTCCTGTTTACGAGCAGTGCAAGTGACCACGCGGGCGCCTCTATGATTGTGTTGTCTGCTATATTTGGTATTTGGCAATTGGTTGATAAAAAATATTAAAATTAAGATACAATTTATACAAAACGAAATTCACTTTAAAAAATCGTTTTCTGCAAAACAAAACTTAATTAAGTGGTCAAAATCATGTCTGACCCGCTCCATGTCTCTCGATATTGCGTATACTCGTGTGTGCGGTTCACTTTTCATAATCAACATAGATGAAAAATAACATTATTATATTTTAACAAAAATGAAACTAAATGAGCTTATTTAATGGTAACAACACAGTAGGCCTACAAACTCTGTATTTGTACAAATTGCTGCACATTCATTTTATTCTGAATTTTGCACACACAAGTTGAAAGGCATTTGTTTGTGCATGCATGTAAAACATATCTGCAACATTTATCAAGTTCACTGATAATTATGCGTGCATTTATTAATTATTATCTTAATGAATATTGTAACAAGGACGAAGCATGTAAACTGTTTGTTTAGAATTTGGATCGATCATCGCAAATAGATCCGAATGAAGAAACGTACAAAACCATAGGCTATAGAAAATGGGTGGGCCCGGACCTAAATGCCCACCCGGGCCCAATGGTAGCGCCGCGGCTGGTGGTAGCCCTATCTTACACATCGTGGAAACAAAATAAGAATGGAAACTAAAATATGCAGTATCGCGCTACAGCGCACATTCTATCAGCAGTTCTGGCGCCTCAGTCCCAGTACTGTAAAACTCGACGTACGTTCACATCACATGTTAATGCAGCGGTAGAGTTACACTCACAGGACACTGTGCACTTAACAAAAGTTCATTATTTGCTCGTGCTTTAAAGCTTTGCCGGGTAAACATTTCTTTGGCATTCTGTTCTGACATGATGCACTTTTTCTCTAAGCGCGAACTGAAGCGCACACTGTCAAACAGCGCCAAACTGGATTTTTGTTGGGTCAGACCCATCTGATATCGAAGGGGGGCTGATAACGCGAGATCAACATGGAGCTAAATGGAAAAAAATAGCACCAAACAAGCCACTTTGAAATGTTGCTGTTTTAATGAATATAAAAGTTGGGTGACCCTCCCCCTAGACTAAAAAAAGTTGGATGACCCTCCCCTCAACAAAGAATAAAAAGACATGACCCTCCCCTATTTTCCTCCGGTGGCCCCTTCCATAAATACCGAACGGTCCCTTAGACGCTCCGTTTTGACACGGGATGGTGATTGCAAATAGCCTACTGTAATGCCAATCGGCTGAGGGTGGGTACCGATGATGGTGAAATACATTTTTATACATTGAAACTGTAATCATATCCGCGACCTGTGAGAATGAGACAGATGATTTACAGGACAATAGGCAATTAAAGGCGCAAGATAACTTCTGTTAACAAAAAAAAAAAAAAAACATAAATAAAAAAGTGTTTAATATAAGTGACTTTGTCTTTGTTTTATTGTTTTTGTTGTTTTTAATCAAATAAGTGTGAACCACAAACTGAGCCTTCGTTTTAAAGGGCAATTCCAAATATATTTTATTTTTTTTGTTATAATATGGGCATTTTAATACAGCATAAATAAAAACAAACACACGTAATATGTATGCCTATAGGCAAAACACCACAGTTTTTTGGTTTTGTTTGTGTGAACTTTTATCCCCAACCATATTTCTTCATGGGCTCCACGCCAGGGGTCATGCTCAGCACCCCTATTTCCCATGGTACTAACTGTAATTAACAGTATGCTGACCCAGTTTATATGTAAAATCTTTGGTATATGTAATCTATATGTAATATCTTAAAACACTTTACAGTGTGATGGAAATAAACTTTTCTTAAAGCGTGTTGTATATCACCACAGATTTATTGGCACCCTTCTATCTGTGTTGTATACTGTAATAGACAATTGTCCTGCAGAATGATGAGGTTTTTTGTAAGAAAAACATTGCAAGCAAATGTCGAATTGTTGTTTGAAATATAAATCAACAACGTAAGAGGCTTTAGGCTGTCTGATTAACTCTGTATGAACAAACACCCAGCTTTGCAGTATACGTGGCACAGAAGCAGCATCTGACCCTTAGATGTACATTACACACTGTCGAATCCCAGCAAACATTTGGACGTTTAATGACCGTTGAAAAGACGTCCATCCGAGACGTCCCGTCATAACAATAACAATTATACATGCAACCCCAGAGAACTGTAGACATGTACAAATGTATCTGAATGCATTTTTAGGAAATGTTCTGTGCTATGTTCAATGTTTGCTGGGATGCAGCTCAAAGGAGGCACTGTGAATTTGCACAAGCGCCCCAGCAAACATTGGTCCGACGGCAACGTCGTGTCCCTGGCCAAAAATAGTCGCGGTATGACGGCATAAATCGGTAAAAATATGTAACACAGAACATTTCCTAAAAATGCATTCAGATACATTTGTACATGTCTACAGTTCTCTGGGGTTGCATGTATAATTGTTATTTTGACTTTTAGCTACGTGTAGTTCAATATAGTGTATCGGGTGAGAGGACGTCACCTGGCGATGTCTTTTACACGTGCATTTATAGTCCATCATGACCCTCCATCATGGAATCCTTGTGAAATATGCAAAAGCTGTGCTTAATCCTTGCATGGTTAATACTGCAAAAATTAATTTAATTGCCCAAGTAGTTTTTTTTTTTTTTTTTTTTTTTTTTTTTATTGAAATAAATGATTCAAGAAACAGTGATTCCAGCAATTTAGCATACATCAGCAATGTTTCAGAAGACAAGTATCACACCTTGAGACAAATTGACAAGTCATCACAAAAAAAAAAAAAAAAAAAAAAAAAAAAAAAAATATTAAATAATAATAATAACAATAAAAATAATATAACCCAAAGAAGAAAAAAAAAAAAATATATTTCCTCCTTTTTCCTAATTAGACATTCAATATTCAGATAGTTTAGTAAACATAGTGGGGACATTACAGTATTAAGAATTTCTCCATAAATTTTAACAAAATTTCATTCTTTTTATTTTTAATTAATTTTAACGATTTCTTTAGTGATTCCATCTCGATTAAGAATAAACTACATTTAGGTATGCATTTTGCAAATTTTTGTTTATGGATGTAATATTTACCATGCAAGATGTAAAAGTTCACCACATATTCAAACATTTTGCTTCTGTGTGTGAAAGAACATATAACATCTTTTAGAGATAATTTATAATTCACCTTTCTTGGGGCAAAAAGAAAAGAACTAACATCAGACCAAAACTTTAAAGAAACATCACAGTTGTAAAACAAATGAGCCAAGTCTTCCTCATGTACAGTACAAAAAATACATTTGTTGTCAATGTCCATGAATTTTGATAACAAAGCTTTACATGGGTAGATTTTGTGAAGTATTTTAAAGTGTACCTCTTTAACTTTATTTAGCATACAAAATTTATTTGGATTTAACCATGCCTCTTTCCAATGAATATCAGCGATTTGTGCATTCCAAAAAAATTTCCCTCTAGGAGAGATTTTATGATTGGATTGAAAAATGAATCTGATATTTTTATTATTACAGGAATGAGAAAATAGTTTGATACCATCGACTATTAACTCAGGAAGTTTCTTTTCACTACTTCCAAAAGTAAGGTGACTTTTCATCAAATGTTTTAACCCATTGGGAATAGCTTTAACAACTTGCTGAAACTCTTTAAATGGAATGGGGAAATTGTAGATAAACATAAAATCTTCATAAGACAAAACATTTCCATTTTCATCAAACAAATCCATGACAAAATATATATTTTTTTCAAACCATTTACGTAAAAATAAAGATTTATTCCTAGAGGTAATAAGACAATTGTTCCAGAGAAGCATTTTGTGTGGAGAAAAATTGTGATGGAAACCAATTTTCCAAGCTAATAACACTTGCTGGTAAAATTTGGATAAATTAATTGGTAATTTCCCAGGCAGATAGTTACA
The DNA here is from genome assembly GCF_949319135.1 of Squalius cephalus. Lineage (NCBI taxonomy): Eukaryota > Metazoa > Chordata > Actinopteri > Cypriniformes > Leuciscidae > Squalius > Squalius cephalus. The sequence goes on from NC_137126.1 coordinate 14,941,352, forward strand.
TCTCAGTAGAAAAGCTAAGCCTCCGAGCTTGTTAAAGATGGACTGAGGAATAAAGAACCATAATGAATTTTCATTTCTTTGACAGTTTCTTAACCAATTAAGTTTAAAAGTATTGTTAATATCAAAAAAATCTAACATCTCTAAGCCACCATCAACTCTTTTGCCTGATATAATGTCCTTTTTTAATTTGCAAGGTTTATTTTTCCAAATAAAGTCGAGAAAGGTTTTATTAATTTCTTTGGAAGTTTTATCACTGACGTGAAGGGAGAGAGCTGGGTAAACAAATCTGGAAAGACCCTCAGCTTTGGAAAGCAAAACTCTCCCAAACAAAGTCAAATCCCTTTGTAACCAGTTGTTAAAGATATTTTTAGTTTTTTTAATTTTAGGCATAAAATTCAGTTGTTCACGTGTGTGTTTATTTTTAGAAATATGAATGCCAAGGTATTTAACAGAGTCCTTTACTGGTATGCCTTCAACTAATAGATCTATAGAATCATGTATAAATAATATTTCACATTTCTTAAGGTTTAACATTAAACCAGAGGATCTGGAAAATTTGGACATACATTCCAGGGCTGTTTTAACTTGGTTTTTATCTCTCAGAAATAAAGCAGTGTCATCTGCCAATTGAGAAATTTTGATTTCTCTATCAAATATTTTCAGTCCCAGAATGTTATGATTATTCAAAATGTGAATAGAAAGAAGTTCAGCCACTAATAAAAACAGAAAGGGAGAGATTGGACAGCCTTGTCGTATGCCACGATGAATCCCAAATCTTTTAGAGGTTCCCATATTAAGAATAATAGAGCTATTAATATCTTTATAAAACATTTTTATGACATCAATGAAATTATTGCCAAAACCAAAAACTTTTAGTGAGTGGAATAAGAAGCCATGTTCGATGGTGTCAAAGGCTTTACAAAAATCTAACAACATAATAAGAGCCCCTGAATCAATTTGATCAGAATAGTCTAGAAGGTCAATTATAAGGCGAATATTATTACTAATGTGCCTATTTTTCATGAAACCTGTTTGAGTCTCATTAATAATTTCATTTAATCCGGATTTTAATCTTTTTGCATATACTAGTGCAAACAATTTATAGTCTATATTTAATAGAGTGATAGGTCTCCAATTATCTATATTTTGGGCATCTTTATCAGGTTTAGGAATCAGGGAGATTAATCCTTGTTTCATAGTTGTGACCAAATCCTTTTTTTCAATACATTCATTAAACAATAAGAAAAGGGGATCTTCCAATACCTTCCAAAAGTGTTGGTAAAATTCAATTGAAAGTCCATCTGGACCCGGACTCTTACCCTTTTTCATATATTGGAGAGCTGACAGTAATTCCTCCTTCTTAAGGTCAGAGTCACAATGGTTTTGGAAGTCATTACTGATTAATGGAATAAAATCTTGAATGTCATTAGTAAATGATTTACAAAGGTCATAATTAAAGTTAGACTGATAAAGTTTTTCATAAAAGGAGCTGACAAAATCTGAAATTAGTTTGGGATCCTTGCATAAGGTGTTGTTAATATATAATGCAGACAAAGAATTTCTCTTAAAATTCCTTTTTTCAAGGGCAAAAAAATAGGCTGTATTCCTCTCTCCCTTTTCTATCCATCTAGCTCTTGAACGCACAAAAGCTCCACTGGCCTTGCTAATATACAAGTCATCAAGTTTTAATTTTAAGGACTTGAGCTCACTTTCCTGTGTTTGAGAGAGTGTCTGAACTTTCCAAAGAGTATCAATTTTGTTTAATAGTTCTGTTTCTGTGCAATCTCTGTCTTTTTTTAATTCCTTACTTCTCCTAATAGTTAATTCTCTGGATTTGAATTTAAATAACTCCCATTTAGATGCATAATCTGATTTCTCTGAATTAAAAATGTTGGTGGCTAACGTTTCAATATTTTTTGTAAAAATGTTATCTTCTAAAATAGAGTTGTTAAGTTTCCAATATCCACGGAGGCAGCTGGGTTTATGAACAGTCTGTAAAGACAACTCAATCAGAAGGTGATCTGAAAAGGGAGCATAATGATGGGAGATATCTTGAACATATTGTAGCAGACTGAATGAAATAAGAAATAGGTCAATTCTCGATTTTAAGGACTTTGACGCATTGCTCCATGTATATTCAAATGAATTACTATTAAAGTAGCGCCACGAATCCACCAAAGATAGATCTTTGCATATGGAATCAATAATATTAGAGCTTTGAGAGTGAGGTCTTACTTTCCTTGGAAACCTATCCATTAAATCATCGGGGACTTCATTAAAATCTCCCGTGACTATTAACTTAGCATTTGGGGTTGTTTTCAGCAATTGAGATAGAATAAGAGAAATGTCAGTGAAAAAGATATTATTCATAGAGTGCGAGTTAAACCCGTAAACATTACAAATAACAAAGATGGCATTATCTAATTTAACAGTTAGAATAACCCATCTGCCTTCAGGGGATGACATAGAATTAACAATATCTCCTTTAAACTTATGAATTAAAATAAGAACACCAGCTGAATTATTTGACCCATGACTAAAATAAACCATATCGCCCCATTGAGCTTTCCAAAATTTTGAATCAGAAGCGGCCGAATGTGTCTCTTGCAAGAAAATAAAATCTGCATTATAACGTCTACAAAACAGAAAAATTGCTTTTCTTTTAATGTCATCTCTTAAGCCCCGCACATTTAAAGAAACAATGTTCAGCTGTTTGAACTCGAACTTGTCCATTAACAAATAAAAGTATGATCAAAAATTAGAGGGAAAAAGAAAGAAAAGAAAAATGACAACCACAAAGTGTAGCTATTGAACACCTAACTTGAAAGTTCTGTAACTAACGCTGTTTCCCCTAAGAAGGATCAGGGAATTAGTAGAATAAGGTCGAAAAGCCCTTAGAAGAATGTCAACAATATAACTGGGCAAACGTGCAGAAAAAAAATAAATCGAACCTGACACGCGGTTAGAAACTTGTAGTCAGTTTACGGATGCTGTGCTGAATTGGCAGCGATTCTCTTGTTATTGATAACAGCAAAGGGACCGCTGAAACCGGCCTTCTTTCCCTCCTTCCGTGCCGCCAGGACAAGGGGCCAAAGTTTATTCCGACTATCAATGTCCGCTTTGGAGAGAGATTCCTTGATACAGAGAGCGTGCTCTCTCAGGTAGAGAGAATTCTTAGCTTCCACCCATAAGATGTCGCGGTACCTCCGTGTGGCAAATCGAATGATGATGTGTCGCGGTGAGCCATCCGGCCGTTGTTTGCCTACACGATGGACCACATCCACAGCGTCCTCCAGCTTATCTTTAATTCGCGGGACCACCCTGGCAAGATGATTGATGGCGATCGTTCGGACATTTTCTTCCTCACGCTCTTTCACTCCAAGCAATTTCAAACACCATCTGCGGCTGTACCTTTCTAGCTCATCCACTCTAGACATGAGAGACACATTCTCCTGTTGCATATGTTGTATCGAAGCTTCGGCCTTACCGATCCGTTCGCCGTGAGTGGCAACATCTGAAAGGAGTCGATTGACGGTGTCAGATAAAGAGTTCACAGCCGCAGTTGTGATCTCAATGGAGCTCTCGATGTGAGTTATCTTTTGAAAAACCGCGTCTTGCTTGGAGTTCAGGGACTGAATGGCGTCGAATATCTCGGTAAGCGATACAACACTATCAGCTTTTTTCTTTTTTCCAGGAGGACTTTTGCTAGGTGTAGCACATCCGTCAAAATGCCCAAGTAGTTTTTAAGAGGTTGTGAAGACGTCCACTGACGTCCTTTACACGTCAAGGCTGTGAACAGACGTCCACTGATGTCTTTTACACGTCTAGTCAAGCAAGACAGAAAAAAAAACAGGAATTATCTTTATGAAATACACGAATTGTATACAAAGTAAATATATTTACTTTATCTTGTTTAAATAAATTATAATCACACAGTTCCTAGTGTGGTTAAGTGAATGCAAAGCCTCTGCATTCTAGTCATTATTTCAACCTGTAGCCTACCTGATACGTTGTGTGTTTTTTTTAGTTTTTTTTTTTATGGAATGTATGCATATACATGTAAAACAGAAATATATCTGGTCACCATTTATGTCTGAGTTGGATGTAATTGCCAAAACTGTGCTGCCAAGATGTAACAAAAGATCTCCCGACATTACCAAATCCCGCGATAGGTTAGATTATCTCACGAGATGTTAACGCGTTTTCCCCATAGACCAGGGATAGGCAACTCCAGTCCTGGAGGGCCACTGTCCTGCAGAGTTTAGATCCAACCCTAATTAAACACACCTGAACAAGGCAATTAATGCTTTCAGGATTACTAGATAGATACAGGCAGGTGAGTTTATATCAGGGCTGAAGCTAAACTCTGCAGGACAGTGGCCCTCCAGGACCGAAGTTGCCTATCCCTGCCATAGACTCACTCCGGAACACTGAAGTTTGAATAACCACGGAGAGAGGAGGAATTGAGGCCCATATTATTAGAAATCTACTGTTGGGTACGTACATTTTGTATTATTAGATTCACGTGCTAGAGTTTTACTTGTTTGACATGAATGAACCGAAAGAAATGATGCCCACATTGTCAACTGAAATTGGCTAACTGAGTTTGGCTAAAATTAGCTAGTAGGCTAAAAGTTACTTTGAACTTATACAACGGTATACCATAGTATAAAGTATGTTTAATGATACAGTCAAAGTTATTACTGTAAATTATTAATGTAGCCTTTTGAGAGTTTCTTTCAGAAAGTAAATTATCTGAAGTAGAATGAAATTACCTGGATTTGAACATGTATGTTTTCAGTAACTGCTTTAAAAATATTTTGTAATTTTAGAATTGCTAAACATGTCTATTCAGGGGACATCACAGCCCACCTGTCTTTATCAGAAATGTCCTGTTCACTTTCTCACTGTTACACACCTAGTTAAGGGTCTTTCTCAAGGGCACCACAGTGGTATTGAAGAGGCAGGGGACAAATGCTGTTTTGAATTTAGCTGAAGACCATAAAAATATTTTGAAAATAAGTGCATGTCATTTACCTCAAATTTTTAATTTTCATTTATTTTAAAAAGAAATATATTCTCTTCCCTTAGATGCTGTGAAGAGGTGGAGCCCACATGCTACAGACACTGAAATTGATGCAGCAATGGCAGAACACCTGAAACACGCTCCAGGAAGAGCTGGGGGTGGTGGATAAAAAAAATGAGCCAAACAATGTGTTTAAGGGATAGTTCACCCAAAAATGAAAATTGTCATCATTTACTCAACCTCATGTTTCAAACCTGTATACCTATCTATGTTATGCTAAACACAAAGATGTTTGGAAGAATGTTTGTAACCAAGCAGATGTCGCTTCCCATTAACTACCATAATCATTTTTTCTCCAATAATGGTAGTCAATGGATGCTCTATTTGCTTGGTTACAAACATTCTTCAAAATATCTTCTTTTGTGTTCAGCAGAAGAAAGAAACTCATACAGGTTTGGAATTTGGTGAGTAAATTACATAATTTTCATTTTTGGGTGAACTATCTTTATATAATAATTCAGTATTTTGCAATTGGTATTTTAGTTTGGTTAACAAATCGAGAGCTTAGAATTATAAGGTTCTATCTCCGTTTATTGAGGATCAAAGTTTTTAAACTCGGTTTATGTTTTGTGAGATGTAACCTTTTTATTTTATTAATAACTACTAACAAAATATATTTTTTACAAAAATAACACCACACAGGCATTAATAAACACCTAATGGATCAGATTGTCAAAAACTCAATTTCGACCAAAAGTGGAGATAGAACCTTATAATTCTAAGCTCACGAAATGTTAAACATTGAAAAAAATAAAGAGAAATTTTGGCTGTTCAAGATCAATAAAATGTTGTGCTTAATCAGAACATGCTTCTTTTTTGCTTATGTCCACAAATAATGTGTTATTGTTTTTGATGTACACGTGATTAAAACGTTTTATTGACGTTCAGGTCTGACTGGACCAATTTTGGACCTTTTTAGAACCTTTGTCAAGATGTGTAAACCTTGATTGCCTTTCACGATGTTACACAATAGGTGTGTGATTATTTTATATGCAGGCTTATATATACACTTAAATTATGCAGCAACACATTAAAACACATATGACGACGCTTTTACACGTCCAGGGACGCGCAGAAGAGACGTGGAATTCACGGCCAGAAAAGACGTGGAATTCACGGCCAGACGACGTCAAAGACGTCGGTTCAACTTTCATTTTGGAACTATTTTTCAACCATGACGGGACGTCTCTGTCGGACGTCTTTTCAACGGTCATTAAACGTCCAAATGTTTGCTGGGGTGTAAACCTTGATTGCCTTTCACGATGTTACACAATAGGTGTGTGATTATTTTATATGCAGGCTTATATATACACTTAAATTATGCAGCAACACATTTAAACACATATGACGACGCTTTTACACGTCCAGGGACGCGCAGAAGAGACGTGGAATTCACGGCCAGAAAAGACGTGGAATTCACGGCCAGACGACGTCAAAGACGTCGGTTCAACTTTCATTTTGGAACTATTTTTCAACCATGACGGGACGTCTCTGTCGGACGTCTTTTCAACGGTCATTAAACGTCCAAATGTTTGCTGGGTTATCTTTCCCAACACTGTGGTCCTTGTTCATTTGAGTCAACCTGGGACTGTGAGTTCTGCTGAAGCTGGGAGTTGCCGTCCATCGTACCTGTAGTAACATTCTCATTTGCAGTTTTAGGTTGTTTTTTGTTTTTTTGTGACGGTCCTGTAAAATATGATATGCTGCTCTGGACCCTTTTCATTGTTCCCAGCTAGCTAGCTAGAGTTTTCGCGCTGAAATATTACATAAATATTTGTACTTGGTGACATTCTGAAAAGCCGTACATGGATCAAAGCTAATGGACAGGATCAGATAAATTAGCCGCAATGTCATCTATTGTCATATATCAGCCTCTGCTGAACCACGGATTGATTGCAAAGTTAAACCATCACAGTAGAAACAGTTTTACTGCTGCTGTTAAAGTAATAACGTTAACTTTACATCGCGATGCTGAGATACAGTGAAATGATAGAAAAGACAGATCTGTGTTAGTCAATTCGCCTCATTCGCGTCTAAACGCCTCATTCAACGCCTCATTCAGGACCTCTAGACACGTGTAAACGCGTCTTTACATTGACATTGAAATCACTCTAGCCAGACGCTCAAGAGTGAGTGAGCAATCAAAAAACCTTTGCTTTAGCCCAGGCACGGCGCCAGGATTTCAGTTTTGGATGGGCCAGACCAATTGTGGGTGGGCCTTAAATTAAAAATGTAAAATTAAAAACGTTATCCAATCACTGTTTAACCTAATAAAAAATATTGACTAATATAGCCTACTGTTATATTATCTGTGCGTATACATAATCTAGATTTTAATAGCTTGATGCTCTTTAAATATTTTGTTGCATAGTTAAAAGTTTCGGTGCATAGGACGGACCTATCCGCGACCGCTCTCATATGGTTCTGACCAAAGAAGAGCGCTTTGGAATCTCCATTATACGCATCATACCTGGGCTGCATTTTCCATTGATGTTGTCTCTTAGCGCGCTACTAAGACTCTTAAGGTATAACTTAACTAAAGGTATACTACCACTAAAGGTATACCATTGCTAGGCGTCTTCAGGGCTATCATCCACTCGCGAGGCAGAGGCGCTGGCGCCCTCCTAGCAACGGCGCTGTTTTTGGTAAAACATGATTTTGACCACTTCATTAAGTTTTGTTTTGTAGAAAACTCATTTAAAAAAATTAAATGAACAACTACTAGTCGACTAGAAAAAAAAAAAAACAATTTAGTCAGAGGCAGCCCTTATTCCACATATTTTCGAACCAGTCTCAGGCCATTCTGGGTTGGGCGAGCGACCCTGCGTAATGACCGAGCGGAGCGGAATATATTCAGAAATGCGCTCTCCGCTCACGAGCTCTGATCGGAACAAACCCGAACTAGCCTACTGTCTGTTGAACTTGTGCAGAAACATCAAAATAGACATAGCCAGCTTTTTAAAATTGTTTTTAAAACTAAACATTTAGACTATTTTAGTACACATTATGAGCTTATTGATGATTTTTTATAATTCTTGACAAAATTAGAATATATTAAAAGGTTTTTTTTTTTTTAAGTTTTGGGTGGGCCTGTTGAAAAGTGGGTGGCGTCTCGCAAGTGTTGATAGGCTATTACTCGTGAGATGTAACCAATCAGATAGCTTCGTGGGCGGGACATTGAGCAAGTCTGCAGAGTGGTGATTACAGAGGCTGCGGCAGCTATATCAGAGCCATCCAAAGTAGCGCATTTTAAAATAAAATTGACTTTAATCAAACCACGGATCCGTGATAAGTTTTGTGATCCGTCTCGCCACTAGTGTATAGCACTGATCACTTTGAGGGGGGGATAAATTTATCCCCACCGAGGATAAAAATTATTAAGCAGAGGCAGGGATACATTGACCAGAAAGGGGGAATAGAATAATGAATGAACGAAAAAGTACACGGACCAGGGAAGATACCCTGATTCATTTGCACACGTGGGCGGCGCTGAAACGCCCCTTTCATCTGATTGGTCGAAACGCTCCTCCTTCAGTAAGCTACGAGCTTTTCTTTCTGTCAGGCAGAATAAGAGTCAGTACGAGTGCGGCACTGACAAATGCACTGTAATAAAATAATGTCTGAAACCACCACTCACTGTTAACTACGCACAATATTTGAAGCAGAAATATGTTGCTGGTCACGTAATTCGTGCTGCTGAGACTTGCAAGCGACCCCAATAATGTGAGCCACAGTATATGACAGATTATTTTAGCACACAGTAAATTCCCCGGTGTTAAATTTAACACCGCTCGGTGTTTATATGGGAACCACCAGCAGGGTGTTAAAAGTAACACTGAAGCAGTGTTAGAGTAAATGAGATAATTAAGTTATTAATTGAGCGATGATTGAGCATTGAAGACACCTGATGATAACAAGCAGAATCACTGAAGAAAAGAGAAACACAAGAACTACAACTGACTTCCGGAGATGAAATCAACTGAAGATAAAAGACGAAATTAAATCTGTGAAGATCTCAGCAGAGGAGGATTAAACAACTCCACAAACAGCATTACCAGCTTCACTTATTACTAACTAGTTATTGAGAACTAATAGAGGTGTAGATGTTGATGTTTTATTGGAAATAATAAATTTTTGTAAAATCACCATTATGGTGATCAGTGTTTGCTTTAGTTGGCTAGTTTGAATCTTGGCTTTGGTATGCAAGTTTGTGGACTTTGTAACAGTGTTTAACAAAACACATAATTTTGTTACAAAGGATGCCAGAAACAAAGCTGATCAAGTGATGTAATTTTAACCATGAAGTAGAGTTATGAAGTAGAATTAATCACTAATCACATAGATTAGCAAAAATGATTATTTGTTATTAAGAGTTTTTTTTTTTTCACCAATTATAATTTCTTGCCACAGAATAGACATTCTGAATTATGATTTTATTTTTGCACATTGTAGAGGAAATTATTTAAGACGCACACAGACATCAAGAATCAGCTTATGAATCACTACGATGGTGACATGCTTCGTGCAGCAATGCATGCTGGAAACCACCATATTATAAAACTAATGGCTCCCAGCATGCATTGCAGCATGAAGCATGTCACCATTGTAGTGATTGATAAGCTGATTTTTGATGTTAGTGTGTGTTTTTTTTCTCTACAGTTCATTTCTCTCAATGTATTTAGAAGTTAAAAATTCAGAATGTTTGATCTTTGGCAAAAAAAAAAAAAAAAAAAAAAGTATTGATAGTAAATCTGTTAATAACAAGTTATCTCTTTTGATCAGTTATGACATTTGTGAAACAAAAATGTTTTTTTTCAAATTATTTATGGTCATGAAATATATATCATACCTTTGTGTTTGGTTTCATTTGCAACAAACTATGTGTTTTAGTAAACACTGTTACAAAGACAACAACTACCTTATAATATATATAAATGATCAAACCACCCAACTAGAGGAAACACCGATCACCATAATGGTAACCACACATTTTCAATACAACTTCAACATCTAAAAATGTGTTCATTCTCAAAAAGAACTTCTGTAGATGAATGACAAAAATAAGGTCAAACTGGTTTGTAAAAGAGAGATTTCATGTCTTTTCAGTTGATTTCATCTAAGGCTGTGTCTGGAAGTCAGTTGTAGTTCTTTTGTTTCTCTTCAGTGATTCGGCTTGTTATCATCAGGTGTCTTCAATAATCGAACAATCAACACTCAATTAATTACTTAATTATCTAATTAACTCTAACACTGCTTCAGTGTTACTTTTAACACCCTGCTGGTGGTTCCCATATAAACACCGAGCGGTGTTAATTTAACACTGGGGAATTTACTGTGCATGATTTCCCATTGATAATACAGTGCAAATAGTTCCGTTTCTTTGGATAAAAGGGAAGTGGAAATAAAAATCAATAATTGGCTGAACTGTACCATGATAATATGTTCGTAACATTTTCCACTTTCGTCTTTTATTTACATCAAAAGGCAGGTAGACGTGTGAGACGTATAAATCATTTTGAAAATTTAACAGAAATAAAGTTTATATTAATGAATGTGTAGCCTACTCAGTTCACATGAAAATAAAGAGACAGAAAAGAGAGAAGCTAGAATCAGTGAACGTACATTAATACTGACAAAATTACCAGGTTTGGGATTAATTAAAATCATGTCGGTTGAAGAGCACGGCATACCTTTAAAATGTTATTAGTTTTATTATAAAACTAATACAATTGTACATACTGATGGTCGATGTTTCTCTGAGTTTTCTTTATTATGTTGGCTTGAGAAAGCCAGCATATTTAAACATTATTATTATTTATTATTATTATGAGAAATCGACTCCGCCTAGAACTTTAATGCTTCACCAAACTCAGCTCAGACCTTCAGACTGGTCTGACTCGCTTATAACTTTTCTAACTGGTCAGACTTACTTTCCCAAAAAAGCCATTGATTTGCGTTCTCTGAACAATGAAGGCCGTAATACTTAATGCTGTCCACTAGAGGGGGCGACAGGATAATTAGTGTTTTCTACTCTCTTTCCCTGTTTGCATCAGTTTAAATGACAAATAAATGCATGAATTTCATTCATAAATCTGTGTATGAGAACAAGATTTACACTTCAAGCTTTACAACTAATGACTTTAACCCTGCTTCAAAGTTTGCCACTCTGTCGTTTCTTTTAAGATATTGTTTTTCCACTGATTTTTGCATTTAATGTTTGTCCATCTGGAACTTTTATTTGGCATGAGCTCTATATTTAAGATGTACTAGAAAAAAATATGATTAAACAACACAAACTCTGTTTTTACTCGGCAAATTTGTTTTCCTTTCAAGTAGGCTATAGACTACAAGTTATCTTGCTTTTTGCAGGCTTGCCACACTGCCCAGAATAAATTTTCTCGACACGAGATGTTTAAAAACCCTGCATGTAGTTTTTGTGAAGACGAGCGCATATCTTACAAAGCTTCCAGTTTTGTTTAGGCTATTGTAGTTTGTAATGCTTGTTATGTTCCTTAATTTAGATCTGTCTGTCTGTCTGTCTGTCTGTCTGTCTGTCTGTCTGTCTGTCTGACTATAACACACCACCTTTTTTAAACTTGTTATTTAAAAATCTGCTATATTTCACAAAGGAAGCCCATTTGTGAGGTCGTTGGCGTTATACAAGAATGACATTCTGAATATTAGCTGGCTTAAAAATGCGTATTGATCATTGCAGAGTTATTCCTTATTGCAATGCAATACAAGAAGTGCATAGCCTATGTTATTCTTCAGTGCACAACGTTAGATCGTTTGTGCAATGCAATGCCAATGCAACAACTCATATGTCATCTCTTTAATGAACATGGGAATGACTTAGTTCTGGTTTGCAATGCAATGCAATGTGAAATGTGAGTGTTGATTATTCTTCACTGCACAACGTTAGATCGTTTGTGCAATGCAATGCAATGCAATGCAACAACACATATGTCATCTCTTTAATGAACTTTGGATTTAGTTAGTTTTGGTGTGCAATGCAATGCAATGCAAGAAGTGCATACCCTTTGTTATTCTTCAATGATGCACAACGTTAGATCGTTTGTGCACTGCAGTGCAACAACACATATGTTATCTCTTTATTGAACATAGGAATGAGTTAGTTCTGGTGTGCAATGCAATGCAATGCGTGCATAGCCTATATGTTATTCTTCAATGCACAATGTTAGATTGTTTGTGCAATGCAATGCAACAACACACATTATCTCTTTAATGAACATGGGAATGAGTTAGTTTGGGTGTGCAATGCAATGCAATGCAAGTGCATAACCTATATGTTATTCTTGCACAATGTTATATATGTTATAAATGCACAACGTTAGATCGTTTGTGCAATGCAATACTTTGTGCAGAATTAGTTCTGGTGTGATAGCATTTTGCATTGCATTGCACAAACGATCTAACGTTGTGCATTGAAGAGTAACATAGGCAATGCACTTTTTGCATTGCATTGCATTGCACACCAGATCTAACTACTTCCAATGTTCATTAAAGAGATAACATATGTTATGCAACATTGCATTGCTTTGCACAAACGATCTAACGCTGTGCATTGAAGAATAATATAGGCTATGCAATTGCAACACCAGAACTAACTCCTTCCCATGTTCATTAAAGGGATAAGAAGTTGCATTGCATTGCACAAACGATCTAACGTTGTGCACTGAAGAATAACATTTATGCACTTTTTGCATTGCATTGCATTGCACACCAGATCTAGCTCCTTCAAATGTTTATTAAAGAGAGAACATTTTGCATTGCATTGCACAAACGATCTAACGTTGTGCATTGAAGAGTAACATAGGCTATGCACCTTTTGCATTGCAGTGCTTTGCACACTAGATCTAACTCCTTCCCATGTTCATTAAAGAGGTAACATGTTGCATTGCATTGCATTGCATTACAGAAACGATCTAACGTTGTGCATTTATAACATTGTGCAAGAATAACAGTTAGGGTATGCACTTTTTGCATTGCATTGCACACCAGATCTAACTCCTTCCCATGTTCAGTAAAGAGATAACATGTTGCATTGCATTGCACCAACGATCTAACGTTGTGCATTGAAGAGTAACATAGGCAATGCACATTTTGCATTGCATTGCACACCAGAACTAACTCCTTCAAATGTTCATTAAAGAGATAACATTTTGCATTGCATTGCACAAACGATCTAACGTTGTGCATTGAAGAATAACATATAGGCTATGCACTTTTTGCATTGCATTGCATTGCACACCAGAACTAACTCCTTCCCGTGTCATTATAGGTTATGCAACATTGCATTGCTTTGCACAAACGATCTAACGCTGTGCATTGAAGAATAATATAGGCTATGCAATTGCAATACCAGAACTAACTCCTTCCCATGTTCATTAAAGGGATAAGTTGCATTGCATTGCATTGCACAAACGATCTAACGTTGTGCACTGAAGAATAACATTTATGCACTTTTTGCATTGCATTGCATTGCACACTAGATCTAACTCCTTCCCATGTTCATTAAAGAGATAACATGTTGCATTGCATTGCAGAAACGATCTAACGTTGTGCATTTATAACATATATAACATTGTGCAAGAATAACATTTAGGGTATGCAGTTTTTGCATTGCATTGCACACCAGATCTAACTCCTTCCCATGTTTAGTAAAGAGATAACATGTTGCATTGCATTGCACAAACGATCTAATGTTGTGCATTGAAGAAATAACATTTAGGGGTATGCACTTTTTGCACTGCATTACATTGCACACCAGAACTAACTCCTTCAAATGTTCATTAAAGAGATAGCATTTTGCATTGCATTGCACAAACGATCTAACGTTGTGCATTGAAGAATAACATATAGGCTATGACCTTTTTGCATTGCATTGCATTGCAGAAACGTTCTAACGTTGTGCATTGAAAAGTAACATAGGCCATGCACTTTTTGCATTGCATTGCACAAACGATCTAACGTTGTGCATTGAAGAGTAACATAGGCCATGCACTTTCTGCATTGCATTGCATACCAGAACTAACTCCTTCAAATGTTTATTAAAGAGATAACATTTTGCATTGCATTGCACAAACGATCTAACGTTGTGCATTGAAGAGTAACATAGGCTATGCACGTTTTGCATTGCATTGCATTGCACACTGAAACTAACTCCTTCCCATGTTCAGTAAAGAGATAACGTTGCATTGCATTGAATTGCATTGCATTGTAGAAACGATCTAACGTTGTGCATTGAAGAATAACATATAGGCTATGCATTTTTAGCACTGCACACCAGAACTAACTCCAAATGTTTATTAAAGAGATAACATTTTGCATTGCATTGCACAAACGATCTAACGTTGTGCATTGAATAACATTTAGGGTATGCACTTTTTGCATTGCATTGCATTGCACACCAGAACATATGTTATCTCTTGGCTTTCTACACATGGGAAGGAGTTAGTTCGGGTGTGCAATGCAAAACAATGCATGCTATTGCATATGTTATTGCAACCAATGCATATGTTAGTGTTAGATCGTTTGCAAAGCAATGCAATGTTGCATAACATATATTATCTCTTTAATACAAATGTAAAGGAGTTAGTTCTGGTGTGCAATGTAATGCAATGCAAAAAGTGCATACCCTAAATGTTATTCTTCAGTGCACAACGTTAGATCTTTTCTGCAATGCAATGCAATGCAATGCAATACAATGCAATGCAACATGTTATATCTTTACTGAACATGGGAAGGAGTTAGTTTCAGTGTGCAATGCAATGCAATGCAAAAAGTGAACTTCAATGCACAACGTTAGATCGTTTCTGCAATGCAATGCAATGCAATGCAACATGTTTTCTCTTTAATGAACATGGGAAGGAGTTAGATCTGGTGTGTAATGCAATGCAATGCAAAAAGTGCATGGCCTAATGTTACTCTTCAATGCACAACGTTAGATCGTTTCTTCAATGCAATGCAATTCAATGCAAAATGCTATCTCTATAATAAACATTTGAAGGAGTTAGTCCTGGTGTGCAAAGCAATGCAAAAAGTGTTATTCTTCAGAGCACAACATTAGATCGTTTGTGCAATGCAATGCAATGCAATGCAATGCAACTTGTTATCCCTTTAATGAACATGGGAGGGAGTTAGTTCTGGTGTGCACAACCTCAGTGATAAATCAGCTATACAGAGCAATATAATGTTGCATAACATATGTTATCGTTTGTGAAATGCATTACAACATCATTGCACCTTATTTCTTTAAAGAAAATGGGAATGATTTAGTTCTGGTGTGCAATGCAATGCAAGAATTGCATAGCCTATATTATTCTTCAATGCACAACGTTAGATCGTTTGTGCAATGCAAAATGTTATCTCTTTAATAAACATTTGAAGGAATTAGTTCTGGTGTGCAATGCAATACAATGCAAAAAGTGCATAAATATTCTTCAGTGCACAACGTTAGATCGCGCAACGTTAGATCGTTTCTGCAAAACAATGAAATGTTGCATAACATACGTTATCTCTTTTATGAACATGGGAAGGAGTTAGTTCGGGGGTGCAATACAATGCATGCATTTAGTCTATATGTTATTCTTCAATGCACAAAGTTAGATCGTTTGTGCAATGCAATGCAAAATGTTATCTCTTTACTGAACATGGGAAGGAGTTAGATCTGGTGTACAATGCATGCAATGCAAAAAGTGCATGGCTATGTTACTATTCAATGCACAACGTTAGATCGTTTGTGCAATGCAATGCAACAACATTGCAACTTATCTCTTTAAAGAAAATGGGAATGAGTTAGTTCTTGTGTGCAAATGCAATGCAAGAATTGCATAGCCTATATTATTCTTCAATGCACAACGTTAGATCGTTTGTTGCAATGCAATGCAAAATGTTATTTCTTTAATAAACATTTGAAGGAGTTAGTTCTGGTGTGCAATGCAATGCAATGCAAAAAGTGCATGGCCTATATGTTATTCTTCAGTGCACAACGTTAGATCGTTTGTGCAATGCAATGCAAAATGTTATCTCTTTAGTAAACATTTGAAGGAGTTAGTTCTGGTGTGCAATGCAAAGCAATGCAAAAAGTGCATAGCCTATGTTATTCTTCAGTGCACAGCGTTAGATCGTTTGTGCAGTACAATGCAATGCAACATGTTATCCCTTTAATGAACATGGGAAGGAGTTAGTTGGTGTGCAATCCAAGAAGTGCATAGCCTATATGTTATTGTTCAGTGGACAACGTTAGATCCTTTGTGCAATGCATAAATGTTATATCTTTAATGAACGTGGGAAGGAGTTAGTTCTGGTGTGCAATGCAATGCGAAAAGTGCTTTATCTATGTTTATTCTTCAGTGCATTCTAACGTTGCCCAACTTAAGAATAAACATATAGATAAAGCACTTTTCGCATTGCATTGCACACCAGAACTAACTCCTATAATTGTGTCCATTGTAAAGCAACAGCTAGTGCAATGATTTTCCTTCACTGCACATTAACCTACTTATACATTCAGTCAACTGATGTTAACTTTCTATACATACTCTTCGACTCCTGATGTACGTAAGTATATGTTTGACTAAAGTAACATATTTCTGGCCAAACAGTCCTCGATTTCTATACATACTCATTGACTCCTGATGCTTCATAAGCCAATATAGATATCCATAGAGATATGGCTTATGGCTTACCTTTTGAAATTATTTCTACTCAAAGTGTCCTCAAAATTTTTCAAACTATGTAAAGTTATAGTCTCCTTCTGATGATAAATCAGCTATACAGAGGTCTCCTTTTGACCTCCTGATCATATTTCTGGCCAAAGAGCTATTCAGAGGTTTTGACCTCCTGAACATATTTCTGGCCAAAGAGTCCTCGATCTTGGGCTTTCTATATATACTCATAGACTCCTTCTGATGCTTCAGAATCCATATAGATGTCCATATCTGACCTTTTGAACTTATTTGTTGTCAAAGTGTCCTCAAAAAATTTTAAAACTATATAAAGTTCCTTTTGATGATAAATTTAGCTAATCAGAGGTCCCCTTTTGAGCTACTGAACATATTTCTGGCCAAAGAGTCCTAAAAGATAAATACAATACATTCAGACTGATATCTTCGGATGTTACATCCTCCTGACAAAAGTCTATATTTGACATACTGAATTTTTTTCTGGCCAATTATTCGAAACTTGGGCTTTCAATACATACTCCTTCTGATGCTTCATAAGCCATATAGATGTCCATATCTGACCTTTTGAACTTATTTCTGGTCAAAGGGTCCTCAAAAGTTTTCAAACTATATAAAGTTATAGACTCTTTCTGATGATAAATCAGCTATTCAGAGGTCCCCTTTTGACCACCTGAACATATTTCTGGCCAAAGAGTCCTAAAAGATATCTTCGGATGTTATATCATCCTGACAAAAGTCCATATTTGACATACTGAATTTTTTCTGGCCAAGGAGTACTCGAAACTTGACCTTTCCATATATACTCGTTGACTCTTTCTAATGTTACGTCAACCATACAGAAGTCCATTTTTGCCCCAAGGAATATATTTCTGGCCAAAGAGTCCTCGATCTTGGGCTTTCTATACATACTCATAGACTCCCTCTGATGCTTCATAAAACATATAGATGTCCATATCTGACCTTTTGAACTTATTTCTGGTCAAAGTGTCCTCAAAATCTTTCAAACTATATAAAGTTATAGACTCCTTTTGATGATAAATCAGCTATTCAGAGGTCCCATTTTGACCTCCTGAACATATTTCTGGCCAAAGAGTCCTCGATCTTGGGCTTTCTATACACACTCATAGACTCCTTCTGATGCTTCATAAGCCATAGAGATGTCCATATCTGACCTTTTGAACTTATTTGTGGTCAAAGTGTTCTCAAAAATTTTCAAACTATATAAAGTTATAGACTCCTTTTAATAAATCAGTATTTCATGAGGCCCCTTTTGACCTCCTGAACATATTTCTGGCCAAAGAGTATATTTCTATACATACTCATAGACTCCGTCTGATGCTTCATAAGCCATATAGATGTCCATATCTGACCTTTTGAACTTATTTGTGGTCAAAGTGTCCTCAAAACTTTTCAAACTATGTAAAGTTGTTGAATCCTTTTGATGATAAATCATCTATTCAGAGGTTTTGACCTCCTGAACATATTTCTGGCCAAAGAGTATATTTCTATACATACTCATAGACTCCTTCTGATGCATCATAAGCCATATAGATGTCCATATCTGACCTTTTGAACTTATTTGTGGTCAAAGTGTCCTCAAAATGTTTCAAACTATATAAAGTTATAGACTCCTTTTGATGTTAAATCAGCTATTCAGAGGTCCCCTTTTCACCTCCTGAACATATTTCTCGCCAAAGAGTCCTCGATCATGGGCTTTCTATATATACTCATAGACTCCCTCTGATGCTTCAATAGATGTCCATATCTGACCTTTTGAACTTATTTCTGGTCAAAGGGTCCTCAAAAGTTTTCAAACTATATAAAGTTATAGACTCTTTCTGATGATAAATCAGCTATTCAGAGGTCCCCTTTTGACCTACTGAACATATTTCTGGCCAAAGAGTCCTAAAAGATTAATACAATACATTCAGACTGATATCTTCGGATGTTATATCCTCCTAACAAAAGTCCATATTTGACATACTGAATTTTTTTCTGGCCAAGGAGTATTCGAAACTTGGGCTTTCCATACCTTCTGATGCTTCATAAGCTATATATATGTCCATAATTGACCTTTTGAACTTATTTGTGGTCAAAGGGTCCTCAAAATTTTTCAAACTATATAAAGTTGTCAAATCCTTTTGATGATAAATCAGCTATTCAGAGGTTTTGACCTCCTGAACATATTTCTGGCCAAAGAGTCCTCGATCTTGGGCTTTCTATACATACTCATAGACGCCTTCTGATGCTTCATAAGCCATATAGATGTCCATATCTGACCTTTTGAACTTATTTGTGGTCAAAGTGTCCTCAAAATTTTTCAAACTATATAAAGTTCTAGAATCCTTTTGATGATAAATCAGCTATTCAGAGGTTTTGACCTCCTGAACATATTTCTGGCCAAAGAGTCCTCGATCTTGGGCTTTCTATACATACTCATAGACTCCCTCTGATGCTTCAAAATCCATATAGATGTCCATATCTGACCTTTTGAACTTATTTCTGGTCAAAGGGTCCTCAAAATTTTTCAAACTATATAAAGTTATAGAATTCTTTAGATGATAAATCAGCTATTCAGAGGTCCCCTTTTGAACTCCTGAACATATTTCTGGCCAAAGAGTCCTCGACCTTGGGCTTTCTATACATACTCATAGACTCCTTCTGATGCTTCATAAGCCATATAGATGTCCATATCTGACCTTTTGAACTTATTTGTTGTCAAAGTGTCCTCAAAATTTTTCAAACTATATAAAGTTCTAGAATCCTTTTGATGATAAATCAGCTATTCAGAGGTTTTGACCTCCTGAACATATTTCTGGCCAAAGAGTCCTCGATCTTGGGCTTTCTATACATACTCATAGACTCCCTCTGATGCTTCAAAATCCATATAGATGTCCATATCTGACCTTTTGAACTTATTTGTGGTCAAAGTGTCCTCAAAATTTTAGACACCTGAATAGATGATTTATCATCAAAAGAATTCTATAACTTTATATAGTTTGAAAAATTTTGAGGACCCTTTGACCAGAAATAAGTTCAAAAGGTCAGATATGGACATCTATATGGCTTCTGAAGCATCAGAGGGAGTTTATGAGTATATATAGAAAGGCCAAGATCGAGGACTCTTTGGCCAGAAATATGTTCAGGAGGTCAAAAGGGGACACATGAATAGCTGATTTATCATCAAAAGAATTCTATAACTTTATATAGTTTGAAAAATTTTGAGGACACTTTGACCACAAATAAGTTCAAAAGGTCAGACATGGACATATATATGGCTTATGAAGCATCAGAAGGAGTATGTATAGAAAGCCCAAGTTTCGAATACTCGTTGGCCAGAAAAAAATTCAGTATGTCAAATATGGACTTTTGTCAGGAGGATATAGATATCAGTCTGAAGATATCAGTATTAATCTTTTAGGACTCTTTGTCCAGAAATATGTTCCGTAGGTCAACAGGGGACCTCTGAATAGCTGATTTATCATCAAAAGAATTCTATAACTTTATATAGTTTGAAAAATTTGGAGGACACTTTGACCACAAATAAGTTCAAAAGGTCAGATATGGACATCTATATGGCTTATGAAGCATCAGAAGGAGTCTATGAGTATGTATAGAAAGCCCAAGGTCGAGGACTCTTTTGGCCAGAAATATGTTCAGGAGGTCAAAAGAGGACCTCTGAATAGCTGATTTATCATCAAAAGAATTCTATATCTTTTTATAGTTTGAAAAATTTTGAGGACACTTTGACCACAAATAAGTTCAAAAGGTCAGAGATGGACATCTATATGGCTTATAATGCATTAGAAGGAGTCTATGAGTATGTATAGAAAGCCCAAGATCGAGGACTCTTTGGCCAGAAATATGTTCAGGAGGTCAAAACCTCTGAATAGCTGATTTATCATCAAAAGGATTCTAGAACTTTATATAGTTTGAAAAATTTTGAGGACACGTTGACCACAAATAAGTTCAAAAGGTCAGCTATGGACATCTATATGGCTCATGAAGCATCAGAAGGAATCTATGAGTATGTATAGAAAGCCCAAGATCGAGGACTCTTTGGCCAGAAATATGTTCATGAGGTCAAAACCTCTGAATAGCTGATTTATCATCAAAAGGATTCTAGAACTTTATATAGTTTGAAAAATTTTGAGGACACTTTGACCACAAATAAGTTCAAAAGGTCAGATATGGACATCTATATGGCTTATGAAGCATCAGAAGGAGTCTATGAGTATGTATAGAAAGCCCAAGGTCGAGGACTCTTTGGCCAGAAATATGTTCAGAAGGTCAAAAGAGGACCTCTGAATAGCTGATTTATCATCAAAAGGATTCTAGAACTTTATATAGTTTGAAAAATTTTGAGGACACTTTGACCACAAATAAGTTCAAAAGGTCAGATATGGACATCTATATGGCTTATGAAGCATCAGAAGTATTCTATGAGTATGTATAGAAAGCCCAAGGTCGAGGACTCTTTGGCCAGAAATATGTTCAGAAGGTCAAAAGAGGACCTCTGAATAGCTGATTTATCATCAAAAGGATTCTAGAACTTTATATAGTTTGAAAAATTTTGAGGACACTTTGACCACAAATAAGTTCAAAAGGTCAGACATGGACATCTATATGGCTTATGAAGCATCAGAAGTATTCTATGAGTATGTATAGAAAGCCCAACATCGAGGACTCTTTGGCCAGAAATATATTCCTTGGGTCAAAAATGGACTACTGTATGGTTGACGTAACATCAGAAAGAATCAACGAGTTTGTACAGAAAGGTCAAGTTTCGAGTACTCCTTGGCCAGAAATATATTCAGTATGTCAAATATGGACTTTTGTCAAGATGATATAACATCCGAAGATATCAGTCTGAATGTATTGTATTAATCTTTTAGGACTCTTTGGCCAGAAATATGTTCAGGAGGTCAAAAGGGGACCTCTGAATAGCTGATTTATCATCAAAAGTATTCTTTAACTTTATATAGTTTGAAAAATTTTGAGGACTCTTTTGACCACAAATAAGTTCAAAAGGTCAGATATGGACATCTATATGGTTTTGAAGTATCAAAAGTATTCTATGGGTATTTATAGAAAGCCCAAGATCTACTCTTTGGCCAGAAATATTTTCAGCAGGTCAATTATGGACTTCTGTAAGGCTGATTTAACATCAGAAGGAGTCGATAAGTTTATAATAGTAAAAAACATTTTGAGGATTCTTTGGCCAAAAATATGTTCAATTGGTCTTATATGGTCTACAGTCTGGCTGATATAACATTATGAGAAGTCTGTATAGTAGGAGAAATATGTATAGTAAGGTAAATGTTCAAGGTCTCTGGCCAGAAATATGTTCAGAAGGTCAAATATGGACTTCTGTATGGTTGATTTAACATCAGAAGGAGTCTATATTCGTTTATTGTAGACAACATCATTTTGAGAACTCTTTTGTCAATTATTTATTATCAGAAGGAGACTATAACTTTATATAGTTTGAAAAATTTTGAGGACACTGACCAGAAATAAGTTTAAAAGGTAAGCCATAAGCCATATAGATATCCATATAGATATCCATGGCTTATGAAGCATCAGGAGTCAATGATGTATGAATAGAAATCGAGGACTCTTTGCCCAGAAATATGTTACTTTGGTCAAATATGGACTTCTGTATGGCTGATCAGGAGTCGAAGAGTATGTATAGAAAGTTAACATCAGTTGACTGAATGTATAAGTAGATTAATTAATGTGCAGTAAAGGAAAATCATTGCACTGGCTTTTGCTTTACAATGGACACAATTAACTCATTCCGTTGAACAACGATAGAATTCACGGTAGAATTCCGGAACATATAGATAATGCACTTTTCGCATTGCATTGCACACCAGAACTAACTCCTTCCCATGTTCATTAAAGAGATAACATTTATGTTGTTGCATTGCATTGCACAAACGATCTAACGTTGTCCACTGAACAATAACATATAGGCTATGCACTTCTTGGATTGCATTGCATTGCACACTACAACTAATTCATTCCCATGTTCATTAAAGAGATAACATATGTTGTTGCATTGCACAAACGATCTATCGTTGTGCATCATTGAAGAAAAACATATGCACTTCTATCCCTGCATTGCACACCAAAACTAATCCTTCCCATGTTCAATAAAGAGATAACATCTGTTGTTGCATTGCATTGCACAAACGATCTAACGTTGTGCAATGAAGAGTAACATAGGCCATGCACTTTTTGCATTGCATTGCACACCAGATCAAACTCCTTCCCATGTTCAATAAAGAGATAATATGTTGCATTGCATTGCACAAACGATCTAACGTTGTGCATTGAAGAATAACATACAGGCTAAATGCATGCACTGTATTGCATTGCACACCCGGACTAACTCCTTCACATGTTTATTAAAGAGATAACATAATGTTATGCAACATTGCATTGCTTTGCACAAAAGATCTAACGATGTGCACTGAAGAATAACATTAATGCTCTCTTTGCATTGCATTGCACAGCAGAACTAACCTCTTCCCATGTTCATAAAGAGATAACATTTTGCATTGCATTGCACAAAACGATCGTTTGTCTCAACGATCAATGTTGTGCATTGAAGAATAACATATAGGCTAAATGCATGCATTGTATTGCATTGCACACCAGAACTAACTCATTCGCATGTTCATTAAAGAGATAACGCATGTTGCATTGCATTGCATTGCAGAAACGATCTAACGTTGTGCATTGAAGAATAACATTTATGCACTTTTTGCATTGCATTGCACACTGAAACTAACTCCTTCCCATGTTCAGTAAAGAGATAACATGTTGCATTGCATTGAATTGCATTGCATTGCAGAAACGATCTAACGTTGTGCACTGAAGAATAACATTTAGGGTATGCACTTTTGGCATTGCATTGCATTGCACACCAGATCTTACTCCTTCAAATGTTTTTTAAAGAGATAACATAGGCCATGCACTTTTTGAATTGCATTGCACATTAGAACTAACTCCTTCAAATGTTCATTGAAGAGATAACATTTTTCATTGCGTTGCTCAAACGATCTAACGTTGTGCATTGAAGAGAAACATAGACCATGCACTTTTTGCATTGCATTGAATTGCACACCAGAACTAACTCTTTCCCATGTTCACTAAAGAGATAACATGTTGCATTGCATTGCATTGCATTGCAGAAACGATCTAATGTTGTGCACTGAATAATAACATTTATGCACTTTTTGCATTGCATTGCATTGCACACCAGAACTAACTCCTTCAAATGTTAGAAAAGATAGTTATGGTGTGCAATGCAACGCATTGCAAAAAGTGAATAGCCAATGTTACTCTTCAGTGCAAAACGTTAGATCGTTTGTGCATAACATATGTTATCTCTTTAATGAACATGGGAAGGAGTTAGTTCGGGTGTGCAATGCAATACAATGCATGCATATAGCCTATATGTTATTCTTCAATGCACAACGTTATGCAATGCACAATGCAATGCAAAATGTTATCTCTTTAATAAGCATTTGAAGGTGTTGAAGGAGTTAGTTCTTGTGTGCAATGCAATGCAAAGCAATGCAAAAAATGCATGGCCTATGTTACTCTTCAATGCACAACGTTAGATCGTTTGTGCAATGCAATGCAAAATGTTATCTCTTTACTGAACATGGGAAGGAGTTAGATCTGGTGTGCAATGCAATGCAAAAAGTGCATGGCTATGTTACTATTCAATGCACAACGTTAGATCGTTTGTGCAATGCAATGCAACAACATTGCAACTTATCTCTTTAAAGAAAATGGGAATGAGTTAGTTCTTGTGTGCAATGCAATGTAAGAATTGCATAGCCTATATTATTCTTCAATGCACAACGTTAGATCGTTTGTTGCAATGCAATGCAAAATGTTATTTCTTTAATAAACATTTGAAGGAGTTAGTTCTGGTGTGCAATGCAATGCAATGCAAAAAGTGCGTGGCCTATATGTTATTCTTCAGTGCACAACGTTAGATCGTTTGTGTAATGCAATGCAAAATGTTATCTCTTTAGTAAACATTTGAAGGAGTTAGTTCTGGTGTGCAATGCAAAGCAATGCAAAAAGTGAACAGCCTATGTTACTCTTCAATGCACAACGTTAGATCGTTTGTGCAAAACAATGAAATGTTGCATAACATATGTTATCTCTTTAATGAACATGGGACGGAGTTAGTTCGGGTGTGCAATGCAATACAATGCATGCATTTAGCCTATATGTTATTCTTCAATGCACAACGTTAGATCGTGCAAAATGTTATCTCTTTAATAAACATTTGAAGGAGTTAGTTCTGGTGTGAAATGCAATGCAAAAAATGCATAAATGTTATTCTATAGTGCACAGTGTTAGATCGTTTGTGCAAAGCAATATAATGTTGCATAACATATGTTATCGTTTGTGAAATGCAATACAACATCATTGCACCTTATTTCTTTAAAGAAAATGGGAATGATTTAGTTCTGGTGTGTAATGCAATGCAAGAATTGCATAGCCTATATTATTCTTCAATGCACAACGTTAGATCGTTTGTGCAATGCAAAATGTTATCTCTTTAATAAACATTTGAAGGAATTAGTTCTGGTGTGCAATGCAATACAATGCAAAAAGTGCATAAATATTCTTCAGTGCACAACGTTAGATCGCGCAACGTTAGATCGTTTCTGCAAAACAATGAAATGTTGCATAACATACGTTATCTCTTTTATGAACATGAGAAGGAGTTATTTCGGGTGTGCAATACAATGCATGCATTTAGTCTATATGTTATTCTTCAATGCACAAAGTTAGATCGTTTGTGCAATGCAATGCAAAATGTTATCTCTTTACTGAACATGGGAAGGAGTTAGATCTGGTGTGCAATGCCATGCAAAAAGTGCATGGCTATGTTACTATTCAATGCACAACGTTAGATCGTTTGTGCAATGCAATGCAACAACATTGCAACTTATCTCTTTAAAGAAAATGGGAATGAGTTAGTTCTTGTGTGCAATGCAATGCAAGAATTGCATAGCCTATATTATTCTTCAATGCACAACGTTAGATCGTTTGTTGCAATGCAATGCAAAATGTTATTTCTTTAATAAACATTTGAAGGAGTTAGTTCTGGTGTGCAATGCAAAGCAATGCAAAAAGTGCATAGCCTATGTTATTCTTCAGTGCACAGCGTTACATCGTTTGTGCAATGCAATGCAATGCAACATGTTATCCCTTTAATGAACATGGGAAGGAGCTAGTTCTGGTGTGCAATGAAATGCAAAGCAAAAAGTGAACAGCCTATGTTACTCTTCAATGCACAACGTTAGATCGTTTGTGCAAAACAATGAAATGTTGCATAACATATGTTATCTCTTTAATGAACATGGGACGGAGTTAGTTCGGGTGTGCAATGCAATACAATGCATGCATTTAGCCTATATGTTATTCTTCAATGCACAACGTTAGATCGTGCAAAATGTTATCTCTTTAATAAACATTTGAAGGAGTTAGTTCTGGTGTGCAATGCAATGCAAAAAATGCATAAATGTTATTCTATAGTGCACAGTGTTAGATCGTTTGTGCAAAGCAATATAATGTTGCATAACATATGTTATCATTTGTGAAATGCAATACAACATCATTGCACCTTATTTCTTTAAAGAAAATGGGAATGATTTAGTTCTGGTGTGTAATGCAATGCAAGAATTGCATAGCCTATATTATTCTTCAATGCACAACGTTAGATCGTTTGTGCAATGCAAAATGTTATCTCTTTAATAAACATTTGAAGGAATTAGTTCTGGTGTGCAATGCAATACAATGCAAAAAGTGCATAAATATTCTTCAGTGCAGAATGTTAGATCGCGCAACGGTTAGATCGTTTCTGCAAAACAATGAAATGTTGCATAACATACGTTATCTCTTTTATGAACATGGGAAGGAGTTAGTTCGGGTGTGCAATACAATGCATGCATTTAGTCTATATGTTATTCTTCAATGCACAAAGTTAGATCGTTTGTGCAATGCAATGCAAAATGTTATCTCTTTACTGAACATGGGAAGGAGTTAGATCTGGTGTGCAATGCAATTTTCAAAAAGTGCATGGCTATGTTACTATTCAATGCACAACGTTAGATCGTTTGTGCAATGCAATGCAACAACATTGCAACTTATCTCTTTAAAGAAAATGGGAATGAGTTAGTTCTTGTGTGCAATGCAATGTAAGAATTGCATAGCCTATATTATTCTTCAATGCACAACGTTAGATCGTTTGTTGCAATGCAATGCAAAATGTTATTTCTTTAATAAACATTTGAAGGAGTTAGTTCTGGTGTGCAATGCAATGCAATGCAAAAAGTGCGTGGCCTATATGTTATTCTTCAGTGCACAACGTTAGATCGTTTGTGCAATGCAATGCAAAATGTTATCTCTTTAGTAAACATTTGAAGGAGTTAGTTCTGGTGTGCAATGCAAAGCAATGCAAAAAGTGCATAGCCTATGTTATTCTTCAGTGCACAGCGTTAGATCGTTTGTGCAGTACAATGCAATGACACATGTTATCCCTTTAATGAACATGGGAAGGAGTTAGTTCTGGTGTGCAATCCAAGAAGTGCATAGCCTATATGTTATTGTTCAGTGGACAACGTTAGATCCTTTGTGCAATGCATAAATGTTATATCTTTAATGAACGTGGGAAGGAGTTAGTTCTGGTGTGCAATGCAATGCGAAAAGTGCTTTATCTATATGTTTATTCTTCAGTGCATTCTAACGTTGCCCAACTTAAGAATAAACATATAGATAAAGCACTTTTCGCATTGCATTGCACACTAGAACTAACTCCTATAATTGTGTCCATTGTAAAGCAACAGCTAGTGCAATGATTTTCCTTCACTGCACATTAACCTACTTATACATTCAGTCAACTGATGTTAACTTTCTATACATACTCTTCGACTCCTGATGTACGTAAGTATATGTTTGACTAAAGTAACATATTTCTGGCCAAACAGTCCTCGATTTCTATACATACTCATTGACTCCTGATGCTTCTTAAGCCAATATAGATATCCATAGAGATATGGCTTATGGCTTACCTTTTGAAATTATTTCTACTCAAAGTGTCCTCAAAAATTTTCAAACTATGTAAAGTTATAGTCTCCTTCTGATGATAAATCAGCTATACAGAGGTCTCCTTTTGACCTCCTGAACATATCTCTGGCCAATGAGTCCTCGATCTTGGGCTTTCTATACATACTCATAGATTGCTTCTGATGCTTCATAAGCCATATAGATGTCCATATCTGACCTTTTGAACTTATTTGTGGTCAGTGTCCTCAAAAATTTTTCAAACTAAATAAAGTTCCTTTTGATGATAAATCAGCTACTCAGAGGTCCCCTTTTGACCTACTGAACATATTTCTGGCCAAAGAGTCCTAAAAGATAAAAGCAATACATTCAGACTGATATCTTCGGATGTTATATCCTCCAAACAAAAGTCCATATTTGACATACTGAATTTTTTTCTGGCCAAGGAGTATTCGAAACTTGGGCTTTCAATACATACTTGTTGACTCTTTCTGATGTTACATCAAAAAGTCAATTTTTGACCCAAGGAATATATTTCTGGCCAAAGAGTCCTCGATCTTGGGCTTTCTATACATACTCATAGATTGCTTCTGATGCTTCATAAGCCATATATATGTCCATATCTGACCTTTTAATTTATTTGTGGTCAAAGGATCCTCAAAATTTTTCAAACTATATAAAGTTGTCGAATCCTTTTGATGATAAATCAGCTATTCAGAGGTTTTGACCTCCTGAACATATTTCTGGCCAAAGAGTCCTCGATCTTGGGCTTTCTATATATACTCATAGACTCCCTCTGATGCTTCAAAATCCATATAGATGTCCATATCTGACCTCTTGAACTTATTTCTGGTCAAAGGGTCCTCAAAATTTTTCAAACTATATGAAGTTTTAGAATTCTTTTTATGATAAATCAGCTATTCAGAGGTCCCCTTTTGACCTCCTGAACATATTTCTGGCCAAAGAGTCCTCGATCTTGGGCTTTCTATATATACTCATAGACTCCCTCTGATGCTTCAAAATCCATATAGATGTCCATATCTGACCTTTTGAACTTATTTCTGGTCAAAGGGGTCCTAAAAAGTGTTTAAACTATATAAAGTTATAGACTCTTTCTGATGATAAATCAGCTATTCAGAGGTCCCCTTTTGACCTACTGAACATATTTCTGGCCAAAGAGTCCTAAAAGATTAATACAATACATTCAGACTGATATCTTCGGATGTTATATCCTCCTGACAAAAGACCATATTTGACATACTGAATTTTTTTCTAGCCAAGGAGTATTCGAAACTTGGGCTTTCTATACATACTCCTTCTGATGCTTCATAAGCCTTATATATGCCCATATCTGACCTTTTGAACTTATTTGTGGTCAACGGGTCCTCAAAATTTTTCAAACTATATAAAGTTATAGAATTCTTTTGATCATAAATCAGCTATTCAGAGGTTTTGATCTCCTGAACATATTTCTGGCCAAAGAGTCCTCGATCTTGGGCTTTCTATATATACTCATAGACTAACTCTGATGCTTCAAAAGCCATATAGATGTCC
Organism: Squalius cephalus; assembly: GCF_949319135.1. NCBI lineage: Eukaryota > Metazoa > Chordata > Actinopteri > Cypriniformes > Leuciscidae > Squalius > Squalius cephalus. Next base: position 14,970,803 of record NC_137126.1, read on the forward strand.
ATATCTGACCTTTTGAACTTATTTCTGGTAAAAGGGTCCTAAAAAGTTTTTAAACTATATAAAGTTATAGACTCTTTCTGATGATAAATCAGCTATTCAGAGGTCCCCTTTTGACCTACTGAACATATTTCTGGCCAAAGAGTCCTCGATATTGGGCTTTCTATACATACTCATAGACTCCGTCTGATGCTTCATAAGCCATATAGATGTCCATATCTGACCTTTTGAACTTATTTGTGGTCAAAGTGTCCTCAAAATGTTTCAAACTATATAAAGTTATAGACTCCTTTTGATGCTAAATCAGCTATTAAGAGGTCCCCTTTTGACCTCTTGAACATATTTCTCGCCAAAGAGTCCTCGATCTTGGGCTTTCTATACATACTCAAGACTCCTTCTGATGCTTCATAAGCCATATAGATGTCCATATCTGACCTTTTGAACTTATTTGTGGTCAAAGGGTCCTCAAAAGTTTTCAAACTTTTTAAAGTTATAGACTCTTTCTGATGATAAATCAGCTATTCAGAGGTCCCCTTTTGACCTACTGAACATATTTCTGGCCAAAGAGTCCCAAAAGATTAATACAATACATTCAGACTGATATCTTCGGATGTTATATCCTCCTGACAAAAGTCCATATTTGACATACTGAATTTTTTTCTGGCCATGGAGTATTCGAAACTTGGGCTTTCTATACCTTCTGATGCTTCATAAGCCATATATATGTCCATATCTGACCTTTTGAACTGATTTGTGGTCAAAGGGTCCTCAAAATTTTTCAAACTGTATAAAGTTGTCGAATCCTTTTGATGATAAATCAGCTATTCAGAGGTTTTGACCTCATGAACATATTTCTGGCCAAAGAGTTCTCGATCTTGGGCTTTCTATACATACTCATAGACTCCGTCTGATGCTTCATAAGCCATATAGATGTCCATATCTGACCTTTTGAACTTATTTCTGGTCAAAGTGTCCTCAAAAATTTTCAAACTATATAAAGTTATAGACTCCTTTTGATGATAAATCAGTATTTCATGGAGCCCCTTTTGACCTCCTGATCATATTTCTGGCCAAAGAGTCCTCGATCTTGGGCTTTCTATATATACTCTTAGACTCTTTCTGATGCTTCAAAATCCATATAGATGTCCATATCTGACCTTTTGAACTTATTTCTGGTCAAAGGGTCCTCAAAATTTTTCAAACTATATAAAGTTATAGAATTCTTTTGATGATAAATCAGCTATTCAGAGGTCCCCTTTTGACCTCCTGAACATATTTCTGGCCAAAGAGTCCTCGATATTGGGCTTTCTATACATACTCATAGACTCCTTCTGATGCTTCATAAGCCATATAGATGTCCATATCTGACCTTTTGAACTTATTTGTGGTCAAAGTGTCCTCAAAATTTTTCAAACTATATAAAGTTATAGAATTCTTTTGATGATAAATCAGCTATTCAGAGGTCCCCTTTTGACCTCCTGAACATATTTCTCGCCAAAGAGTCCTCGATCTTGGGCTTTCTATATATACTCATAGACTCCCTCTGATGCTTCAAAAGCCATATAGATGTCCATATCTGACCTTTTGAACTTATTTCTGGTTAAAGGGTCCTCAAAAGTTTTCAAACTATATAAAGTTATAGACTCTTTCTGATGATAAATCAGCTATTCAGAGGTCCCCTTTTGACCTCCTGAACATATTTCTGGCCAAAGAGTCCTAAAAGATTAATACAATACATTCAGACTGATATCTTCGGATGTTATATCATCCTGACAAAAGTCCATATTTGACATACTGAATTTTTTCTGGCCAAGGAGTTCTCAAAACTTGACCTTTCCATATATACTCGTTGACTCTTTCTAATGTTACGTCAACCATACAGAAGTCCATTTTTGACCCAAGGAATATATTTCTGGCCAAAGAGTCCTCGATCTTGGGCTTTCTATACATACTCATAGACTCCCTCTGATGCTCCATAAGCCATGTAGATGTCCAAATCTGACCTTTTGAACTTATTTGTGGTCAAAGTGTCCTCAAAATCTTTCAAACTATATAAAGTTATAGACTCCTTTTGATGATAAATCAGCTATTCAGAGGTCCCATTTTGACCTCCTGGACATATTTCTGGCCAAAGAGTCCTCGATCTTGGGCTTTCTATACATACTCATAGACTCCCTCTGATGCTTCATAAACCATATAGATGTCCATATCTGACCTTTTGAACTTATTTGTGGTCAAAGTGTCCTCAAAATCTTTCAAACTATATAAAGTTATAGAATTCTTTTGATGATAAATCAGCTATTCAGAGGTGCCCTTTTGACCTCCTGAACATATTTCTCGCCAAAGAGTCCTCGATCTTGGGCTTTCTATACATACTCATAGACTCCTTCTGATGCTTCTTTTCATGGGGCCCCTTTTGACCTCCTGAACATATTTCTGGCCAAAGAGTCCTCGATCTTGGGCTTTCTATACATACTCATAGACTCCCTCTGATGCTTCAAAAGCCATATAGATGTCCATATCTGACCTTTTGAACTTATTTGTGGTCAAAGTGTCCTCAAAATTTTTCAAACTATATAAAGTTATAGACTCTTTCTGATGATAAATCAGCTATTCAGAGGTCCCCTTTTGACCTACTGAACATATTTCTGGCCAAAGAGTCCTAAAAGATTAATACAATACATTCAGACTGATATCTTCGGATGTTATATCCTCCTGACAAAAGTCCATATATGACATACTGAATTTTTTTCTGGCCAAAGAGTATTCGAAACTTGGGCTTTCTATACATACTCCTTCTGATGCTTCATAAGCCATATATATGTCCATATCTGACCTTTTGAACTTATTTGTGGTCAAATGGTCCTCAAAATTTTTCAAACTGTATAAAGTTTTCGAATCCTTTTGATGATAAATCAGCTATTCAGAGGTTTTGACCTCCTGAACATATTTCTGGCCAAAGAGTCCTCGATCTTGGGCTTTCTATACATACTCATAGACTCCTTCTGATGAATCATAAGCCATATATAGATGTCCATATCTGACCTTTTGAACTTATTTCTGGTCAAAGTGTCCTCAAAATTTTTCAAACTATATAAAGTTATAGAATTCTTTTGATGATAAATCATCTATTCAGAGGTCCTCTTTTGACCTCCTGAACATATTTCTGGCCAAAGAGTCCTCGACCTTGGGCTTTCTATACATACTCATAGACTCCTTCTGATGCTTCATAAGCCATATAGATGTCCATATCTGACCTTTTGAACTTATTTGTGGTCAAAGTGTCCTCAAAATTTTTCAAACTATATAAAGTTGTCGAATCCTTTTGATGATAAATCAGCTATTCAGAGGTTTTGACCTCCTGAACATATTTCTGGCCAAAGAGTCCTCGATCTTGGGCTTTCTATATATACTCATAGACTCTCTCTGATGCTTCAAAATCCATATAGATGTCCATATCTGACCTTTTGAACTTATTTCTGGTCAAAGTGTCCTCAAAATATTTCAAACTATATAAAGTTATAGAATTATTTTGATGATAAATCAGCTATTCAGAGGTCCCCTTTTGACCTCCTGAACATATTTCTCGCCAAAGAGTCCTCGATCTTGGGCTTTCTATACATACTCATAGACTCCTTCTGATGCTTAATTTCATGGGTCCCCTTTTGACCTCCTAAACATATTTCTGGCCAAAGAGTCCTCAATCTTGGGCTTTCTATACATACTCATAGACTCCCTCTGATGCTTCAAAAGCCATATAGATGTCCAAATCTGACCTTTTGAACTTATTTCTGGTCAAAGGGTCCTCAAAAGTTTTCAAACTATATAAAGTTATAGACTCTTTCTGATGATAAATCAGCTATTCAGAGGTCCCCTTTTGACCTACTGAACATATTTCTGGCCAAAGAGTCCTAAAAGATTAATACAATACATTCAGACTGATATCTTCGGATGTTATATCCTCCTGACAAAAGTCCATATATGACATACTGAATTTTTTTCTGGCCAAGGAGTATTTGAAACTTGGTCTTTCTATACATTCTGATGCTTCATAAGCCATATATATGTCCATATCTGACCTTTTGAACTTATTTGTGGTCAAAGGGTCCTCAAAATTTTTCAAACTATATAAAGTTGTCGAATCCTTTTGATGATAAATCAGCTATTCTGAGGTTTTGACCTCCTGAACATATTTCTGGCCAAAGAGTCCTCGATCTTGGGCTTTCTATACATACTCATAGACTCCTTCTGATGCATCATAAGCCATATAGATGTCCATATCTGACCTTTTGAACTTATTTCTGGTCAAAGTGTCCTCAAAATTTTTCAAACTATATAAAGTTATAGAATTCTTTTGATGATAAATCATCTATTCAGAGGTCCTCTTTTGTCCTCCTGAACATATTTCTGGCCAAAGAGTCCTCGACCTTGGGCTTTCTATACATACTCATAGACTCCTTCTGATGCTTCATAAGCCATATAGATGTCCATATCTGACCTTTTGAACTTATTTGTGGTCAAAGTGTCCTCAAAATTTTTCAAACTATATAAAGTTGTCGAATCCTTTTGATGATAAATCAGCTATTCAGAGTTTTGACCTCCTGAACATATTTCTGGCCAAAGAGTCCTCGATCTTGGGCTTTCTATATATACTCATAGACTCCCTCTGATGCTTCAAAATCCATATAGATGTCCATATCTGACTTTTTGAACTTATTTCTGGTCAAAGGGTCCTCAAAATTTTTCAAACTATATAAAGTTATAGAATTCTTTAGATGATAAATCAGCTATTCAGAGGTCACCTTTTGACCTCCTGAACATATTTCTGGCCAAAGAGTCCTCGATATTGGGCTTTCTATACATACTCATAGACTCCTTCTGATGCTTCATAAGCCATATAGATGTCCATATCTGACCTTTTGAACTTATTTGTGGTCAAAGTGTCCTCAAAATTTTTCAAACTATATAAAGTTATAGACTCCTTTTGATGATAAATCAGTATTTCATGGGGCCCCTTTTGACCTCCTGAACATATTTCTGGCCAAAGAGTCCTCGATCTTGGGCTTTCTATATATACTCATAGACTTTCTCTGATGCTTCAAAATCCATATAGATGTCCATATCTGACCTTTTTAACTTATTTGTGGTCAAAGTGTACTCAAAAATTTTCAAACTATATAAAGTTATAGACTCCTTTTGATGATAAATCAGTATTTCATGGGGCCCCTTTTGACCTCCTGAACATATTTCTCGCCAAAGAGTCCTCGATCTTGGGCTTTCTATACATACTCATAGACTCCTTCTGATGCTTCTTTTCATGGGGCCCCTTTTGACCTCCTGAACATATTTCTGGCCAAAGAGTCCTCGATCTTGGGCTTTCTATACATACTCATAGACTCCCTCTGATGCTTCAAAAGCCATATAGATGTCCATATCTGACCTTTTGAACTTATTTGTGGTCAAAGTGTCCTCAAAATTTTTCAAACTATATAAAGTTATAGACTCTTTCTGATGATAAATCAGCTATTCAGAGGTCCCCTTTTGACCTACTGAACATATTTCTGGCCAAAGAGTCCTAAAAGATTAATACAATACATTCAGACTGATATCTTCGGATGTTATATCCTCCTGACAAAAGTCCATATATGACATACTGAATTTTTTTCTGGCCAAAGAGTATTCGAAACTTGGGCTTTCTATACATACTCCTTCTGATGCTTCATAAGCCATATATATGTCCATATCTGACCTTTTGAACTTATTTGTGGTCAAATGGTCCTCAAAATTTTTCAAACTGTATAAAGTTTTCGAATCCTTTTGATGATAAATCAGCTATTCAGAGGTTTTGACCTCCTGAACATATTTCTGGCCAAAGAGTCCTCGATCTTGGGCTTTCTATACATACTCATAGACTCCTTCTGATGAATCATAAGCCATATATAGATGTCCATATCTGACCTTTTGAACTTATTTCTGGTCAAAGTGTCCTCAAAATTTTTCAAACTATATAAAGTTATAGAATTCTTTTGATGATAAATCATCTATTCAGAGGTCCTCTTTTGACCTCCTGAACATATTTCTGGCCAAAGAGTCCTCGACCTTGGGCTTTCTATACATACTCATAGACTCCTTCTGATGCTTCATAAGCCATATAGATGTCCATATCTGACCTTTTGAACTTATTTGTGGTCAAAGTGTCCTCAAAATTTTTCAAACTATATAAAGTTGTCGAATCCTTTTGATGATAAATCAGCTATTCAGAGGTTTTGACCTCCTGAACATATTTCTGGCCAAAGAGTCCTCGATCTTGGGCTTTCTATATATACTCATAGACTCTCTCTGATGCTTCAAAATCCATATAGATGTCCATATCTGACCTTTTGAACTTATTTCTGGTCAAAGTGTCCTCAAAATATTTCAAACTATATAAAGTTATAGAATTATTTTGATGATAAATCAGCTATTCAGAGGTCCCCTTTTGACCTCCTGAACATATTTCTCGCCAAAGAGTCCTCGATCTTGGGCTTTCTATACATACTCATAGACTCCTTCTGATGCTTAATTTCATGGGTCCCCTTTTGACCTCCTAAACATATTTCTGGCCAAAGAGTCCTCAATCTTGGGCTTTCTATACATACTCATAGACTCCCTCTGATGCTTCAAAAGCCATATAGATGTCCAAATCTGACCTTTTGAACTTATTTCTGGTCAAAGGGTCCTCAAAAGTTTTCAAACTATATAAAGTTATAGACTCTTTCTGATGATAAATCAGCTATTCAGAGGTCCCCTTTTGACCTACTGAACATATTTCTGGCCAAAGAGTCCTAAAAGATTAATACAATACATTCAGACTGATATCTTCGGATGTTATATCCTCCTGACAAAAGTCCATATATGACATACTGAATTTTTTTCTGGCCAAGGAGTATTTGAAACTTGGTCTTTCTATACATTCTGATGCTTCATAAGCCATATATATGTCCATATCTGACCTTTTGAACTTATTTGTGGTCAAAGGGTCCTCAAAATTTTTCAAACTATATAAAGTTGTCGAATCCTTTTGATGATAAATCAGCTATTCTGAGGTTTTGACCTCCTGAACATATTTCTGGCCAAAGAGTCCTCGATCTTGGGCTTTCTATACATACTCATAGACTCCTTCTGATGCATCATAAGCCATATAGATGTCCATATCTGACCTTTTGAACTTATTTCTGGTCAAAGTGTCCTCAAAATTTTTCAAACTATATAAAGTTATAGAATTCTTTTGATGATAAATCATCTATTCAGAGGTCCTCTTTTGTCCTCCTGAACATATTTCTGGCCAAAGAGTCCTCGACCTTGGGCTTTCTATACATACTCATAGACTCCTTCTGATGCTTCATAAGCCATATAGATGTCCATATCTGACCTTTTGAACTTATTTGTGGTCAAAGTGTCCTCAAAATTTTTCAAACTATATAAAGTTGTCGAATCCTTTTGATGATAAATCAGCTATTCAGAGTTTTGACCTCCTGAACATATTTCTGGCCAAAGAGTCCTCGATCTTGGGCTTTCTATATATACTCATAGACTCCCTCTGATGCTTCAAAATCCATATAGATGTCCATATCTGACTTTTTGAACTTATTTCTGGTCAAAGGGTCCTCAAAATTTTTCAAACTATATAAAGTTATAGAATTCTTTAGATGATAAATCAGCTATTCAGAGGTCCCCTTTTGACCTCCTGAACATATTTCTGGCCAAAGAGTCCTCGATATTGGGCTTTCTATACATACTCATAGACTCCTTCTGATGCTTCATAAGCCATATAGATGTCCATATCTGACCTTTTGAACTTATTTGTGGTCAAAGTGTCCTCAAAATTTTTCAAACTATATAAAGTTATAGACTCCTTTTGATGATAAATCAGTATTTCATGGGGCCCCTTTTGACCTCCTGAACATATTTCTGGCCAAAGAGTCCTCGATCTTGGGCTTTCTATATATACTCATAGACTTTCTCTGATGCTTCAAAAATCCATATAGATGTCCATATCTGACCTTTTTAACTTATTTGTGGTCAAAGTGTACTCAAAAATTTTCAAACTATATAAAGTTATAGACTCCTTTTGATGATAAATCAGTATTTCATGGGGCCCCTTTTGACCTCCTGAACATATTTCTGGCCAAAGAGTCCTCGATCTTGGGCTTTCTATATATACTCATAGACTCCCTCTGATGCTTCAAAAATCCATATAGATGTCCATATCTGACCTTTTGAACTTATTTCTGGTCAAAGGGTCCTCAAAATTTTTCAAACTATATAAAGTTATAGAATTCTTTTGATGATAAATCAGCTATTCAGAGGTCCCCTTTTGACCTCCTGAACATATTTCTGGCCAAAGAGTCCTCGATATTGGGCTTTCTATACATACTCATAGACTCCTTCTGATGCTTCATAAGCCATATAGATGTCCATATCTGACCTTTTGAACTTATTTGTGGTCAAAGTATCCTCAAAATTTTTCAAACTATATAAAGTTATAGAATTCTTTTGATGATAAATCAGCTATTCAGAGGTCCCCTTTTGACCTCCTGAACATATTTCTCGCCAAAGAGTCCTCGATCTTGGGCTTTCTATATATACTCCTAGACTCCCTCTGATGCTTCAAAGGCCATATAGATGTCCATATCTGACCTTTTGAACTTATTTCTGGTCAAAGGGTCCTCAAAAGTTTTCAAACTATATAAAGTTATAGACTCCTTTTGATGATAAATCAGTATTTCATGGAGCCCCTTTTGACCTCCTGAACATATTTCTGGCCAAAGAGTCCTCGATCTTGGGCTTTCTATATATACTCTTAGACTCTTTCTGATGCTTCAAAATCCATATAGATGTCCATATCTGACCTTTTGAACTTATTTCTGGTCAAAGGGTCCTCAAAATTTTTCAAACTATATAAAGTTATAGAATTCTTTTGATTATAAATCAGCTATTCAGAGGTCTCCTTTTGACCTCCTGAACATATTTCTGGCCAAAGAGTCCTCGATATTGGGCTTTCTATACATACTCATAGACTCCTTCTGATGCTTCATAAGCCATATAGATGTCCATATCTGATCTTTTGAACTTATTTGTGGTCAAAGTGTCCTCAAAATTTTTCAAACTATATAAAGTTATAGAATTCTTTTGATGATAAATCAGCTATTCAGAGGTCCCCTTTTGACCTCCTGAACATATTTCTCGCCAAAGAGTCCTCGATCTTGGGCTTTCTATATATACTCATAGACTCCCTCTGATGCTTCAAAAGCCATATAGATGTCCATATCTGACCTTTTGAACTTATTTCTGGTCAAAGGGTCCTCAAAAGTTTTCAAACTATTTAACGAGTTTGCTTGCCCATAAAATCTTTCAGATATTAGGTTCAACTTATTTGGCTTGCTGTCCACTGAAGAGGGGCTCGATGAAGCAGCTTCAACTCGAGCTCTGATATACCCCCCAGTGGCTAAATGTAGGATATGATAATTGAAGGGCAAGGTACCGGAGATGAAGGTGGAGTTTGGGGAGGTGGAGGGATACTGGAACAGCTTGATGCTAGAGAGAGGTAAGCGGCTGCTTATATACTCAGGCTGTTGATTGAAAGATTAGATGGGCTCACTCCCTAACTCCTCTCTAACTTGCGTTTAGGAACTTCATATAAAGTTATAGACTCTTTCTGATGATAAATCAGCTATTCAGAGGTCCCCTTTTGACCTCCTGAACATATTTCTGGCCAAAGAGTCCTAAAAGATTAATACAATACATTCAGACTGATATCTTCGGATGTTATATCATCCTGACAAAAGTCCATATTTGACATACTGAATTTTTTCTGGCCAAGGAGTTCTCGAAACTTGACCTTTCCATATATACTCGTTGACTCTTTCTAATGTTACGTCAACCATACAGAAGTCCATTTTTGACCCAAGGAATATATTTCTGGCCAAAGAGTCCTCGATCTTGGGCTTTCTATACATACTCATAGACTCCCTCTGATGCTCCATAAGCCATATAGATGTCCAAATCTGACCTTTTGAACTTATTTGTGGTCAAAGTGTCCTCAAAATCTTTCAAACTATATAAAGTTATAGACTCCTTTTGATGATAAATCAGCTATTCAGAGGTCCCATTTTGACCTAATGGACATATTTCTGGCCAAAGAGTCCTCGATCTTGGGCTTTCTATACATACTCATAGACTCCCTCTGATGCTTCATAAACCATATAGATGTCCATATCTGACCTTTTGAACTTATTTCTGGTCAAAGGGTCCTCAAAAGTTTTCAAACTATATAAAGTTATAGACTCTTTCTGATGATAAATCAGCTATTCAGAGGTCCCCTTTTGACCTACTGAACATATTTCTGGCCAAAGAGTCCTAAAAGATTAATACAATACATTCAGACTGATATCTTCGGATGTTATATCCTCCTGACAAAAGTCCATATATGACATACTGAATTTTTTTCTGGCCAAGGAGTATTCGAAACTTGGGCTTTCTATATATACTCCTTCTGATGCTTCATAAGCCATATATATCCCCTTTTGACCTCCTGAAGATATTTCTGTTGAGGACACTTTGACCACAAATAAGTTCAAAAGGTCAGATATGGACATATATATGGCTTATGAAGCATCAGAAGGAGTCTATGAGTATGTAAGAAAGCCCTAGTTCGAGGACTCTTTGGCAAAAAATATGTTCAGTAGGTCAAAAGGGGACGTCTGAATAGCTGATTTATCATCAAAAGAATTCTATAACTGTAAATAGTTTGAAAAATGTGGAGGACACTTTGACCACAAATGAGTTCAAAAGGTCAGATATGGACATCTATATGGCTTATGATGCATCAGAAGGAGTCTATGAGTATGTATAGAAAGCCCAAGATCGAGGACTCTTTGGCCAGAAATATGTTCAGGAGGTCAAAACCTCTGAATAGCTGATCATCAAAAGGATTCTATAACTTTATATAGTTTGAAAAATTTTGAGGACACTTTGTCCACAAATAAGTTGAAAAGGTCAGATATGGACATATATATGGCTTATGAAGCATCAGAAGGAGTATGTATAGAAAGCCCAAGTTTCAAATACTCCTTGGCCAGAAAAAAATTCAATATGTCAATTTTGGACTTTTGTCAGGAGGATATAGAATCCGAAGATATCAGTCTGAAGATATCAGTATTAATCTTTTAGGACTCTTTGGCCAGAAATATGTTCAGTAGGTCAAAAGGGGACCTCTGAATAGCTGATTAATCATCAGAAAGAATCTATAACTTTATATAGTTTGAAAACTTTTGAGGACCCTTTGAAGATATCAGTCTGAAGATATCAGTATTAATCTTTTAGGACTCTTTGGCCGGAAATATGTTCAGTAGGTCAACAGGGGACCTCTGAATAGCAGATTTATCATCAGAAAGAATCTATAACTTTATATAGTTTGAAAACTTTTGAGCACGCTTTGACCAGAAATGAGTTCAAAAGGTCAGATATGGACATCTATATGGCTTATGATGCATCAGAAGGAGTCTATGAGTATGTATAGAAAGCCCAAGATCGAGGAGTCTTTTGCCAGAAATATGTTCAGGAGGTCAAAAGCTCTGAATAGCTGATTTATCATCAAAAGGATTCTATAACTTTATATAGTTTGAAAATTTTTTAGGACACTTTGACAACAAATAAGTTCAAAAGGTCAGATATGGACATCTATATGGCTTATGAAGTATCAGAAGGAATCTATGAGTATGTATAGAAAGCCCAAGATCGAGGACTCTTTGGCCAGAAATATGTTCAGGAGGTCAAAAGGGGACGCATGAATAGCTGATTTATCATCAAAAGGAGTCTATAACTTTATGTAGTTTGAAAAATTTTAAGGACACTTTGACCACAAATAATTTCAAAAGGTCAGATATGGACATCTATATGGCTTATGAAGCATCAGTAGGAGTATGTATAGAAAGCCCAAGTTTCGAATACTCCTTGGCCAGAAAAAAAATCAGTATGTCAAATATGGACTTTTGTCAGGAGGATTTAGATATCAGTCTGAAGATATCAGTATTAATCTTTTAGGACTCTTTGTCCAGAAATATGTTCCGTAGGTCAACAGGGGACCTCTGAATAGCTGATTTATCATCAAAAGAATTCTATAACTTTATATAGTTTGAAAAATTTGGAGGACACTTTGACCACAAATAAGTTCAAAAGGTCAGATATGGACATCTATATGGCTTATGAAGCATCAGAAGGAGTCTATGAGTATGTATAGAAAGCCCAATATCGAGGACTCTTTGGCCAGAAATATGTTCAGGATGTCAAAACCTCTGAATAGCTGATTTATCATCAAAAGGATTCTAGAACTTTATATAGTTTGAAAATTTTTGAGAACACTTTGAACACAAATAAGTTCAAAAGGTCAGATATGGACATCTATATGGCTTGATGCATCAGAAGGAGTCTATGTGTATGTATAGAAAGCCCAAGATTGAGGACTCTTTGGCCAGAAATATGTTCAGGAGGTCAAAAGGGGACGTCTGAATAGATGATTTATCATCAAAAGAATTCTATAACTTTATATAGTTTGAAAAATGTTGAGGACACTTTGACCACAAATAAGTTCAAAAGGTCAGATATGGACATCTATATGGCTTATGAAGCATCAGAAGGAATCTATGAGTATGTATAGAAATCCCAAGATCGAGGAGTCTTTGGCCAGAAATATGTTCAGGAGGTCAAAACCTCTGAATAGCTGATTTATCATCAAAAGGATTCTATAACTTTATATAGTTTGAAAAATTTTGAGGACACTTTGACCACAAATAAGTTCAAAAGGTCAGATATGGACATCTATAGAATGTATAGAATGTATAGTTCAAAAGGTCAGAGATGGACATTTATATGGCTTATGAAGCATCAGAAGGAGTCAATGAGTAAGTGTAGAAAGCCCAAGATCGAGGACTCTTTGGCCAGAAATATGTTCAGGAGGACAAAAGGGGACGTCTGAATAGCTGATTTATCATCAAAAGAATTCTATAACTTTATATAGTTTGAAAAATTTTGAGGACCCTTTGACCAGAAATAAGTTCAAAAGGTCAGATATGGACATCTATATGGCTTCTGAAGCATCAGAGGGAGTTTATGAGAATATATAGAAAGCCCAAGGTCGAGGACTCTTTGGCCAGAAATATGTTCAGGAGGTCAAAAGAGGACCTCTGAATAGCTGATTTATCATCAAAAGAATACTATAACTTTATATAGTTTGAAAATTTTTGAGGACACTTTGACCACAAATAAGTTCAAAAGGTCAGAGATGGACATTTATATGGCTTATGATGCATCAGAAGGAGTCTATGAGTATGTATAGAAAGCCCAAGATCGAGGACTCTTTGGCCAGAAATATGTTCAGGAGGTCAAAACCTCTGAATAGATGATTTATCATCAAAAGGATTCTATAACTTTATATAGTTTGAAAAATTTTGAGGACACTTTGACCACAAATAAGTTCAAAAGGTCAGATATGGACATCTATATGGCTTATGATGCATCAGAAGGAGTCTATGAGTATGTATAGAAAGCCCAAGATCGAGGACTCTTTGGCCAGAAATATGTTCAGGAGGTCAAAAGGGGACGCATGAATAGCTGATTTATCATCAAAAGGAGTCTATAACTTTATGTAGTTTGAAAAATTTTAAGGACACTTTGACCACAAATAAGTTCAAAAGGTCAGCTATGGACATCTATATGGCTTATGAAGCATCAGAAGGAGTATGTATAGAAAGCCCAAGTTTCGAATACTCCTTGGCCAGAAAAAAAATCAGTATGTCAAATATGGACTTTTGTCAGGAGGATATAGATATCAGTCTGAAGATGTCAGTATTAATCTTTTAGGACTCTTTGTCCAGAAATATGTTCCGTAGGTCAACAGGGGACCTCTGTATAGCTGATTTATCATCAAAAGAATTCTATAACTTTATTTAGTTTGAAAAATTTGGAGGACACTTTGACCACAAATAAGTTCAAAAGGTCAGATATGGACATCTATATGGCTTATGAAGCATCAGAAGGAGTCTATGAGTATGTATAGAAAGCCCAATATCGAGGACTCTTTGGCCAGAAATATGTTCAGGATGTCAAAACCTCTGAATAGCTGATTTATCATCAAAAGGATTCTAGAACTTTATATAGTTTGAAAATTTTTGAGAACACTTTGAACACAAATAAGTTCAAAAGGTCAGATATGGACATCTATATGGCTTATGATGCATCAGAAGGAGTCTATGAGTATGTATAGAAAGCCCAAGATCGAGGACTCTTTGGCCAGAAATATGTTCAGGAGGTCAAAAGGGGACGTCTGAATAGATGATTTATCATCAAAAGAATTCTATAACTTTATATATTTTGAAAAATTTTGAGGACACTTTGACCACAAATAAGTTCAAAAGGTCAGCTATGGACATCTATATGGCTTATGAAGCATCAGAAGGAATCTATGAGTATGTATAGAAAGCCCAAGATCGAGGACTCTTTGGCCAGAAATATGTTCAGGAGGTCAAAACCTCTGAATAGCTGATTGATCATCAAAAGGATTCTATAACTTTATATAGTTTGAAAAATTTTGAAGACACTTTGACCACAAATAAGTTCAAAAGGTCAGATATGGACATCTATATGGCTTATGAAGCATCAGAAGGAGTCTATGAGTATGTATAGAAAGCCCAAGGTCGAGGACTCTTTGGCCAGAAATATGTTCAGGGGGTCAAAAGAGGACCTCTGAATAGATGATTTATCATCAAAAGAATTCTATAACTTTATATAGTTTGAAAAATTTTGAGGACACTTTGACCAGAAATAAGTTCAAAAGGTCAGATATGGACATCTATATGGCTTATGATGCATCAGAAGGAGTCTATGAGTATGTATAGAAAGCCCAAGATCGAGGAGTCTTTGGTCAGAAATATGTTCAGGAGGTCAAAACCTCTGAATAGCTGATTTATCATCAAAAGGATTCTATAACTTTATATAGTTTGAAAATATTTTAGGACACTTTGACAACAAATAAGTTCAAAAGGTCAGATATGGACATCTATATGGCTTATGAAGCATCAGAAGGAATCTATGAGTATGTATAGAAAGCCCAAGATCGAGGACTCTTTGGCCAGAAATATGTTCAGGAGGTCAAAACCTCTGAATAGCTGATTTATCATCAAAAGGAGTCTATAACTTTATATAGTTTGAAAAATTTTGAGGACACTTTGACCACAAATAAGTTCAAAAGGTCAGATATGGACATCTATAGAATGTATAGAATGTATAGTTCAAAAGGTCAGAGATGGACATTTATATGGCTTATGAAGCATCAGAAAGAGTCAATGAGTAAGTGTAGAAAGCCCAAGATCGAGGACTCTTTGGCCAGAAATATGTTCAGGAGGACAAAAGGGGATGTCTGAATAGATGATTTATCATCAAAAGGAGTCTATAACTTTATATAGTTTGAAAAATTTTAAGGACACTTTGACCACAAATAAGTTCAAAAGGTCAGATATGGACATCTATATGGCTTATGAAGCATCAGAAGGAGTCTATGAGTATGTATAGAAAGCCCAAGGTCGAGGACTCTTTGGCCAGAAATATGTTCAGGGAGTCAAAAGAGGACCTCTGAATAGATGATTTATCATCAAAAGAATTCTATAACTTTATATAGTTTGAAAATTTTTGAGGACACTTTGACCACAAATAAGTTCAAAAGGTCAGATATGTACATCTATATGGCTTATGATGCATCAGAAGGAGTCTATGAGTATGTATAGAAAGCCCAAGATCGAGGAGTCTTTGGCCAGAAATATGTTCAGGAGGTCAAAACCTCTGAATAGCTGATTTATCATCAAAAGGATTCTATAACTTTATATAGTTTGAAAAATTTTTAGGACACTTTGACAACAAATAAGTTCAAAAGGTCAGATATGGACATCTATATGGCTTATGAAGCATCAGAAGGAGTCTATGAGTATGTATAGAAAGCCCAAGGCCGAGGACTCTTTGGCCAGAAATATGTTCAGGAGGTCAAAACCTCTGAATAGCTGATTTATCATCAAAAGAATTCTATAACTTTATATAGTTTGAAAAATTTTGAGGACACTTTGACCAGAAATAAGTTCAAAAGGTCAGATATGGACATCTATATGGCTTATGATGCATCAGAAGGTCTATGAGAATGTATAGAAAGCCCAAGGTCGAGGACTCTTTGGCCAGAAATATGTTCAGAAGGTCAAAAGAGGACCTCTGAATAGCTGATTTAACATCAAAAGAATTCTATAACTTTATATAGTTTGAAAAATGTTGAGGACACTTTGACCACAAATGTGTTCAAAAGGTCAGAGATGGACATCTATATGGCTTATGATGCATCAGAAGGAAACTATGAGTATGTATAGAAAGCCCAAGATCGAGGAGTCTTTGGCCAGAAATATGTTCAGGAGGTCAAAACCTCTGAATAGCTGATTTATCATCAAAAGGAGTCTATAACTTTATATAGTTTGAAAAATTTTGAGGACTCTTTGACAACAAATAAGTTCAAAAGGTCAGATATAGACATCTATATGGTTTATAAAGTATCAAAAGTATTCTATGAGTATTTATAGAAAGCCCAACATCGAGGACTCTTTGGCCAGAAATATTTTCAGCAGGTCAATTATGGACTTCTGTAATGCTGATTTAACATCAGAAGGAGTCGATATAATAGTAAAAAACATTTTGAGGATTCTTTGGCCAAAAATATGTTCAATTGGTCTTATATGGTCTACAGTCTGGCTGATATAACATCATGAGAAGTCTGTATAGTAGGAGAAATATGTATAGTAAGGTAAATGTTCAAGGTCTCTGGCCAGAAATATGTTCAGAAGGTCAAATATGGACTTCTGTATGGCTGATTTAACATCAGAAGGAGTCTATGTTCGTTTATGGTAGACAACATCATTTTGAGAACTCTTTTGTCAATTATTTATTATCAGAAGGAGACTATAACTTTATATAGTTTTAAAAATTTTGAGGACACTTTGACCAGAAATAAGTTTAAAAGGTAAGCCATAAGCCATATAGATATCCATATAGATATCCATGGCTTATGAAGCATCAGGAGTCAATGATGTATGTATAGAAATCGAGGACTCTTTGGCCAGAAATATGTACTTTGGTCAAATATGGACTTCTGTATGGCTGATCAGGAGTCGAAGAGTATGTATAGAAAGTTAACATCAGTTGACTGAATGTATAAGTAGATTAATTAATGTGCAGTAAAGGAAAATCATTGCACTGGCTTTTGCTTTACAATGGACACAATTAACTCATTCCGTTGGACAACGATAGAATGCACGGTAGAACATATAGATAATGTACTTTTCGCATTGCATTGCACACCAGAACTAACTCCTTCCCATGTTCATTAAAGAGATAACATTTATGTTGTTGCATTGCATTGCACAAACGATCTAACGTTGTCCACTGAACAATAACATATAGGCTATGCACTTCTTGGATTGCATTGCATTGCACACTACAACTAATTCATTCCCATGTTCATTAAAGAGATAACATATGTTGTTGCATTGCACAAACGATCTATCGTTGTGCATCATTGAAGAAAAACATATGCACTTCTATCCCTGCATTGCACACCAAAACGAACTCCTTCCCATGTTCAATAAAGAGATAACATCTGTTGTTGCATTGCATTGCACAAACGATCTAACGTTGTGCAGTGAAGAGTAACATAGGCCATGCAGTTTTTGCATTGCATTGCATTGCATTGCACACCAGATCAAACTCCTTCCCATGTTCAATAAAGAGATAATATGTTGCATTGCATTGCACAAACGATCTAACGTTGTGCATTGAAGAATAACATACAGGCTAAATGCATGCACTGTATTGCATTGCACACCCGGACTAACTCCTTCACATGTTTATTAAAGAGATAACATATGTTATGCAACATTGCATTGCTTTGCACAAAAGATCTAACGATGTGCACTGAAGAATAACATTAATGCTCTTTTTGCATTGCATTGCACAGCAGAACTAACCTCTTCCCATGTTCATAAAGAGATAACATTTTGCATTGCATTGCACAAAACGATCGTTTGTCTCAACGATCAATGTTGTGCATTGAAGAATAACATATAGGCTAAATGCATGCATTGTATTGCATTGCACACCAGAACTAACTCATTCGCATGTTCATTAAAGAGATAACACATGTTGCATTGCATTGCATTGCATTGCAGAAACGATCTAACGTTGTGCATTGAAGAATAACATTTATGCACTTTTTGCATTGCATTGCACACTGAAACTAACTCCTTCCCATGTTCAGTAAAGAGATAACATGTTGCATTGCATTGAATTGCATTGCATTGCAGAAACGATCTAACGTTGTGCACTGAAGAATAACATTTAGGGTATGCACTTTTGGCATTGCATTGCATTGCACACCAGATCTTACTCCTTCAAATGTTTTTTAAAGAGATAACATAGGTCATGCACTTTTTGAATTGCATTGCACATTAGAACTAACTCCTTCAAATGTTCATTGAAGAGATAACATTTTGCATTGCATTGCGCAAACGATCTAACGTTGTGCAGTGAAGAGTAACATAGACCATGCACTTTTTGCATTGCATTGAATTGCACACCAGAACTAACTCTTTCCCGTATTCACTAAAGAGATAACATTTTGCATTGCATTGCGCAAACGATCTAACGTTGTGCATTGAAGAGAAACAAAGACCATGCACTTTTTGCATTGCATTGAATTGCACACTACAACTAATTCATTCCCATGTTCATTAAAGAGATAACATATGTTGTTGCATTGCACAAACGATCGTTGTGCATCATTGAAGAAAAACTTCTATCCCTGCATTGCACACCAAAACGAACTCCTTCCCATGTTCAATAAAGAGATAACATCTGTTGTTGCATTGCATTGCACAAACGATCTAACGTTGTGCAGTGACGAGTAACATAGGCCATGCACTTTTTGCATTGTATTGCATTGCATTGCACACCAGATCAAACTCCTTCCCATGTTCAATAAAGAGATAATATGTTGCATTGCATTGCACAAACGATCTAACGTTGTGCATTGAAGAATAACATACAGGCTAAATGCATGCACTGTATTGCATTGCACACCCGGACTAACTCCTTCACATGTTTATTAAAGAGATAACATATGTTATGCAACATTGCATTGCTTTGCACAAAAGATCTAACGATGTGCACTGAAGAACAACATTAATGCTCTTTTTGCATTGCATTGCACAGCAGAACTAACCTCTTCCCATGTTCATAAAGAGATAACATTTTGCATTGCATTGCACAAAACGATCGTTTGTCTCAACGATCAATGTTGTGCATTGAAGAATAACATATAGGCTAAATGCATTCATTGTATTGCATTGCACACCAGAACTAACTCATTCGCATGTTCATTAAAGAGATAACACATGTTGCATTGCATTGCATTGCATTGCAGAAACGATCTAACGTTGTGCATTGAAGAATAACATTTATGCACTTTTTGCATTGCATTGCACACTGAAACTAACTCCTTCCCATGTTCAGTAAAGAGATAACATGTTGCATTGCATTGAATTGCATTGCATTGCAGAAACGATCTAACGTTGTGCACTGAAGAATAACATTTAGGGTATGCACTTTTGGCATTGCATTGCATTGCACACCAGATCTTACTCCTTCAAATGTTTTTTAAAGAGATAACATAGGTCATGCACTTTTTGAATTGCATTGCACATTAGAACTAACTCCTTCAAATGTTCATTGAAGAGATAACATTTTGCATTGCATTGCGCAAACGATCTAACGTTGTGCTGTGAAGAGTAACATAGACCATGCACTTTTTGCATTGCATTGAATTGCACACCAGAACTAACTCTTTCCCGTATTCACTAAAGAGATAACATTTTGCATTGCATTGCGCAAACGATCTAACGTTGTGCATTGAAGAGAAACAAAGACCATGCACTTTTTGCATTGCATTGAATTGCACACTACAACTAATTCATTCCCATGTTCATTAAAGAGATAACATATGTTGTTGCATTGCACAAACGATCTATCGTTGTGCATCATTGAAGAAAAACTTCTATCCCTGCATTGCACACCAAAACGAACTCCTTCCCATGTTCAATAAAGAGATAACATCTGTTGTTGCATTGCATTGCACAAACGATCTAACGTTGTGCAGTGACGAGTAACATAGGCCATGCACTTTTTGCATTGCATTGCATTGCATTGCACACCAGATCAAACTCCTTCCCATGTTCAATAAAGAGATAATATGTTGCATTGCATTGCACAAACGATCTAACGTTGTGCATTGAAGAATAACATACAGGCTAAATGCATGCACTGTATTGTATTGCACACCCGGACTAACTCCTTCACATGTTTATTAAAGAGATAACATATGTTATGCAACATTGCATTGCTTTGCACAAAAGATCTAACGATGTGCACTGAAGAACAACATTAATGCTCTTTTTGCATTGCATTGCACAGCAGAACTAACCTCTTCCCATGTTCATAAAGAGATAACATTTTGCATTGCATTGCACAAAACGATCGTTTGTCTCAACGATCAATGTTGTGCATTGAAGAATAACATATAGGCTAAATGCATGCATTATATTGCATTGCACACCAGAACTAACTCATTCGCATGTTCATTAAAGAGATAACATATGTTGCATTGCATTGCATTGCATTGCAGAAACGATCTAACGTTGTGCATTGAAGAATAACATTCAGGGTATAACAAATGTTCATTGAAGAGATATCATTTTCCATTGCATTGCGCAAACGATCTAACGTTGTGCAGTGAAGAGTAACATAGACCATGCACTTTTTGCATTGCATTGAATTGCACACCAGAACTAACTCTTTCCCATATTCACAAAAGAGATAACATTTTGCATTGCATTGCGCAAACGAGCTAACGTTGTGCATTGAAGAGAAACATAGACCATGCACTTTTTGCATTGCATTGAATTGCACACCAGAACTAACTCTTTCCCATGTTCACTAAAGAGATAACATGTTGCATTGCATTGCATTGCACTGCAGAAACGACCTAATGTTGTGCACTGAATAATAACATTTATGCACTTTTTGCATTGCATTGCATTGCACACCAGAACTAACTCCTTCAAATGTTAGAAAAGATAGTTATGGTGTGCAATGCAATGCATTGCAAAAAGTGAATAGCCAATGTTACTCTTCAATGCAAAACGTTAGATCGTTTGTGCATAACATATGTTATCTCTTTAATGAACATGGGAAGGAGTTAGTTCGGGTGTGCAATGCAATACAATGCATGCATATAGCTTATATGTTATTCTTCAATGCACAACGTTATGCAATGCACAATGCAATGCAAAATGTTATCTCTTTAATAAGCATTTGAAGGTGTTAGTTCTGGTGTGCAATGCAATGCAATGCAAAAAGTGCATAAATGTTATTCAGTGCACAGCGTTAAATCGTTTGTGCAAAGCAATGCAATGTTGCATAACATATGTTATCTTTTTAATGAACATGGGAAGGAGTTAGTTCGGCTATACATGCAACACAATCCATGCATTTAGCTATGTCAACTATGTTATTCTTCAATGCACAACGTTAGATCGTTTGTGCAATGCAATGCTAAATGTTATCTCTTTAATAAACATGGGAAGTAGTTAGTTCTGGAGTGCAATGCAATGCAATGCAAAAAGTGCATAGCCTATATGTTATTCTTCAGTGCACAGCGTTAGATCGTTTGTGCAATGCAATGCAATGCAACATGTTATCCCTTTAATGAACATGGGAAGGAGCTAGTGTGGTGTGCAATGCAATGCAAAGCAAAAAGTGAACAGCCTATGTTACTCTTCAATGCACAACGTTAGATCGTTTGTGCAAAACAATGAAATGTTGCATAACATATGTTATCTCTTTAATGAACATGGGACGGAGTTAGTTCGGGTGTGCAATGCAATACAATGCATGCATTTAGCCTATATGTTATTCTTCAATGCACAACGTTAGATCGTGCAAAATGTTATCTCTTTAATAAACATTTGAAGGAGTTAGTTCTGGTGTGCAATGCAATGCAAAAAATGCATAAATGTTATTCTTTAGTGCACAGTGTTAGATCGTTTGTGCAAAGCAATATAATGTTGCATAACATATGTTATCGTTTGTGAAATGCATTACAACATCATTGCACCTTATTTCTTTAAAGAAAATGGGAATGATTTAGTTCTGGTGTGCAATGCAATGCAAGAATTGCATAGCCTATATTATTCTTCAATGCACAACGTTAGATCGTTTGTGCAATGCAAAATGTTATCTCTTTAATAAACATTTGAAGGAATTAGTTCTGGTGTGCAATGCAATACAATGCAAAAAGTGCATAAATATTCTTCAGTGCGCAACGTTAGATCGTTTCTGCAAAACAATAAAATGTTGCATAACATACGTTATCTCTTTTATGAACATGGGAAGGAGTTAGTTCGGGTGTGCAATACAATGCATGCATTTAGTCTATATGTTATTCTTCAATGCACAAAGTTAGATCGTTTGTGCAATGCAATGCAAAATGTTATTTCTTTAATAAACATTTGAAGGAGTTAGTTCTGGTGTGCAATGTAATGCAATGCAAAAAGTGCATGGCCTATATGTCATTCTTCAGTGCACAACGTTAGATCGTTTGTGCAATGCAATGCAAAATGTTATCTCTTTAGTAAACATTTGAAGGAGTTAGTTCTGGTGTGCAATGCAAAGCAATGCAAAAAGTGCATAGCCTATGTTATTCTTCAGTGCACAGCGTTAGATCGTTTGTGCAGTACAATGCAATGACACATGTTATCCCTTTAATGAACATGGGAAGGAGTTAGTTCTGGTGTGCAATCCAAGAAGTGCATAGCCTATATGTTATTGTTCAGTGGACAACGTTAGATCCTTTGTGCAATGCATAAATGTTATATCTTTAATGAACGTGGGAAGGAGTTAGTTCTGGTGTGCAATGCAATGCGAAAAGTGCTTTATCTATATGTTTATTCTTCAGTGCATTCTAACGTTGCCCAACGTAAGAATAAACATATAGATAAAGCACTTTTCGCATTGCATTGCACACCAGAACTAACTCCTATAATTGTGTCCATTGTAAAGCAACAGCTAGTGCAATGATTTTCCTTCACTGCACATTAACCTACTTATACATTCAGTCAACTGATGTTAACTTTCTATACATACTCTTCGACTCCAGATGTACGTAAGTATATGTTTGACTAAAGTAACATATTTCTGGCCAAACAGTCCTCGATTTCTATACATACTCATTGACTCCTGATGCTTCATAAGCCAATATAGATATCCATAGAGATATGGCTTATGGCTTACCTTTTGAAATTATTTCTACTCAAAGTGTCCTCAAAATTTTTCAAACTATGTAAAGTTATAGTCTCCTTCTGATGATAAATCAGCTATACATAGGTCTCCTTTTGACCTCCTGAACATATTTCTGGCCAAAGAGTCCTCGATCTTGGGATTTCTATACATACTCATAGATTGCTTCTGATGCTTCATAAGCCATATAGATGTCCATATCTGACCTTTTGAACTTATTTGTGGTCAGTGTCCTCAAAATTTTTTCAAACTATATAAAGTTCCTTTTGATGATAAATCAGCTACTCAGAGGTCCCCTTTTGACCTACTGAACATATTTCTGGCCAAAGAGTCCTAAAAGATAAAAGCAATACATTCAGACTGATATCTTCGGATGTTATATCCTCCTGACAAAAGTCCATATTTGACATACTGAATTTTTTTCTGGCCAAGGAGTATTCGAAACTTGGGCTTTCTATACCTTCTGATGCTTCATAAGCCATATATATGTCCATATCTGACCTTTTGAACTTATTTGTGGTCAAAGGGTCCTCAAAATTTTTCAAACTATATAAAGTTGTCGAATCCTTTTGATGATAAATCAGCTATTCAGAGGTTTTGACCTCCTGAACATATTTCTGGCCAAAGAGTCCTCGATCTTGGGCTTTCTATACATACTCATAGACTCCGTCTGATGCTTCATAAGCCATATAGATGTCCATATCTGACCTTTTGAACTTATTTGTGGTCAAAGTGTCCTCAAAAATTTTCAAACTATATAAAGTTATAGACTCCTTTTGATGATAAATCAGTATTTCATGGAGCCCCTTTTGACCTCCTGAACATATTTCTGGCCAAAGAGTCCTCGATCTTGGGCTTTCTATATATACTCTTAGACTCTTTCTGATGCTTCAAAATCCATATAGATGTCCATATCTGACCTTTTGAACTTATTTCTGGTCAGTGTCCTCAAAATTTTTTCAAACTATATAAAGTTCCTTTTGATGATAAATCAGCTACTCAGAGGTGCCCTTTTGACCTACTGAACATATTTCTGGCCAAAGAGTCCTAAAAGATAAAAGCAATACATTCAGACTGATATCTTCGGATGTTATATCCTCCTGACAAAAGTCCATATTTGACATACTGAATTTTTTTCTGGCCAAGGAGTATTCGAAACTTGGGCTTTCTATACATTCTGATGCTTCATAAGCCATATAGATGTCCATATCTGACCTTTTGAACTTATTTGTGGTCAAAGGGTCCTCAAAATTTTTCAAACTATATAAAGTTGTCGAATCCTTTTGATGATAAATCAGCTATTCAGAGGTTTTGACCTCCTGAACATATTTCTGGCCAAAGAGTCCTCGATCTTGGGCTTTCTATACATACTCATAGACTCCGTCTGATGCTTCATAAGCCATATAGATGTCCATATCTGACCTTTTGAACTTATTTGTGGTCAAAGTGTCCTCAAAAATTTTCAAACTATATAAAGTTATAGACTCCTTTTGATGATAAATCAGTATTTCATGGAGCCCCTTTTGACCTCCTGAACATATTTCTGGCCAAAGAGTCCTCGATCTTGGGCTTTCTATATATACTCTTAGACTCTTTCTGATGCTTCAAAATCCATATAGATGTCCATATCTGACCTTTTGAACTTATTTCTGGTCAGTGTCCTCAAAATTTTTTCAACTATATAAAGTTCCTTTTGATGATAAATCAGCTACTCAGAGGTCCCCTTTTGACCTACTGAACATATTTCTGGCCAAAGAGTCCTAAAAGATAAAAGCAATACATTCAGACTGATATCTTCGGATGTTATATCCTCCTGACAAAAGTCCATATTTGACATACTGAATTTTTTTCTGGCCAAGGAGTATTCGAAACTTGGGCTTTCTATACCTTCTGATGCTTCATAAGCCATATATATGTCCATATCTGACCTTTTGAACTTATTTGTGGTCAAAGGGTCCTCAAAATTTTTCAAACTATATAAAGTTGTCGAATCCTTTTGATGATAAATCAGCTATTCAGAGGTTTTGACCTCCTGAACATATTTCTGGCCAAAGAGTCCTCGATATTGGGCTTTCTATACATACTCATAGACTCCTTCTGATGCTTCATAAGCCATATAGATGTCCATATCTGACCTTTTGAACTTATTTGTGGTCAAAGTGTCCTCAAAATCTTTCAAACTATATAAAGTTATAGAATTCTTTTGATGATAAATCAGCTATTCAGAGGTGCCCTTTTGACCTCCTGAACATATTTCTCGCCAAAGAGTCCTCGATCTTGGGCTTTCTATACATACTCATAGACTCCTTCTGATGCTTCATTTCATGGGGCCCTTTTTGACCTCCTGAACATATTTCTGGCCAAAGAGTCCTCGATCTTGGGCTTTCTATACATACTCATAGACTCCCTCTGATGCTTCAAAAGCCATATAGATGTCCATATCTGACCTTTTGAACTTATTTCTGGTCAAAGGGTCCTCAAAAGTTTTCAAACTATATAAAGTTATAGACTCTTTCTGATGATAAATCAGCTATTCAGAGGTCCCCTTTTGACCTACTGAACATATTTCTGGCCAAAGAGTCCTAAAAGATTAATACAATACATTCAGACTGATATCTTCGGATGTTATATCCTCCTGACAAAAGTCCATATGACATACTGAATTTTTTTCTGGCCAAGGAGTATTCGAAACTTGGGCTTTCTATACATTCTGATGCTTCATAAGCCATATATATGTCCATATCTGACCTTTTGAACTTATTTGTGGTCAAAGGGTCCTCAAAATTTTTCAAACTATATAAAGTTGTCGAATCCTTTTGATGATAAATCAGCTATTCAGAGGTTTTGACCTCCTGAACATATTTCTGGCCAAAGAGTCCTCGATCTTGGGCTTTCTATACTTACTCATAGACTCCTTCTGATGCATCATAAGCCATATAGATGTCCATATCTGACCTTTTGAACTTATTTGTGGTCAAAGGGTCCTCAAAAATTTTCAAACTATATAAAGTTGTCGAATCCTTTTGATGATAAATCATCTATTCAGAGGTCCTCTTTTGACCTCCTGAACATATTTCTGGCCAAAGAGTCCTCGATCTTGGGCTTTCTATAAATACTCATAGACTCCCTCTGATGCTTCAAAATCCATATAGATGTCCATATCTGACCTTTTGAACTTATTTGTGGTCAAAGGGTCCTCAAAATTTTTAAACTATATAAAGTTATAGACTCCTTTTGATGATAAATCAGTATTTCATGGGGCCCCTTTTGACCTCCTGAACATATTTCTGGCCAAAGAGTCCTCGATCTTGGGCTTTCTATGTATACTCATAGACTTTCTCTGATGATTCAAAATCCATATAGATGTCCATATCTGACCTTTTGAACTTATTTGTGGTCAAAGTGTCCTCAAAAATTTTCAAACTATATAAAGTTATAGACTCCTTTTGATGATAAATCAGTATTTCATGGGGCCCCTTTTGACCTCCGAACATATTTCTGGCCAAAGAGTCCTCGATCTTGGGCTTTCTATATATACTCATAGACTTTCTCAGATGATTCAAAATCCATATACATGTCCATATCTGACCTTTTGAACTTATTTGTGGTCAAAGTGTCCTCAAAATTTTTCAAACTATATAAAGTTATAGAATTCTTTTGATGATAAATCATCTATTCAGAGGTCCTCTTTTGACCTCCTGAACATATTTCTGGCCAAAGAGTCCTCGACCTTGGGCTTTCTATACATACTCATAGACTCCTTCTGATGCTTCATAAGCCATATAGATGTCCATATCTGACCTTTTGAACTTATTTGTGGTCAAAGTGTCCTCAAAACTTTTCAAACTATGTAAAGTTGTCGAATCCTTTTGATGATAAATCAGCTATTCAGAGGTTTTGACCTCCTGAACATATTTCTGGCCAAAGAGTCCTCGATCTTGGGCTTTCTATATATACTCATAGACTCCTTCTGATGCTTCATAAGCCATATAGATGTCCATATCTGACCTTTTGAACTTATTTGTGGTCAAAGTGTCCTCAAAATGTTTCAAACTATATAAAGTTATAGACTCCTTTTGATGATAAATCAGCTATTCAGAGGTTTTGACCTCCTGAACATATTTCTGGCCAAAGACTCCTCGATCTTGGGCTTTCTATACATACTCATAGACTCCCTCTGATGCATCATAAGCCATATAGATGTCCATATCTGACCTTTTGAACTTATTTCTGGTCAAAGTGTCCTCAAAATCTTTCAAACTATATAAAGTTATAGAATTCTTTTGATGATAAATCATCTATGCAGAAGTCCTCTTTTGACCTCCTGAACATATTTCTGGCCAAAGAGTCCTCGACCTTGGGCTTTCTATACATACTCATAGACTCTCTCTGATGCTTCAAAATCCATATAGATGTCCATATCTGACCTTTTGAACTTATTTCTGGTCAAAGTGTCCTCAAAATTTTTCAAACTATATAAAGTTATAGAATTCTTTTGATGATAAATCAGCTATTCAGAGGTCCCCTTTTGACCTCCTGAACATATTTCTCGCCAAAGAGTCCTCGATCTTGGGCTTTCTATACATACTCATAGACTCCTTCTGATGCTTCATTTCATGGGGCCCCTTTTGACCTCCTGAACATATTTCTGGCCAAAGAGTCCTCAATCTTGGGCTTTCTATACATACTCATAGACTCCCTCTGATGCTTCATAAGCCATATAGATGTCCATATCTGACCTTTTGAACTTATTTCTGGTCAAAGTGTCCTCAAAATGTTTCAAACTATATAAAGTTATAGACTCCTTTTGATGATAAATCAGTATTTCATGGGGCCCCTTTTGACCTCCGAACATATTTCTGGCCAAAGAGTCCTCGATCTTGGGCTTTCTATATATACTCATAGACTTTCTCAGATGATTCAAAATCCATATAGATGTCCATATCTGACCTTTTTAACTTATTTGTGGTCAAAGTGTCCTCAAAAATTTTCAAACTATATAAAGTTATAGACTCCTTTTGATGATAAATCAGTATTTCATGGGGCCCCTTTTGACCTCCTGAACATATTTCTGGCCAAAGAGTCCTCGATATTGGGCTTTCTATACATACTCATAGACTCCTTCTGATGCTTCATTAGTCATATAGATGTCTATATCTGACCTTTTTAACTTATTTGTGGTCAAAGTGTCCTCAAAATTTTTCAAACTATATAAAGTTATAGAATTCTTTTGATGATAAATCAGCTATTCAGAGGTCCCCTTTTGACCTCCTGAACATATTTCTGGCCAAAGAGTCCTTGATCTTGAGCTTTCTATATATACTCCTAGACTCCCTCTGATGCTTCAGAAGCCATATAGATGTCCATATCTGACCTTTTGAACTTATTTCTGGTCAAAGGGTCCTCAAAAGTTTTCAAACCATATAAAGTTATAGACTCTTTCTGATGATAAATCAGCTATTCAGAGGTCCCCTTTTGACCTACTGAACATATTTCTGGCCAAAGAGTCCTAAAAGATTAATACTGATATCTTCAGACTGATATCTTCGGTTGTTATATCCTCCTGACAAAAGTCCATATATGACATACTGATTTTTTTTCTGGCCAAGGAGTATTCGAAACTTGGGCTTTCTATACATACTCCTTCTGATGCTTCATAAGCCATATATATGTCCATATCTGACCTTTTGAACTTATTTGTGGTCAAAGGGTCCTCAAAATGTTTTAAACTATATAAAGTTGTTGAATCCTTTTGATGATAAATCAGCTATTCAGAGGTTTTGACCTCCTGAACATATTTCTGGCCAAAGAGTCCTCGATCTTGGGCTTTCTATACATACTCATAGACTCCTTCTGATGCATCATAAGCCATATAGATGTCCATATCTGACCTTTTGAACTTATTTGTGGTCAAAGTGTCCTCAAACATTTTCTAACTATATAAAGTTATAGACTCCTTTTGATGATAAATCAGTATTTCATGGGGCCCCTTTTGACCTCCTGAACATATTTCTGGCCAAAGAGTCCTCGATCTTGGGCTTTCTATACATACTCATAGACGCCTTCTGATGCTTCATAAGCCATATAGATGTCCAAATCTGACCTTTTGAACTTATTTCTGGTGAAAGGGTTCTCAAAAGTTTTCAAACTATATAAAGTTATAGACTCTTTCTGATGATAAATCAGCTATTCAGAGGTCCCCTTTTGACCTACTGAACATATTTCTGGCCAAAGAGTCCTAAAAGATTAATACAATACATTCAGACTGATATCTTCGGATGTTATATCCTCCTGACAAAAGTCCATATATGACATACTGAATTTTTTTCTGGCCAAGGAGTATTCGAAACTTGGGCTTTCTATACATACTCCTTCTGATGCTTCAAAATCCATATAGATGTCCATATCTGACCTTTTGAACTTATTTCTGGTCAAAGGGTCCTCAAAATTTTTCAAACTATATAAAGTTATAGAATTCTTTAGATGATAAATCAGCTATTCAGAGGTCCCCTTTTGACCTCCTGAACATATTTCTGGCCAAAGAGTCCTCGATATTGGGCTTTCTATACATACTCATAGACTCCTTCTGATGCTTCATAAGCCATATAGATGTCCATATCTGACCTTTTGAACTTATTTGTGGTCAAAGTGTCCTCAAAATTTTTCAAACTATATAAAGTTATAGACTCCTTTTGATGATAAATCAGTATTTCATGGGGCCCCTTTTGACCTCCTGAACATATTTCTGGCCAAAGAGTCCTCGATCTTGGGCTTTCTATGTATACTCATAGACTTTCTCTGATGATTCAAAATCCATATAGATGTCCATATCTGACCTTTTGAACTTATTTGTGGTCAAAGTGTCCTCAAAATTTTTCAAACTATATAAAGTTATAGAATTCTTTTGATGATAAATCATCTATTCAGAGGTCCTCTTTTGACCTCCTGAACATATTTCTGGCCAAAGAGTCCTCGACCTTGGGCTTTCTATACATACTCATAGACTCCTTCTGATGCTTCATAAGCCATATAGATGTCCATATCTGACCTTTTGAACTTATTTGTGGTCAAAGTGTCCTCAAAACTTTTCAAACTATGTAAAGTTGTCGAATCC
The DNA here is from genome assembly GCF_949319135.1 of Squalius cephalus. Lineage (NCBI taxonomy): Eukaryota > Metazoa > Chordata > Actinopteri > Cypriniformes > Leuciscidae > Squalius > Squalius cephalus. The sequence goes on from NC_137126.1 coordinate 15,001,386, forward strand.
TTTTGATGATAAATCAGCTATTCAGAGGTTTTGACCTCCTGAACATATTTCTGGCCAAAGAGTCCTCGATCTTGGGCTTTCTATATATACTCATAGACTCCTTCTGATGCTTCATAAGCCATATAGATGTCCATATCTGACCTTTTGAACTTATTTGTGGTCAAAGTGTCCTCAAAATGTTTCAAACTATATAAAGTTATAGACTCCTTTTGATGATAAATCAGCTATTCAGAGGTTTTGACCTCCTGAACATATTTCTGGCCAAAGAGTCCTCGATCTTGGGCTTTCTATACATACTCATAGACTCCCTCTGATGCATCATAAGCCATATAGATGTCCATATCTGACCTTTTGAACTTATTTCTGGTCAAAGTGTCCTCAAAATTTTTCAAACTATATAAAGTTATAGAATTCTTTTGATGATAAATCATCTATGCAGAAGTCCTCTTTTGACCTCCTGAACATATTTCTGGCCAAAGAGTCCTCGACCTTGGGCTTTCTATACATACTCATAGACTCTCTCTGATGCTTCAAAATCCATATAGATGTCCATATCTGACCTTTTGAACTTATTTCTGGTCAAAGTGTCCTCAAAATTTTTCAAACTATATAAAGTTATAGAATTCTTTTGATGATAAATCAGCTATTCAGAGGTCCCCTTTTGACCTCCTGAACATATTTCTCGCCAAAGAGTCCTCGATCTTGGGCTTTCTATACATACTCATAGACTCCTTCTGATGCTTCATTTCATGGGGCCCCTTTTGACCTCCTGAACATATTTCTGGCCAAAGAGTCCTCAATCTTGGGCTTTCTATACATACTCATAGACTCCCTCTGATGCTTCATAAGCCATATAGATGTCCATATCTGACCTTTTGAACTTATTTCTGGTCAAAGTGTCCTCAAAATGTTTCAAACTATATAAAGTTATAGACTCCTTTTGATGATAAATCAGTATTTCATGGGGCCCCTTTTGACCTCCGAACATATTTCTGGCCAAAGAGTCCTCGATCTTGGGCTTTCTATATATACTCATAGACTTTCTCAGATGATTCAAAATCCATATAGATGTCCATATCTGACCTTTTTAACTTATTTGTGGTCAAAGTGTCCTCAAAAATTTTCAAACTATATAAAGTTATAGACTCCTTTTGATGATAAATCAGTATTTCATGGGGCCCCTTTTGACCTACTGAACATATTTCTGGCCAAAGAGTCCTCGATCTTGGGCTTTCTATATATACTCATAGACTCCCTCTGATGCTTCAAAATCCATATAGATGTCCATATCTGACCTTTTGAACTTATTTCTGGTCAAAGGGTCCTCAAAATTTTTCAAACTATATAAAGTTATAGAATTCTTTTTATGATAAATCAGCTATTCAGAGGTCCCTTTTTGACCTCCTGAACATATTTCTGGCCAAAGAGTCCTCGATATTGGGCTTTCTATACATACTCATAGACTCCTTCTGATGCTTCATTAGCCATATAGATGTCTATATCTGACCTTTTTAACTTATTTCTGGTCAAAGGGTCCTCAAAAGTTTTCAAACCATATAAAGTTATAGACTCTTTCTGATGATAAATCAGCTATTCAGAGGTCCCCTTTTGACCTACTGAACATATTTCTGGCCGAAGAGTCCTAAAAGATTAATACTGATATCTTCAGACTGATATCTTCGGTTGTTATATCCTCCTGACAAAAGTCCATATATGACATACTGATTTTTTTTCTGGCCAAGGAGTATTCGAAACTTGGGCTTTCTATACATACTCCTTCTGATGCTTCATAAGCCATGTATATGTCCATATCTGACCTTTTGAACTTATTTGTGGTCAAAGGGTCCTCAAAATGTTTTAAACTATATAAAGTTGTCGAATCCTTTTGATGATAAATCAGCTATTCAGAGGTTTTGACCTCCTGAACATATTTCTGGCCAAAGAGTCCTCGATCTTGGGCTTTCTATACATACTCATAGACTCCTTCTGATGCATCATAAGCCATATAGATGTCCATATCTGACCTTTTGAACTTATTTCTGGTCAAAGTGTCCTCAAAATGTTTCAAACTATATAAAGTTATAGAATTCTTTTGATGATAAATCATCTATTCAGAGGTCCTCTTTTGACCTCCTGAACATATTTCTGGCCAAAGAGTCCTCGACCTTGGGCTTTCTATACATACTCATAGACTCCTTCTGATGCTTCATAAGCCATATAGATGTCCATATCTGACCTTTTGAACTTATTTGTGGTCAAAGTGTCCTCAAACATTTTCTAACTATATAAAGTTATAGACTCCTTTTGATGATAAATCAGTATTTCATGGGGCCCCTTTTGACCTCCTGAACATATTTCTGGCCAAAGAGTCCTCGATCTTGGGCTTTCTATATATACTCATAGACTCCCTCTGATGCTTCAAAATCCATATAGATGTCCATATCTGACCTTTTGAACTTATTTTTGGTCAAAGGGTCCTCAAAATTTTTCAAACTATATAAAGTTATAGAATTCTTTTTATGATAAATCAGCTATTCAGAGGTCCCCTTTTGACCTCCTGAACATATTTCTGGCCAAAGAGTCCTCGATATTGGGCTTTCTATACATACTCATAGACTCCTTCTGATGCTTCATAAGCCATATAGATGTCCATATCTGACCTTTTGAACTTATTTGTGGTCAAAGTGTCCTCAAAATGTTTCAAACTATATAAAGTTATAGACTCCTTTTGAAGTTAAATCACCTATTCATGGGTCCCCTTTTGACGTCCTGAACATATTTCTGGCCAAAGAGTCCTCGATCTTGGGCTTTCTATATATACTCATAGACTCCCTCTGATGCTTCAAAATCAATATAGATGTCCATATCTGACCTTTTGAACTTATTTCTGGTCAAAGGGTCCTCAAAATTTTTCAAACTATTTAAAGTTATAGACTCTTTTTCTGATGATAAATCAGCTATTCAGAGGTCCCCTTTTGACCTCCTGAACATATTTCTCGCCAAAGAGTCCTCGATCTTGGGCTTTCTATATATACTCATAGACTCCCTCTGATGCTTCAAAAGCCATATAGATGTCCATATCTGACCTTTTGAACTTATTTCTGGTCAAAGGGTCCTCAAAAGTTTTCAAACTATATAAAGTTATAGACTCTTTCTGATGCTAAATCAGCTATTCAGAGGTCCCATTTTGACCTCCTGAACATATTTCTGGCCAAAGAGTCCTAAAAGATTAATACAATACATTCAGACTGATATCTTCGGATGTTATATCATCCTGACAAAAGTCCATATTTGACATACTGAATTTTTTCTGGCCAAGGAGTACTCGAAACTTGACCTTTCCATGTATACTCGTTGACTCTTTCTAATATTACGTCAACCATACAGAAGTCCATTTTTGACACAAGGAATATATTTCTGGCCAAAGAGTCCTCGATCTTGGGCTTTCTATACATACTCATAGACTCCCTCTGATGCTTCATAAGCCATATAGATGTCCATATCTGACCTTTTGAAATTATTTCTGGTCAAAGCGTCCTCAAAATCTTTCAAACTATATAAAGTTATAGACTCCTTTTGATGATAAATCAGCTATTCAGAGGTCCCATTTTGACCTACTGAACATATTTCTGGCCAAAGAGTCCTAAATGATTAATACAATAAATTCAGACTGATATCTTCGGATGTTATATCCTCCTGACAAAAGTCCATGTATGACATACTGAATTTTTTTCTGGCCAAGGAGTATTCGAAACTTGGGATTTCTATATATACTCCTTCTGATGCTTCATAAGCCATATATATCCCCTTTTGACCTCCTGAAGATATTTCTCTTGAGGACACTTTAACCACAAATAAGTTCAAAAGGTCAGATATGGACATATATATGGCTTATGAAGCATCAGAAGGAGTCTATGAGTATGTAAGAAAGCCCTAGTTCGAGGACTCTTTGGCAAGAAATATGTTCAGTAGGTCAAAAGGGGACGTCTGAATAGCTGATTTATCATCAAAATAATTCTATAACTGTAAATAGTTTGAAAAATGTGGAGGACACTTTGACCACAAATGAGTTCAAAAGGTCAGATATGGACATCTATATGGCTTATGATGCATCAGAAGGAGTCTATGAGTATGTATAGAAAGCCCAAGATCGAGGACTCTTTGGCCAGAAATATGTTCAGGAGGTCAAAAGGGGACCTCTGAATAGCTTATTTATCATCAAAAGAATTCTATAACTTTATATAGTTTGAAAACTTTTGAGGACCCTTTGACCAGAAATAAGTTCAAAAGGTCAGATATGGACATCTATATGGCTTCTGAAGCATCAGAAGGAGTTTATGAGTATATATAGAAAGCCCAAGATCGAGGACTCTTTGGCCAGAAATATGTTCAGGAGGTCAAAAGGGGACCCATGAATAGCTGATTTATCATCAAAAGGAGTCTATAACTTTATATAGTTTGAAAAATTTTAAGGACACTTTGACCACAAATAAGTTCAAAAGGTCAGATATGGACATCTATATGGCTTATGAAGCATCAGAAGGAGTCTATGAGTATGTATAGAAAGCCCAAGGTCGAGGACTCTTTGGCCAGAAATATGTTCAGGAGGTCAAAAGAGGACCTCTGAATAGATGATTTATCATCAAAAGAATTCTATAACTTTATATAGTTTGAAAATTTTTGAGGACACTTTGACCACAAATAAGTTCAAAAGGTCAGATATGGACATCTATATGGCTTATGATGCATCAGAAGGAGTCTATGAGTATGTATAGAAAGCCCAAGATCGAGGACTCTTTGGCCAGAAATATGTTCAGGGGGTCAAAACCTCTGAATAGCTGATTTATCATCAAAAGGATTCTATAACTTTATATAGTTTGAAAAATTTTGAAGACACTTTGACCACAAATAAGTTCAAAAGGTCAGATATGGACATCTATATGGCTTATGAAGCATCAGAAGGAGTCTATGAGTATGTATAGAAAGCCCAAGGTCGAGGACTCTTTGGCCAGAAATATGTTCAGGAGGTCAAAAGAGGACCTCTGAATAGATGATTTATCATCAAAAGAATTCTATAACTTTATATAGTTTGAAAATTTTTGAGGACACTTTGACCACAAATAAGTTCAAAAGGTCAGATATGGACATCTATATGGCTTATGAAGCATCAGAAGGTCTATGAGAATGTATAGAAAGCCCAAGGTCGAGGACTCTTTGGCCAGAAATATGTTCAGAAGGTCAAAAGAGGACCTCTGAATAGCTGATTTATCATCAAAAGAATTCTATAACTTTATATAGTTTGAAAAATTTTGAGGACTCTTTGACCACAAATAAGTTCAAAAGGTCAGATATAGACATCTATATGGTTTATAAAGTATCAAAAGTATTCTATGAGTATTTATAGAAAGCCCAACATCGAGGACTCTTTGGCCACAAATATTTTCAGCAGGTCAATTATGGACTTCTGTAAGGCTGATTTAACATCAGAAGGAGTCGATATGTTTATAATAGTAAAAAACATTTTGAGGATTCTTTGGCCAAAAATATGTTCAATTGGTCTTATATGGTCTACAGTCTGGCTGATATAACATCATGAGAAGTCTGTATAGTAGGAGAAATATGTATAGTAAGGTAAATGTTCAAGGTCTCTGGCCAGAAATATGTTCAGAAGGTCAAATATGGACTTCTGTATGGCTGATTTAACATCAGAAGGAGTCTATGTTCGTTTATGGTAGACAACATAATTTTGAGAACTCTTTTGTCAATTATTTATTATCAGAAGGAGACTATAACTTTATATAATTTGAAAAATTTTGAGGACACTTTGACCAGAAATAAGTTCAAAAGGTCAGATATGGACATCTATATGGCTTATGATGCATCAGAAGGAGTCTATGAGTATGTATAGAAAGCCCAAGATCGAGGAGTCTTTGGCCAGAAATATGTTCAGGAGGTCAAAACCTCTGAATAGCTGATTTATCATCAAAAGGATTCTATAAATTTATATAGTTTGAAACATTTTTGAGGACACTTTGACCACAAATAAGTTCAAAAGGTCAGATATGGACATCTATATGGCTTATGATGCATCAGAAGGAGTCTATGAGTATGTATAGAAAGCCCAAGATCGAGGAGTCTTTGGCCAGAAATATGTTCAGGAGGTCAAAACCTCTGAATAGATGATTTATCATCAAAAGAATTCTATAACTTTATATAGTTTGAAAATTTTTGAGGACACTTTGACCAGAAATAAGTTCAAAAGGTCAGATATGGACATCTATATGGCTTATGATGCATCAGAAGGAGTCTATGAGTATGTATAGAAAGCCCAAGATCGAGGAGTCTTTGGCCAGAAATATGTTCAGGAGGTCAAAACCTCTGAATAGCTGATTTATCATCAAAAGGATTCTATAAATTTATATAGTTTGAAAAATTTTTAGGACACTTTGACAACAAATAAGTTCAAAAGGTCAGATATGGACATCTATATGGCTTATGAAGCATCAGAAGGAATCTATGAGTATGTATAGAAAGCCCAAGATCGAGGACTCTTTGGCCAGAAATATGTTCAGGAGGTCAAAACCTCTGAATAGCTGATTTATCATCAAAAGGAGTCTATAACTTTAAATAGTTTGAAAAATTTTGAGGACACTTTGACCAAAAAAAGTTCAAAAGGTCAGATATGGACATCTATATGGCTTCTGAAGCATCAGAAGGAGTTTATGAGTATATATAGAAAGCCCAAGATCGAGGACTCTTTGGCCAGAAATATGTTCAGGAGGTCAAAAGGGGACCCATGAATAGCTGATTTATCATCAAAAGGAGTCTATAACTTTATATAGTTTGAAAAATTTTAAGGACACTTTGACCACAAATAAGTTCAAAAGGTCAGATATGGACATCTATATGGCTTATGAAGCATCAGAAGGAGTCTATGAGTATGTAAGAAAGCCCTAGTTCGAGGACTCTTTGGCAAGAAATATGTTCAGTAGGTCAAAAGGGGACGTCTGAATAGCTGATTTATCATCAAAATAATTCTATAACTGTAAATAGTTTGAAAAATGTGGAGGACACTTTGACCACAAATGAGTTCAAAAGGTCAGATATGGACATCTATATGGCTTATGATGCATCAGAATGAGTCTATGAGTATGTATAGAAAGCCCAAGATCGAGGACTCTTTGGCCAGAAATATGTTCAGGAGGTCAAAAGGGGACCTCTGAATAGCTTATTTATCATCAAAAGAATTCTATAACTTTATATAGTTTGAAAACTTTTGAGGACCCTTTGACCAGAAATAAGTTCAAAAGGTCAGATATGGACATCTATATGGCTTCTGAAGCATCAGAAGGAGTTTATGAGTATATATAGAAAGCCCAAGATCGAGGACTCTTTGGCCAGAAATATGTTCAGGAGGTCAAAAGGGGACCCATGAATAGCTGATTTATCATCAAAAGGAGTCTATAACTTTATATAGTTTGAAAAATTTTAAGGACACTTTGACCACAAATAAGTTAGAAAGGTCAGATATGGACATCTATATGGCTTATGAAGCATCAGAAGGAGTCTATGAGTATGTATAGAAAGCCCAAGGTCGAGGACTCTTTGGCCAGAAATATGTTCAGGAGGTCAAAAGAGGACCTCTGAATAGATGATTTATCATCAAAAGAATTCTATAACTTTATATAGTTTGAAAATTTTTGAGGACACTTTGACCACAAATAAGTTCAAAAGGTCAGATATGGACATCTATATGGCTTATGATGCATCAGAAGGAGTCTATGAGTATGTATAGAAAGCCCAAGATCGAGGACTCTTTGGCCAGAAATATGTTCAGGAGGTCAAAACCTCTGAATAGCTGATTTATCATCAAAAGGATTCTATAACTTTATATAGTTTGAAAAATTTTGAAGACACTTTGACCACAAATAAGTTCAAAAGGTCAGATATGGACATCTATATGGCTTATGAAGCATCAGAAGGAGTCTATGAGTATGTATAGAAAGCCCTAGGTCGAGGACTCTTTGGCCAGAAATATGTTCAGGGGGTCAAAAGAGGACCTCTGAATAGATGATTTATCATCAAAAGAATTCTATAACTTTATATAGTTTGAAAAATTTTGAGGACACTTTGACCAGAAATAAGTTCAAAAGGTCAGATATGGACATCTATATGGCTTATGATGCATCAGAAGGAGTCTATGAGTATGTATAGAAAGCCCAAGGTCGAGGACTCTTTGGCCAGAAATATGTTCAGGAGGTCAAAACCTCTGAATAGCTGATTTATCATCAAAAGGATTCGACAACTTTATATAGTTTGAAAAATTTTGAGGACACTTTGACCACAAATAAGTTCAAAAGGTCAGATATGGACATCTATATGGCTTATGATGCATCAGAAGGAGTCTATGAGTATTTATAGAAAGCCCAAGATCGAGGAGTCTTTGGCCAGAAATATGTTCAGGAGGTCAAAACCTCTGAATAGCTGATTTATCATCAAAAGGATTCTATAAATTTATATAGTTTGAAATTTTTTTAGGACACTTTGACAACAAATAAGTTCAAAAGGTCAGATATGGACATCTATATGGCTTATGAAGCATCAGAAGGAATCTATGAGTATGTATAGAAAGCCCAAGATCGAGGACTCTTTGGCCAGAAATATGTTCAGGAGGTCAAAACCTCTGAATAGCTGATTTATCATCAAAAGGAGTCTATAACTTTATATAATTTGAAAAATTTTGAGGACACTTTGACCACAAATAAGTTCAAAAGGTCAGATATGGACATCTATATGGCTTATGATGCATCAGAAGGAGTCTATGAGTATGTATAGAAAGCCCAAGATCGAGGACTCTTTGGCCAGAAATATGTTCAGGAGGTCAAAAGGGGACCTCTGAATAGCTTATTTATCATCAAAAGAATTCTATAACTTTATATAGTTTGAAAACTTTTGAGGACCCTTTGACCAGAAATAAGTTCAAAAGGTCAGATATGGACATCTATATGGCTTCTGAAGCATCAGAAGGAGTTTATGAGTATATATAGAAAGCCCAAGATCGAGGACTCTTTGGCCAGAAATATGTTCAGGAGGTCAAAAGGGGACCCATGAATAGCTGATTTATCATCAAAAGGAGTCTATAACTTTATATAGTTTGAAAAATATTAAGGACACTTTGACCACAAATAAGTTCAAAAGGTCAGATATGGACATCTATATGGCTTATGAAGCATCAGAAGGAGTCTATGAGTATGTATAGAAAGCCCAAGGTCGAGGACTCTTTGGCCAGAAATATGTTCAGGAGGTCAAAAGAGGACCTCTGAATAGATGATTTATCATCAAAAGAATTCTATAACTTTATATAGTTTGAAAATTTTTGAGGACACTTTGACCACAAATAAGTTCAAAAGGTCAGATATGGACATCTATATGGCTTATGATGCATCAGAAGGAGTCTATGAGTATGTATAGAAAGCCCAAGATCGAGGACTCTTTGGCCAGAAATATGTTCAGGAGGTCAAAACCTCTGAATAGCTGATTTATCATCAAAAGGATTCTATAACTTTATATAGTTTGAAAAATTTTGAAGACACTTTGACCACAAATAAGTTCAAAAGGTCAGATATGGACATCTATATAGCTTATGAAGCATCAGAAGGAGTCTATGAGTATGTATAGAAAGCCCTAGGTCGAGGACTCTTTGGCCAGAAATATGTTCAGGGGGTCAAAAGAGGACCTCTGAATAGATGATTTATCATCAAAAGAATTCTATAACTTTATATAGTTTGAAAAATTTTGAGGACACTTTGACCAGAAATAAGTTCAAAAGGTCAGATATGGACATCTATATGGCTTATGATGCATCAGAAGGAGTCTATGAGTATGTATAGAAAGCCCAAGATCGAGGAGTCTTTGGCCAGAAATATGTTCAGGAGGTCAAAACCTCTGAATAGCTGATTTATCATCAAAAGGATTCTATAACTTTATATAGTTTGAAAAATTTTGAGGACACTTTGACCACAAATAAGTTCAAAAGGTCAGATATGGACATCTATATGGCTTATGAAGCATCAGAAGGAGTCTATGAGTATGTATAGAAAGCCCTAGGTCGAGGACTCTTTGGCCAGAAATATGTTCAGGGGGTCAAAAGAGGACCTCTGAATAGATGATTTATCATCAAAAGAATTCTATAACTTTATATAGTTTGAAAAATTTTGAGGACACTTTAACCAGAAATAAGTTCAAAAGGTCAGATATGGACATCTATATGGCTTATGATGCATCAGAAGGAGTCTATGAGTATGTATAGAAAGCCCAAGATCGAGGAGTCTTTGGCCAGAAATATGTTCAGGAGGTCAAAACCTCTGAATAGCTGATTTATCATCAAAAGGATTCTATAACTTTATATAGTTTGAAAAATTTTGAGGTCACTTTGACCACAAATAAGTTCAAAAGGTCAGATATGGACATCTATATGGCTTATGAAGCATCAGAAGGTCTATGAGAATGTATAGAAAGCCCAAGGTCGAGGACTCTTTGGCCAGAAATATGTTCAGAAGGTCAAAAGAGGACCTCTGAATAGCTGATTTATCATCAAAAGAATTCTATAACTTTATATAGTTTGAAAAATGTTGAGGACACTTTGACCACAAATGTGTTCAAAAGGTCAGAGATGGACATCTATATGGCTTATGATGCATCAGAAGGAGTCTATGAGTATGTATAGAAAGCCCAAGATCGAGGAGTCTTTGGCCAGAAATATGTTCAGCAGGTCAATTATGGACTTCTGTAAGGCTGATTTAACATCAGAAAGAGTCGATATGTTTATAATAGTAAAAAACATTTTGAGGATTCTTTGGCCAAAAATATGTTCAATTGGTCTTATATGGTCTACAGTCTGGCTGATATAACATTATGAGAAGTCTGTATAGTAGTAGAAATATGTATAGTAAGGTAAACGTTCAAGGTCTCTGGCCAGAAATATGTTCAGAAGGTCAAATATGGACTTCTGTATGGCTGATTTAACATCAGAAGGAGTCTATGTTCGTTTATGGTAGACAACATAATTTTGAGAACTCTTTTGTCAATTATTTATTATCAGAAGGAGACTATAACTTTATATAGTTTGAAAAATTTTGAGGACACTTTGACCAGAAATAAGTTTAAAAGGTAAGCCATAAGCCATATAGATATCCATATAGATATCCATGGCTTATGAAGCATCAGGAGTCAATGATGTATGTATAGAAATCGAGGACTCTTTGGCCAGAAATATGTACTTTGGTCAAATATGGACTTCTGTATGGCTGATCAGGAGTCGAAGAGTATGTATAGAAAGTTAACATCAGTTGACTGAATGTATAAGTAGATTAATTAATGTGCAGTAAAGGAAAATCATTGCACTGGCTTTTGCTTTACAATGGACACAATTAACTCAATTCCGTTGGACAACGATAGAATGCACGGTAGAACATATAGATAATGTACTTTTCGCATTGCATTGCACACCAGAACTAACTCCTTCCCATGTTCATTAAAGAGATAACATTTATGTTGTTGCATTGCATTGCACAAACGATCTAACGTTGTGCATTGAAGAGAAACATAGACCATGCACTTTTTGCATTGCATTGAATTGCACACTACAACTAATTCATTCCCATGTTCATTAAAGAGATAACATATGTTGTTGCATTGCACAAACGATCTATCGTTGTGCATCATTGAAGAAAAACATATGCACTTCTATCCCAGCATTGCACACCAAAACGAACTCCTTCCCATGTTCAATAAAGAGATAACATCTGTTGTTGCATTGCATTGCACAAACGATCTAACGTTGTGCAGTGAAGAGTAACATAGGCCATGCACTTTTTGCATTGCATTGCATTGCATTGCACACCAGATCAAACTCCTTCCCATGTTCAATAAAGAGATAATATGTTGCATTGCATTGCACAAACGATCTAACGTTGTGCATTGAAGAATAACATACAGGCTAAATGCATGCACTGTATTGCATTGCACACCCGGACTAACTCCTTCACATGTTTATTAAAGAGATAACATATGTTATGCAACATTGCATTGCTTTGCACAAAAGATCTAACGATGTGCACTGAAGAAAAACATTAATGCTCTTTTTGCATTGCATTGCACAGCAGAACTAACCTCTTCCCATGTTCATAAAGAGATAACATTTTGCATTGCATTGCACAAAACGATCGTTTGTCTCAACGATCAATGTTGTGCATTGAAGAATAACATATAGGCTAAATGCATGCATTGTATTGCATTGCACACCAGAACTAACTCATTCGCATGTTCATTAAAGAGATAACATATGTTGCATTGCATTGCATTGCATTGCAGAAACGATCTAACGTTGTGCATTGAAGAATAACATTTATGCACTTTTTGCATTGCATTGCACACTGAAACTAACTCCTTCCCATGTTCAGTAAAGAGATAACATGTTGCATTGCATTGCATTGCAGAAACGATCTAACGTTGTGCACTGAAGAATAACATTTAGGGTATGCACTTTTGGCATTGCATTGCATTGCACACCAGATCTTACTCCTTCAAATGTTTTTTAAAGAGATAACATAGCTCATGCACTTTTTGAATTGCATTGCACATTAGAACTAACTCCTTCAAATGTTAATTGAAGAGATAACATTTTGCATTGCATTGCGCAAACGATCTAACGTTGTGCAGTGAAGAGTAACATAGACCATGCACTTTTTGCATTGCATTGAATTGCACACCAGAACTAACTCTTTCCCATATTCACAAAAGAGATAACATTTTGCATTGCATTGCGCAAACGAGCTAACGTTGTGCATTGAAGAGAAACATAGACCATGCACTTTTTGCATTGCATTGAATTGCACACCAGAACTAACTCTTTCCCATGTTCACTAAAGAGATAACATGTTGCATTGCATTGCATTGCACTGCAGAAACAATCTAATGTTGTGCACTGAATAATAACATTTATGCACTTTTTGCATTGCATTGCATTGCACACCAGAACTAACTCCTTCAAATGTTAGAAAAGATAGTTATGGTGTGCAATGCAATGCATTGCAAAAAGTGAATAGCCAATGTTACTCTTCAATGCAAAACGTTAGATCGTTTGTGCATAACATATGTTATCTCTTTAATGAACATGGGAAGGAGTTAGTTCGGGTGTGCAATGCAATACAATGCATGCATATAGCTTATATGTTATTCTTCAATGCACAACGTTATGCAATGCACAATGCAATGCAAAATGTTATCTCTTTAATAAGCATTTGAAGGTGTTAGTTCTGGTGTGCAATGCAATGCAATGCAAAAAGTGCATAAATGTTATTCAGTGCACAGCGTTAAATCGTTTGTGCAAAGCAATGCAATGTTGCATAACATATGTTATCTTTTTAATGAACATGGGAAGGAGTTAGTTCGGCTGTACATGCAACACAATCCATGCATTTAGCTATGTCAACTATGTTATTCTTCAATGCACAACGTTAGATCGTTTGTGCAATGCAATGCAACATGTTATCTCTTTAATAAACATTTGAAGGAGTTAGTTCTTGTGTGCAATGCAAAGCAATGCAAAAAATGCATGGCCTATGTTACTCTTCAATGCACAACGTTAGATCGTTTGTGCAATGCAATGCTAAATGTTATCTCTTTAATAAACATGGGAAGTAGTTAGTTCTGGAGTGCAATGCAATGCAATGCAAAAAGTGCATAGCCTATATGTTATTCTTCAGTGCACAGCGTTAGATCGTTTGTGCAATGCAATGCAATGCAACATGTTATCCCTTTAATGAACATGGGAAGGAGCTAGTGTGGTGTGCAATGCAATGCAAAGCAAAAAGTGAACAGCCTATGTTACTCTTCAATGCACAACGTTAGATCGTTTGTGCAAAACAATGAAATGTTGCATAACATATGTTATCTCTTTAATGAACATGGGACGGAGTTAGTTCGGGTGTGCAATGCAATACAATGCATGCATTTAGCCTATATGTTATTCTTCAATGCACAACGTTAGATCGTGCAAAATGTTATCTCTTTAATAAACATTTGAAGGAGTTAGTTCTGGTGTGCAATGCAATGCAAAAAATGCATAAATGTTATTCTTTAGTGCACAGTGTTAGATCGTTTGTGCAAAGCAATATAATGTTGCATAACATATGTTATCGTTTGTGAAATGCATTACAACATCATTGCACCTTATTTCTTTAAAGAAAATGGGAATGATTTAGTTCTGGTGTGCAATGCAATGCAAGAATTGCATAGCCTATATTATTCTTCAATGCACAACGTTAGATCGTTTGTGCAATGCAAAATGTTATCTCTTTAATAAACATTTGAAGGAATTAGTTCTGGTGTGCAATGCAATACAATGCAAAAAGTGCATAAATATTCTTCAGTGCACAACGTTAGATCGCGCAACGTTAGATCGTTTCTGCAAAACAATAAAATGTTGCATAACATACGTTATCTCTTTTATGAACATGGGAAGGAGTTAGTTCGGGTGTGCAATACAATGCATGCATTTAGTCTATATGTTATTCTTCAATGCACAAAGTTAGATCGTTTGTGCAATGCAATGCAAAATGTTATTTCTTTAATAAACATTTGGAGTTAGTTCTGGTGTGCAATGTAATGCAATGCAAAAAGTGCATGGCCTATATGTTATTCTTCAGTGCACAACGTTAGATCGTTTGTGCAATGCAATGCAAAATGTTATCTCTTTAGTAAACATTTGAAGGAGTTAGTTCTGGTGTGCAATGCAAAGCAATGCAAAAAGTGCATAGCCTATGTTATTCTTCAGTGCACAGCGTTAGATCGTTTGTGCAGTACAATGCAATGACACATGTTATCCCTTTAATGAACATGGGAAGGAGTTAGTTCTGGTGTGCAATCCAAGAAGTGCATAGCCTATATGTTATTGTTCAGTGGACAACGTTAGATCCTTTGTGCAATGCATAAATGTTATATCTTTAATGAACGTGGGAAGGAGTTAGTTCTGGTGTGCAATGCAATGCGAAAAGTGCTTTATCTATATGTTTATTCTTCAGTGCATTCTAACGTTGCCCAACTTAAGAATAAACATATAGATAAAGCACTTTTCGCATTGCATTGCACACCAGAACTAACTCCTATAATTGTGTCCATTGTAAAGCAACAGCTAGTGCAATGATTTTCCTTCACTGCACATTAACCTACTTATACATTCAGTCAACTGATGTTAACTTTCTATACATACTCTTCGACTCCTGATGTACGTAAGTATATGTTTGACTAAAGTAACATATTTCTGGCCAAACAGGCCTCGATTTCTATACATACTCATTGACTCCTGATGCTTCATAAGCCAATATAGATATCCATAGAGATATGGCTTATGGCTTACCTTTTGAAATTATTTCTACTCAAAGTGTCCTCAAAATTTTTCAAACTATGTAAAGTTATAGTCTCCTTCTGATGATAAATCAGCTATACATAGGTCTCCTTTTGACCTCCTGAACATATTTCTGGCCAAAGAGTCCTCGATCTTGGGATTTCTATACATACTCATAGATTGCTTCTGATGCTTCATAAGCCATATAGATGTCCATATCTGACCTTTTGAACTTATTTGTGGTCAGTGTCCTCAAAATTTTTTCAAACTATATAAAGTTCCTTTTGATGATAAATCAGCTACTCAGAGGTCCCCTTTTGACCTACTGAACATATTTCTGGCCAAAGAGTCCTAAAAGATAAAAGCAATACATTCAGACTGATATCTTCGGATGTTATATCCTCCTGACAAAAGTCCATATTTGACATACTGAATTTTTTTCTGGCCAAGAAGTATTCGAAACTTGGGCTTTCTATACCTTCTGATGCTTCATAAGCCATATATATGTCCATATCTGACCTTTTGAACTTATTTGTGGTCAAAGGGTCCTCAAAATTTTTCAAACTATATAAAGTTGTCGAATCCTAAAAGATAAAAGCAATACATTCAGACTGATATCTTCGGATGTTATATCCTCCTGACAAAAGTCCATATTTGACATACTGAATTTTTTTCTGGCCAAGGAGTATTCGAAACTTGGGCTTTCTATACCTTCTGATGCTTCATAAGCCATATATATGTCCATATCTGACCTTTTGAACTTATTTGTGGTCAAAGGGTCCTCAAAATTTTTCAAACTATATAAAGTTGTCGAATCCTTTTGATGATAAATCAGCTATTCAGAGGTTTTGACCTCCTGAACATATTTCTGGCCAAAGAGTCCTCGATCTTGGGCTTTTTATATATAATCTTAGACTCTTTCTGATGCTTCAAAATCCATATAGATGTCCATATCTGACCTTTTGAACTTATTTCTGGTCAAAGGGTCCTCAAAATTTTTCAAACTATATAAAGTTATAGAATTCTTTTGATGATAAATCAGCTATTCAGAGGTCCCCTTTTGACCTCCTGAACATATTTCTGGCCAAAGAGTCCTCGATATTGGGCTTTCTATACATACTCATAGACTCCTTCTGATGCTTCATAAGCCATATAGATGTCCATATCTGACCTTTTGAACTTATTTGTGGTCAAAGTGTCCTCAAAATCTTTCAAACTATATAAAGTTATAGAATTCTTTTGATGATAAATCAGCTATTCAGAGGTGCCCTTTTGACCTCCTGAACATATTTCTCGCCAAAGAGTCCTCGATCTTGGGCTTTCTATACATACTCATAGACTCCTTCTGATGCTTCATTTCATGGGGCCCTTTTTGACCTCCTGAACATATTTCTGGCCAAAGAGTCCTCGATCTTGGGCTTTCTATACATACTCATAGACTCCCTCTGATGCTTCAAAAGCCATATAGATGTCCATATCTGACCTTTTGAACTTATTTCTGGTCAAAGGGTCCTCAAAAGTTTTCAAACTATATAAAGTTATAGACTCTTTCTGATGATAAATCAGCTATTCAGAGGTCCCCTTTTGACCTACTGAACATATTTCTGGCCAAAGAGTCCTAAAAGATTAATACAATACATTCAGACTGATATCTTCGGATGTTATATCCTCCTGACAAAAGTCCATATGACATACTGAATTTTTTTCTGGCCAAGGAGTATTCGAAACTTGGGCTTTCTATACATTCTGATGCTTCATAAGCCATATATATGTCCATATCTGACCTTTTGAACTTATTTGTGGTCAAAGGGTCCTCAAAATTTTTCAAACTATATAAAGTTGTCGAATCCTTTTGATGATAAATCAGCTATTCAGAGGTTTTGACCTCCTGAACATATTTCTGGCCAAAGAGTCCTCGATCTTGGGCTTTCTATACATACTCATAGACTCCTTCTGATGCTTCATAAGCCATATAGATGTCCATATCTGACCTTTTGAACTTATTTGTGGTCAAAGTGTCCTCAAAAGTTTTCAAACTATATAAAGTTGTCGAATCCTTTTGATGATAAATCAGCTATTCAGAGGTTTTGACCTCCTGAACATATTTCTGGCCAAAGAGTCCTCGATCTTGGGCTTTCTATATATACTCATAGACTCCCTCTGATGCTTCAAAATCCATATAGATGTCCATATCTGACCTTTTGAACTTATTTGTGGTCAAAGTGTCCTCAAAATTTTTCAAACTATATAAAGTTATAGACTCCTTTTGATGATAAATCAGTATTTCATGGGGCCCCTTTTGACCTCCTGAACATATTTCTGGCCAAAGAGTCCTCGATCTTGGGCTTTCTATGTATACTCATAGACTTTCTCTGATGATTCAAAATCCATATAGATGTCCATATCTGACCTTTTGAACTTATTTGTGGTCAAAGTGTCCTCAAAAATTTTCAAACTATATAAAGTTATAGACTCCTTTTGATGATAAATCAGTATTTCATGGGGCCCCTTTTGACCTCCGAACATATTTCTGGCCAAAGAGTCCTCGATCTTGGGCTTTCTATATATACTCATAGACTTTCTCAGATGATTCAAAATCCATATAGATGTCCATATCTGACCTTTTGAACTTATTTGTGGTCAAAGTGTCCTCAAAATTTTTCAAACTATATAAAGTTATAGAATTCTTTTGATGATAAATCATCTATTCAGAGGTCCTCTTTTGACCTCCTGAACATATTTCTCGCCAAAGAGTCCTCGATCTTGGGCTTTCTATACATACTCATAGACTCCTTCTGATGCTTCATTTCATGGGGCCCCTTTTGACCTCCTGAACATATTTCTGGCCAAAGAGTCCTCGATATTGGGCTTTCTATACATACTCATAGACTCCTTCTGATGCTTCATAAGCCATATAGATGTCCATATCTGACCTTTTGAAGTTATTTGTGGTCAAAGTGTCCTCAAAATTTTTCAAACTATATAAAGTTATAGACTCCTTTTGATGATAAATCAGCTATTCAGAGGTTTTGACCTCCTGAACATATTTCTGGCCAAAGAGTCCTCGATCTTGGGCTTTCTATACATACTCATAGACTCCCTCTGATGCATCATAAGCCATATAGATGTCCATATCTGACCTTTTGAACTTATTTCTGGTCAAAGTGTCCTCAAAATTTTTCAAACTATATAAAGTTATAGAATTCTTTTGATGATAAATCATCTATTCAGAGGTCCTCTTTTGACCTCCTGAACATATTTCTGGCCAAAGAGTCCTCGACCTTGGGCTTTCTATACATACTCATAGACTCCTTCTGATGCTTCATAAGCCATATAGATGTCCATATCTGACCTTTTGAACTTATTTGTGGTCAAAGTGTCCTCAAAATTTTTCAAACTATATAAAGTTGTCGAATCCTTTTGATGATAAATCAGCTATTCAGAGGTTTTGACCTCCTGAACATATTTCTGGCCAAAGAGTCCTCGATCTTGGGCTTTCTATACTTACTCATAGACTCCCTCTGATGCTTCAAAATCCATATAGATGTACATATCTGACCTTTTGAACTTATTTCTGGTCAAAGGGTCCTCAAAATTTTTCAAACTATATAAAGTTATAGAATTCTTTAGATGATAAATCAGCTATTCAGAGGTCCCCTTTTGACCTCCTGAACATATTTCTGTCCAAAGAGTCCTCGATATTGGGCTTTCAATACATACTCATAGACTCCTTCTGATGCTTCATAAGCCATATAGATGTCCATATCTGACCTTTTGAACTTATTTGTGGTCAAAGTGTCCTCAAAATTTTTCAAACTATATAAAGTTATAGACTCCTTTTGATGATAAATCAGCTATTCAGAGGTGCCCTTTTGACCTCCTGAACATATTTCTGTCCAAAGAGTCCTCGATCTTGGGCTTTCTATACATACTCATAGACTCCTTCTGATGCTTCATTTCATGGGGCCCTTTTTGACCTCCTGAACATATTTCTGGCCAAAGAGTCCTCGATCTTGGGCTTTCTATACATACTCATAGACTCCCTCTGATGCTTCAAAAGCCATATAGATGTCCATATCTGACCTTTTGAACTTATTTCTGGTCAAAGGGTCCTCAAAAGTTTTCAAACTATATAAAGTTATAGACTCTTTCTGATGATAAATCAGCTATTCAGAGGTCCCCTTTTGACCTACTGAACATATTTCTGGCCAAAGAGTCCTAAAAGATTAATACAATACATTCAGACTGATATCTTCGGATGTTATATCCTCCTGACAAAAGTCCATATATGACATACTGAATTTTTTTCTGGCCAAGGAGTATTCGAAACTTGGGCTTTCTATACATTCTGATGCTTCATAAGCCATATATATATCCATATCTGACCTTTTGAACTTATTTGTGGTCAAAGGGTCCTCAAAATTTTTCAAACTATATAAAGTTGTCGAATCCTTTTGATGATAAATCATCTATTCAGAGGTCCTCTTTTGACCTCCTGAACATATTTCTGGCCAAAGAGTCCTCGACCTTGGGCTTTCTATACATACTCATAGACTCCTTCTGATGCTTCATAAGCCATATAGATGTCCATATCTGACCTTTTGAACTTATTTGTGGTCAAAGTGTCCTCAAAAGTTTTCAAACTATATAAAGTTGTCGAATCCTTTTGATGATAAATCAGCTATTCAGAGGTTTTGACCTCCTGAACATATTTCTGGCCAAAGAGTCCTCGATCTTGGGCTTTCTATATACACTCATAGACTCCCTCTGATGCTTCAAAATCCATATAGATGTCCATATCTGACCTTTTGAACTTATTTCTGGTCAAAGGGTCCTCAAAATTTTTCAAACTATATAAAGTTATAGAATTCTTTAGATGATAAATCAGCTATTCAGAGGTCCCCTTTTGACCTCCTGAACATATTTCTGGCCAAAGAGTCCTCGATATTGGGCTTTCAGTACATACTCATAGACTCCTTCTGATGCTTCATAAGCCATATAGATGTCCATATCTGACCTTTTGAACTTATTTGTGGTCAAAGTGTCCTCAAAATTTTTCAAACTATATAAAGTTATAGACTCCTTTTGATGATAAATCAGTATTTCATGGGGCCCCTTTTGACCTCCTGAACATATTTCTGGCCAAAGAGTCCTCGATCTTGGGCTTTCTATATATACTCATAGACTTTCTCAGATGATTCAAAATCCATATAGATGTCCATATCTGACCTTTTTAACTTATTTGTGGTCAAAGTGTCCTCAAAACTTTTCAAACTATATAAAGTTATAGAATTCTTTTGATGATAAATCATCTATTCAGAGGTCCTCTTTTGACCTCCTGAACATATTTCTGGCCAAAGAGTCCTCGATCTTGGGCTTTCTATATATACTCATAGACTCTCTCTGATGCTTCAAAATCCATATAGATGTCCATATCTGACCTTTTGAACTTATTTCTGGTCAAATTGTCCTCAAAATTTTTCAAACTATATAAAGTTATAGAATTCTTTTGATGATAAATCAGCTATTCAGAGGTCCCCTTTTGACCTCCTGAACATATTTCTCACCAAAGAGTCCTCGATCTTGGGCTTTCTATACATACTCATAGACTCCTTCTGATGCTTCATTTCATGGGGCCCATTTTGACCTCCTGAACATATTTCTGGCCAAAGAGTCCTCGATATTGGGCTTTCTATACATACTCATAGACTCCTTCTGATGCTTCATAAGCCATATAGATGTCCATATCTGACCTTTTGAAGTTATTTGTGGTCAAAGTGTCCTCAAAATTTTTCAAACTATATAAAGTTATAGACTCCTTTTGATGATAAATCAGCTATTCAGAGGTTTTGACCTCCTGAACATATTTCTGGCCAAAGAGTCCTCGATCTTGGGCTTTCTATACATACTCATAGACTCCCTCTGATGCATCATAAGCCATATAGATGTCCATATCTGACCTTTTGAACTTATTTCTGGTCAAAGTGTCCTCAAAATTTTTCAAACTATATAAAGTTATAGAATTCTTTTGATGATAAATCATCTATTCAGAGGTCCTCTTTTGACCTCCTGAACATATTTCTGGCCAAAGAGTCCTCGACCTTGGGCTTTCTATACATACTCATAGACTCCTTCTGATGCTTCATAAGCCATATAGATGTCCATATCTGACCTTTTGAACTTATTTGTGGTCAAAGTGTCCTCAAAATTTTTCAAACTATATAAAGTTGTCGAATCCTTTTGATGATAAATCAGCTATTCAGAGGTTTTGACCTCCTGAACATATTTCTGGCCAAAGAGTCCTCGATCTTGGGCTTTCTATACTTACTCATAGACTCCTTCTGATGCATCATAAACCATATAGATGTCCATATCTGACCTTTTGAACTTATTTGTTGTCAAAGTGTCCTCAAAATTTTTCAAACTATATAAAGTTGTCGAATCCTTTTGATGATAAATCATCTATTCAGAGGTCCTCTTTTGACCTCCTGAACATATTTCTGGCCAAAGAGTCCTCGACCTTGGGCTTTCTATACATACTCATAGACTCCTTCTGATGCTTAATAAGCCATATAGATGTCCATATCTGACCTTTTGAACTTATTTGTGGTCAAAGTGTCCTCAAAATTTTTCAAACTATATAAAGTTGTCGAATCCTTTTGATGATAAATCAGCTATTCAGAGGTTTTGACCTCCTGAACATATTTCTGGCCAAAGAGTCCTCCATCTTGGGCTTTCTATATATACTCATAGACTCCCTCTGATGCTTCAAAATCCATATAGATGTACATATCTGACCTTTTGAACTTATTTCTGGTCAAAGGGTCCTCAAAATTTTTCAAACTATATAAAGTTATAGAATTCTTTAGATGATAAATCAGCTATTCAGAGGTCCCCTTTTGACCTCCTGAACATATTTCTGTCCAAAGAGTCCTCGATATTGGGCTTTTAATACATACTCATAGACTCCTTCTGATGCTTCATAAGCCATATAGATGTCCATATCTGACCTTTTGAACTTATTTGTGGTCAAAGTGTCCTCAAAATTTTTCAAACTATATAAAGTTATAGACTCCTTTTGATGATAAATCAGTATTTCATGGGGCCCCTTTTGACCTCCTGAACATATTTCTGGCCAAAGAGTCCTCGATCTTGGGCTTTCTATATATACTCATAGACTTTCTCTGATGATTCAAAATCCATATAGATGTCCATATCTGACCTTTTGAACTTATTTGTGGTCAAAGTGTCCTCAAAATCTTTCAAACTATATAAAGTTATAGAATTCTTTTGATGATAAATCAGCTATTCAGAGGTGCCCTTTTGACCTCCTGAACATATTTCTCGCCAAAGAGTCCTCGATCTTGGGCTTTCTATACATACTCATAGACTCCTTCTGATGCTTCATTTCATGGGGCCCTTTTTGACCTCCTGAACATATTTCTGGCCAAAGAGTCCTCGATCTTGGGCTTTCTATACATACTCATAGACTCCCTCTGATGCTTCAAAAGCCATATAGATGTCCATATCTGACCTTTTGAACTTATTTGTGGTCAAAGGGTCCTCAAAAGTTTTCAAACTATATAAAGTTATAGACTCTTTCTGATGATAAATCAGCTATTCAGAGGTCCCCTTTTGACCTACTGAACATATTTCTGGCCAAAGAGTCCTAAATGATTAATACAATACATTCAGACTGATATCTTCGGATGTTATATCCTCCTGACAAAAGTCCATATATGACATACTGAATTTTTTTCTGGCCAAGGAGTATTCGAAACTTGGGCTTTCTATACATTCTGATGCTTCATAAGCCATATATATGTCCATATCTGACCTTTTGAACTTATTTGTGGTCAAAGGGTCCTCAAAATTTTTCAAACTATATAAAGTTGTCGAATCCTTTTGATGATAAATCATCTATTCAGAGGTTCTCTTTTGACCTCCTGAACATATTTCTGGCCAAAGAGTCCTCGACCTTGGGCTTTCTATACATACTCATAGACTCCTTCTGATGCTTCATAAGCCATATAGATGTCCATATCTGACCTTTTGAACTTATTTGTGGTCAAAGTGTCCTCAAAAGTTTTCAAACTATATAAAGTTGTCGAATCCTTTTGATGATAAATCAGCTATTCAGAGGTTTTGACCTCCTGAACATATTTCTGGCCAAAGAGTCCTCGATCTTGGGCTTTCTATATACACTCATAGACTCCCTCTGATGCTTCAAAATCCATATAGATGTCCATATCTGACCTTTTGAACTTATTTCTGGTCAAAGGGTCCTCAAAATTTTTCAAACTATATAAAGTTATAGAATTCTTTAGATGATAAATCAGCTATTCAGAGGTCCCCTTTTGACCTCCTGAACATATTTCTGGCCAAAGAGTCCTCGATATTGGGCTTTCAGTACATACTCATAGACTCCTTCTGATGCTTCATAAGCCATATTGATGTCCATATCTGACCTTTTGAACTTATTTGTGGTCAAAGTGTCCTCAAAATTTTTCAAACTATATAAAGTTATAGACTCCTTTTGATGATAAATCAGTATTTCATGGGGCCCCTTTTGACCTCCTGAACATATTTCTGGCCAAAGAGTCCTCGATCTTGGGCTTTCTATATATACTCATAGACTTTCTCTGATGATTCAAAATCCATATAGATGTCCATATCTGACCTTTTGAACTTATTTGTGGTCAAAGTGTCCTCAAAAATTTTCAAACTATATAAAGTTATAGACTCCTTTTGATGATAAATCAGTATTTCATGGGGCCCCTTTTGACCTCCGAACATATTTCTGGCCAAAGAGTCCTCGATCTTGGGCTTTCTATATATACTCATAGACTTTCTCAGATGATTCAAAATCCATATAGATGTCCATATCTGACCTTTTTAACTTATTTGTGGTCAAAGTGTCCTCAAAATTTTTCAAACTATATAAAGTTATAGAATTCTTTTGATGATAAATCATCTATTCAGAGGTCCTCTTTTGACCTCCTGAACATATTTCTGGCCAAAGAGTCCTCGATCTTGGGCTTTCTATATATACTCATAGACTCTCTCTGATGCTTCAAAATCCATATAGATGTCCATATCTGACCTTTTGAACTTATTTCTGGTCAAATTGTCCTCAAAATTTTTCAAACTATATAAAGTTATAGAATTCTTTTGATGATAAATCAGCTATTCAGAGGTCCCCTTTTGACCTCCTGAACATATTTCTCGCCAAAGAGTCCTCGATCTTGGGCTTTCTATACATACTCATAGACTCCTTCTGATGCTTCATTTCATGGGGCCCCTTTTGACCTCCTGAACATATTTCTGGCCAAAGAGTCCTCGATATTGGGCTTTCTATACATACTCATAGACTCCTTCTGATGCTTCATAAGCCATATAGATGTCCATATCTGACCTTTTGAACTTATTTGTGGTCAAAGTGTCCTCAAAATTTTTCAAACTATATAAAGTTATAGACTCCTTTTGATGATAAATCAGCTATTCAGAGGTTTTGACCTCCTGAACATATTTCTGGCCAAAGAGTCCTCGATCTTGGGCTTTCTATACATACTCATAGACTCCCTCTGATGCATCATAAGCCATATAGATGTCCATATCTGACCTTTTGAACTTATTTCTGGTCAAAGTGTCCTCAAAATTTTTCAAACTATATAAAGTTATAGAATTCTTTTGATGATAAATCATCTATTCAGAGGTCCTCTTTTGACCTCCTGAACATATTTCTGGCCAAAGAGTCCTCGACCTTGGGCTTTCTATACATACTCATAGACTCATTCTGATGCTTAATAAGCCATATAGATGTCCATATCTGACCTTTTGAACTTATTTGTGGTCAAAGTGTCCTCAAAATTTTTCAAACTATATAAAGTTGTCGAATCCTTTTGATGATAAATCAGCTATTCAGAGGTTTTGACCTCCTGAACATATTTCTGGCCAAAGAGTCCTCGATCTTGGGCTTTCTATATATACTCATAGACTCCCTCTGATGCTTCAAAATCCATATAGATGTACATATCTGACCTTTTGAACTTATTTCTGGTCAAAGGGTCCTCAAAATTTTTCAAACTATATAAAGTTATAGAATTCTTTAGATGATAAATCAGCTATTCAGAGGTCCCCTTTTGACCTCCTGAACATATTTCTGTCCAAAGAGTCCTCGATATTGGGCTTTCAATACATACTCATAGACTCCTTCTGATGCTTCATAAGCCATATAGATGTCCATATCTGACCTTTTGAACTTATTTGTGGTCAAAGTGTCCTCAAAATTTTTCAAACTATATAAAGTTATAGACTCCTTTTGATGATAAATCAGTATTTCATGGGGCCCCTTTTGACCTCCTGAACATATTTCTGGCCAAAGAGTCCTCGATCTTGGGCTTTCTATATATACTCATAGACTTTCTCTGATGATTCAAAATCCATATAGATGTCCATATCTGACCTTTTGAACTTATTTGTGGTCAAAGTGTCCTCAAAAATTTTCAAACTATATAAAGTTATAGACTCCTTTTGATGATAAATCAGTATTTCATGGGGCCCCTTTTGACCTCCGAACATATTTCTGGCCAAAGAGTCCTCGATCTTGGGCTTTCTATATATACTCATAGACTTTCTCAGATGATTCAAAATCCATATAGATGTCCATATCTGACCTTTTTAACTTATTTGTGGTCAAAGTGTCCTCAAAATTTTTCAAACTATATAAAGTTATAGAATTCTTTTGATGATAAATCATCTATTCAGAGGTCCTCTTTTGACCTCCTGAACATATTTCTGGCCAAAGAGTCCTCGATCTTGGGCTTTCTATATATACTCATAGACTCTCTCTGATGCTTCAAAATCCATATAGATGTCCATATCTGACCTTTTGAACTTATTTCTGGTCAAAGTGTCCTCAAAATTTTTCAAACTATATAAAGTTATAGAATTCTTTTGATGATAAATCAGCTATTCAGAGGTCCCCTTTTGACCTCCTGAACATATTTCTCGCCAAAGAGTCCTCGATCTTGGGCTTTCTATACATACTCATAGACTCCTTCTGATGCTTCATTTCATGGGGCCCCTTTTGACCTCCTGAACATATTTCTGGCCAAAGAGTCCTCAATCTTGGGCTTTCTATACATACTCATAGACTCCCTCTGATGCTTCATAAGCCATATAGATGTCCATATCTGACCTTTTGAACTTATTTCTGGTCAAAGGGTCCTCAAAATTTTTCAAACTATATAAAGTTATAGAATTCTTTTTATGATAAATCAGCTATTCAGAGGTCCCCTTTTGACCTCCTGAACATATTTCTGGCCAAAGAGTCCTCGATATTGGGCTTTCTATACATACTCATAGACTCCTTCTGATGCTTCATAAGCCATATAGATGTCCATATCTGACCTTTTGAACTTATTTGTGGTCAAAGTGTCCTCAAAATCTTTCAAACTATATAAAGTTATAGAATTCTTTTGATGATAAATCAGCTATTCAGAGGTGCCCTTTTGACCTCCTGAACATATTTCTCGCCAAAGAGTCCTCGATCTTGGGCTTTCTATACATACTCATAGACTCCTTCTGATGCTTCATTTCATGGGGCCCTTTTTGACCTCCTGAACATATTTCTGGCCAAAGAGTCCTCGATCTTGGGCTTTCTATACATACTCATAGACTCCCTCTGATGCTTCAAAAGCCATATAGATGTCCATATCTGACCTTTTGAACTTATTTCTGGTCAAAGGGTCCTCAAAAGTTTTCAAACTATATAAAGTTATAGACTCTTTCTGATGGTAAATCAGCTATTCAGAGGTCCCCTTTTGACCTACTGAACATATTTCTGGCCAAAGAGTCCTAAAAGATTAATACAATACATTCAGACTGATATCTTCGGATGTTATATCCTCCTGACAAAAGTCCATATATGACATACTGAATTTTTTTCTGGCCAAGGAGCATTCGAAACTTGGGCTTTCTATACATACTCCTTCTGATGCTTCATAAGCCATATATATGTCCATATCTGACCTTATGAACTTATTTGTGGTCAAAGGGTCCTCAAAATGTTTTAAACTATATAAAGTTGTCGAATCCTTTTGATGATAAATCAGCTATTCAGAGGTTTTGAATTCCTGAACATATTTCTGGCCAAAGAGTCCTAGATCTTGGGCTTTCTATACATACTCATAGACTCCTTCTGATGCATCATAAGCCATATAGATGTCCATATCTGACCTTTTGAACTTATTTGTGGTCAAAGTGTCCTCAAAAATTTTCAAACTATATAAAGTTATAGACTCCTTTTGATGATAAATCAGTATTTCATGGGGCCCCTTTTGACCTCCTGAACATATTTCTGGCCAAAGAGTCCTCGATCTTGGGCTTTCTATATATACTCATAGACTCCCTCTGATGCTTCAAAATCCATATAGATGTCCATATCTGACCTTTTGAACTTATTTCTGGTCAAAGGGTCCTCAAAATTTTTCAAACTATATAAAGTTATAGAATTCTTTTGATGATAAATCAGCTATTCAGAGGTCCCCTTTTGACCTCCTGAACATATTTCTGGCCAAAGAGTCCTCGATATTGGGCTTTCTATACATACTCACAGACTCCTTCTAATGCTTCATAATCCAAATAGATGTCCATATCTGACCTTTTGAACTTATTTGTGGTCAAAGTGTCCTCAAAATTTTTCAAACTATATAAAGTTATAGACTCCTTTTGAAGTTAAATCACCTATTCATGGGTCCCCTTTTGACGTCCTGAACATATTTCTGGCCAAAGAGTCCTCGATCTTGGGCTTTCTATATATACTCATAGACTCCCTCTGATGCTTCAAAATCAATATAGATGTCCATATCTGACCTTTTGAACTTATTTCTGGTCAAAGGGTCCTCAAAAGTTTTCAAACTATATAAAGTTATAGACTCTTTCTGATGCTAAATCAGCTATTCAGAGGTCCCCTTTTGACCTCCTGAACATATTTCTGGCCAAAGAGTCCTAAAAGATTAATACAATACATTCAGACTGATATCTTCGGATGTTATATCATCCTGACAAAAGTCCATATTTGACATACTGAATTTTTTCTGGCCAAGGAGTACTCGAAACTTGACCTTTCCATATATACTCGTTGACTCTTTCTAATGTTACGTCAACCATACAGAAGTCCATTTTTGACACAAGGAATATATTTCTGGCCAAAGAGTCCTCGATCTTGGGCTTTCTATACATACTCATAGACTCCCTCTGATGCTTCAAAAGCCATATAGATGTCCATATCTGACCTTTTGAAATTATTTCTGGTCAAAGCGTCCTCAAAATCTTTCAAACTTTAGTTATATATATAACTAAAGTTATAGACTCCTTTTGATGATAAATCAGCTATTCAGAGGTCCCATTTTGACCTACTGAACATATTTCTGGCCAAAGAGTCCTAAATGATTAATACAATAAATTCAGACTGATATCTTCGGATGTTATATCCTCCTGACAAAAGTCCATGTATGACATACTGAATTTTTTTCTGGCCAAGGAGTATTCGAAACTTGGGCTTTCTATATATACTCCTTCTGATGCTTCATAAGCCATATATATCCCCTTTTGACCTCCTGAAGATATTTCTGTTGAGGACACTTTGACCACAAATGGACATCTATATGGCTTATGAAGCATCAGAAGGAGTATGTATAGAAAGCCCAAGTTTCGAATACTCCTTGGCCAGAAAAAAAATCAGTATGTCAAATATGGACTTTTGTCAGGAGGATATAGATATCAGTCTGAAGATATCAGTATTAATCTTTTAGGACTCTTTGTCCAGAAATATGTTCCGTAGGTCAACAGGGGACCTCTGAATAGCTGATTTATCATCAAAAGAATTCTATAACTTTATATAGTTTGAAAAATTTGGAGGACACTTTGACCACAAATAAGTTCAAAAGGTCAGATATGGACATCTATATGGCTTATGATGCATCAGAAGGAGTCTATGAGTATGTATAGAAAGCCCAAGATCGAGGACTCTTTGGCCAGAAATATGTTCAGGAGGTCAAAAGGGGACCTCTGAATAGCTTATTTATCATCAAAAGAATTCTATAACTTTATATAGTTTGAAAACTTTTCAGGACTCTTTGACCAGAAATAAGTTCAAAAGGTCAGATATGGACATCTATATGGCTTCTGAAGCATCAGAAGGAGTTTATGAGTATATATAGAAAGCCCAAGATCGAGGACTCTTTGGCCAGAAATATGTTCAGGAGGTCAAAAGGGGACCCATGAATAGCTGATTTATCATCAAAAGGAGTCTATAACTTTATATAGTTTGAAAAATTTTAAGGACACTTTGACCACAAATAAGTTCAAAAGGTCAGATATGGACATCTATATGGCTTATGAAGCATCAGAAGGAGTCTATGAGTATGTATAGAAAGCCCAAGATCGAGGACTCTTTGGCCAGAAATATGTTCAGGAGGTCAAAAGGGGACCCATGAATAGCTGATTTATCATCAAAAGGAGTCTATAACTTTATATAGTTTGAAAAATTTTAAGGACACTTTGACCACAAATAAGTTCAAAAGGTCAGATATGGACATCTATATGGCTTATGAAGCATCAGAAGGAGTCTATGAGTATGTATAGAAAGCCCAAGGTCGAGGACTCTTTGGCCAGAAATATGTTCAGGAGGTCAAAAGACGACCTCTGAATAGATGATTTATCATCAAAAGAATTCTATAACTTTAAATAGTTTGAAAAATTTTGAGGACACTTTGACCACAAATAAGTTCAAAAGGTCAGATATGGACATCTATATGGCTTATGAAGCATCAGAAGGAGTCTATGAGTATGTATAGAAAGCCCAAGGTCGAGGACTCTTTGGCCAGAAATATGTTCAGGGGGTCAAAAGAGGACCTCTGAATAGATGATTTATCATCAAAAGAATTCTATAACATTATATAGTTTGAAAATTTTTGAGGACACTTTGACCACAAAAAAGTTCAAAAGGTCAGATATGGACATCTATATGGCTTATGATGCATCAGAAGGAGTCTATGAGTATATAGAAAGCCCAAGATCGAGGAGTCTTTGGCCAGAAATATGTTCAGGAGGTCAAAACCTCTGAATAGCTGATTTATCATCAAAAGGATTCTATAACTTTATATAGTTTGAAAATTTTTTAGGACACTTTGACAACAAATAAGTTCAAAAGGTCAGATATGGACATCTATATGGCTTATGAAGCATCAGAAGGAGTCTATGAGTATGTATAGAAAGCCCAAGGTCGAGGACTCTTTGGCCAGAAATATGTTCAGGGGGTCAAAAGAGGACCTCTGAATAGATGATTTATCATAAAAAGAATTCTATAACTTTATATAATTTGAAAAATTTTGAGGACACTTTGACCAGAAATAAGTTCAAAAGGTCAGATATGGACATCTATATGGCTTATGATGCATCAGAAGGAGTCTATGAGTATGTATAGAAAGCCCAAGATCGAGGAGTCTTTGGCCAGAAATATGTTCATGAGGTCAAAACCTCTGAATAGCTGATTTATCATCAAAAGGATTCTATAAATGTATATAGTTTGAAAAATTTTTGAGGACACTTTGACCACAAATAAGTTCAAAAGGTCAGATATGGACATCTATATGGCTTATGATGCATCAGAAGGAGTCTATGAGTATGTATAGAAAGCCCAAGATCGAGGAGTCTTTGACCAGAAATATGTTCAGGAGGTCAAAACCTCTGAATAGATGATTTATCATCAAAATAATTCTATAACTTTATATAGTTTGAAAATTTTTGAGGACACTTTGACCACAAATAAGTTCAAAAGGTCAGATATGGACATCTATATGGCTTATGATGATTCAGAAGGAGTCTATGAGTATGTATAGAAAGCCCAAGATCGAGGAGTCTTTGGCCAGAAATATGTTCAGGAGGTCAAAACCTCTGAATAGCTGATTTATCATCAAAAGGATTCTATAACTTTATATAGTTTTAAAAATTTTTAGGACACTTTGACAACAAATAAGTTCAAAAGGTCAGATATGGACATCTATATGGCTTATGAAGCATCAGAAGGAGTCTATGAGTATGTATAGAAAGCCCAAGGTCGAGGACTCTTTGGCCAGAAATATGTTCAGGAGGTCAAAACCTCTGAATAGCTGATTTATCATCAAAAGGAGTCTATAACTTTATATAGTTTGAAAAATTTTGAGGACACTTTGACCACAAATAAGTTCAAAAGGTCAGATATGGACATCTATATGGCTTATGAAGCATCAGAAGGAGTCAATGAGTATGTGTAGAAAGCCCAATATCGAGGACTCTTTGGCCAGAAATATGTTCAGGAGGTCAAAAGGGGACCTCTGAATAGATGATTTATCATCAAAAGAATTCTATAACTTTATATAGTTTTAAAAATTTTGAAGACCCTTTGACCAGAAATAAGTTCAAAAGGTCAGATATGGACATCTATAGAATGTATAGAATGTATAGTTCAAAAGGTCAGAGATGGACATTTATATGGCTTATGAAGCATCAGAAGGAGTCAATGAGTAAGTGAAGAAAGCCCAAGATCGAGGACTCTTTGGCCAGAAATATGTTCAGGAGGACAAAAGGGGACGTCTGAATAGCTGATTTATCATCAAAAGAATTCTATAACTTTATATAGTTT
Source organism: Squalius cephalus (assembly GCF_949319135.1). NCBI lineage: Eukaryota > Metazoa > Chordata > Actinopteri > Cypriniformes > Leuciscidae > Squalius > Squalius cephalus. The sequence continues at coordinate 15,033,479 of NC_137126.1, forward strand.
GAAAAATTTTGAGGACCCTTTGACCAGAAATAAGTTCAAAAGGTCAGATATGGACATCTATATGGCTTCTGAAGAATCAAAGGGAGTTTATGAGTATATATAGAAAGCCCAAGGTCGAGGACTCTTTGGCCAGAAATATGTTCAGGAGGTCAAAAGAGGACCTCTGAATAGCTGATTTATCATCAAAAGAATACTTTAACTTTATATAGTTTGAAAATTTTTGAGGACACTTTTACCACAAATAAGTTCAAAAGGTCAGAGATGGACATTTATATGGCTTATGATGCATCAGAAGGAGTCTATGAGTATGTATAGAAAGCCCAAGATCGAGGACTCTTTGGCCAGAAATATGTTCAGGAGGTCAAAACCTCTGAATAGATGATTTATCATCAAAAGGATTCTATAACTTTATATAGTTTGAAACATTTTAAGGACACTTTGACCACAAATAAGTTCAAAAGGTCAGATATGGACATCTATATGGCTTATGAAGCATCAGAAGGAGTCTATGAGTATGTATAGAAAGCCCAAGGTCGAGGACTCTTTGGCCAGAAATATGTTCAGGAGGTCAAAAGAGGACCTCTGAATAGATGATTTATCATCAAAAGAATTCTATAACTTTATATAGTTTGAAAATTTTTGAGGACACTTTGAACACAAATAAGTTCAAAAGGTCAGATATGGACATCTATATGGCTTATGATACATCAGAAGGAGTCTATGAGTATGTATAGAAAGCCCAAGATCGAGGACTCTTTGGCCAGAAATATGTTCAGGAGGTCAAAAGGGGACCTCTGAATAGCTGATTTATCATCAAAAGAATTCTATAACTTTATATAGTTTGAAAACTTTTGAGGACCCTTTGACCAGAAATAAGTTCAAAAGGTCAGATATGGACATTTATATGGCTTATGATGCATCAGAAGGAGTCTATGAGTATGTATAGAAAGCCCAAGATCGAGGACTCTTTGGCCAGAAATATGTTCAGGAGGTCAAAAGGGGACCTCTGAATAGCTGATTTATCATCAAAAGAATTCTATAACTTTATATAGTTTGAAAACTTTTGAGGACCCTTTGACCAGAAATAAGTTCAAAAGGTCAGATATGGACATCTATATGGCTTCTGAAGCATCAGAAGGAGTTTATGAGTATATATAGAAAGCCCAAGATCGAGGACTCTTTGGCCAGAAATATGTTCAGGAGGTCAAAAGGGGACCCATGAATAGCTGATTTATCATCAAAAGGAGTCTATAACTTTATATAGTTTGAAAAATTTTAAGGACACTTTGACCACAAATAAGTTCAAAAGGTCAGATATGGACATCTATATGGCTTATGAAGCATCAGAAGGAGTCTATGAGTATGTATAGAAAGCCCAAGGTCGAGGACTCTTTGGCCAGAAATATGTTCAGGAGGTCAAAAGAGGACCTCTGAATAGATGATTTATCATCAAAAGAATTCTATAACTTTATATAGTTTGAAAATTTTTGAGGACACTTTGACCACAAATAAGTTCAAAAGGTCAGATATGGACATCTATATGGCTTATGATGCATCAGAAGGAGTCTATGAGTATGTATAGAAAGCCCAAGATCGAGGACTCTTTGGCCAGAAATATGTTCAGGAGGTCAAAAGGGGACCTCTGAATAGCTGATTTATCATCAAAAGAATTCTATAACTTTATATAGTTTGAAAACTTTTGAGGACCCTTTGACCAGAAATAAGTTCAAAAGGTCAGATATGGACATTTATATGGCTTATGATGCATCAGAAGGAGTCTATGAGTATGTATAGAAAGCCCAAGATCGAGGACTCTTTGGCCAGAAATATGTTCAGGAGGTCAAAAGGCGACCTCTGAATAGCTGATTTATCATCAAAAGAATTCTATAACTTTATATAGTTTGAAAACTTTTGAGGACCCTTTGACCAGAAATAAGTTCAAAAGGTCAGATATGGACATCTATATGGCTTCTGAAGCATCAGAAGGAGTTTATGAGTATATATAGAAAGCCCAAGATCGAGGACTCTTTGGCCAAAAATATGTTCAGGAGGTCAAAAGGGGACCCATGAATAGCTGATTTATCATCAAAAGGAGTCTATAACTTTATATAGTTTGAAAAATTTTAAGGACACTTTGACCACAAATAAGTTCAAAAGGTCAGATATGGACATCTATATGGCTTATGAAGCATCAGAAGGAGTCTATGAGTATGTATAGAAAGCCCAAGATCGAGGAGTCTTTGGCCAGAAATATGTTCAGGAGGTCAAAACCTCTGAATAGCTGATTTATCATCAAAAGGATTCTATAAATTTATATAGTTTGAAAAATTTTTAGGACACTTTGACAACAAATAAGTTCAAAAGGTCAGATATGGACATCTATATGGCTTATGAAGCATCAGAAGGAGTCTATGAGTATGTATAGAAAGCCCAAGGTCGAGGACTCTTTGGCCAGAAATATGTTCAGGGGGTCAAAAGAGGACCTCTGAATAGATGATTTATCATCAAAAGAATTCTATAACTTTATATAGTTTGAAAAATTTTGAGGACACTTTGACCAGAAATAAGTTCAAAAGGTCAGATATGGACATCTATATGGCTTATGATGCATCAGAAGGAGTCTATGAGTATGTATAGAAAGCCCAAGATCGAGGAGTCTTTGGCCAGAAATATGTTCAGGAGGTCAAAACCTCTGAATAGCTGATTTATCATCAAAAGGATTCTATAAATTTATATAGTTTGAAAAATTTTTAGGACACTTTGACAACAAATAAGTTCAAAAGGTCAGATATGGACATCTATATGGCTTATGAAGCATCAGAAGGAATCTATGAGTATGTATAGAAAGCCCAAGATCGAGGACTCTTTGGCCAGAAATATGTTCAGGAGGTCAAAACCTCTGAATAGCTGATTTATCATCAAAAGGAGTCTATAACTTTATATAGTTTGAAAAATTTTGAGGACACTTTGACCACAAATAAGTTCAAAAGGTCAGATATGGACATCTATATGGCTTATGAAGCATCAGAAGGAGTCAATGAGTATGTGTAGAAAGCCCAATATCGAGGACTCTTTGGCCAGAAATATGTTCAGGAGGTCAAAAGGGGACCTCTGAATAGATGATTTATCATCAAAAGAATTCTATAACTTTATATAGTTTTAAAAATTTTGAAGACCCTTTGACCAGAAATAAGTTCAAAAGGTCAGATATGGACATCTATAGAATGTATAGAATGTATAGTTCAAAAGGTCAGAGATGGACATTTATATGGCTTATGAAGCATCAGAAGGAGTCTATGAGTAAGTGAAGAAAGCCCAAGATCGAGGACTCTTTGGCCAGAAATATGTTCAGGAGGACAAAAGGGGACGTCTGAATAGCTGATTTATCATCAAAAGAATTCTATAACTTTATATAGTTTGAAAAATTTTGAGGACCCTTTGACCAGAAATAAGTTCAAAAGGTCAGATATGGACATCTATATGGCTTCTGAAGAATCAAAGGGAGTTTATGAGTATATATAGAAAGCCCAAGGTCGAGGACTCTTTGGCCAGAAATATGTTCAGGAGGTCAAAAGAGGACCTCTGAATAGCTGATTTATCATCAAAAGAATACTTTAACTTTATATAGTTTGAAAATTTTTGAGGACACTTTTACCACAAATAAGTTCAAAAGGTCAGAGATGGACATTTATATGGCTTATGATGCATCAGAAGGAGTCTATGAGTATGTATAGAAAGCCCAAGATCGAGGACTCTTTGGCCAGAAATATGTTCAGGAGGTCAAAACCTCTGAATAGATGATTTATCATCAAAAGGATTCTATAACTTTATATAGTTTGAAACATTTTAAGGACACTTTGACCACAAATAAGTTCAAAAGGTCAGATATGGACATCTATATGGCTTATGAAGCATCAGAAGGAGTCTATGAGTATGTATAGAAAGCCCAAGGTCGAGGACTCTTTGGCCAGAAATATGTTCAGGAGGTCAAAAGAGGACCTCTGAATAGATGATTTATCATCAAAAGAATTCTATAACTTTATATAGTTTGAAAATTTTTGAGGACACTTTGACCACAAATAAGTTCAAAAGGTCAGATATGGACATCTATATGGCTTATGATACATCAGAAGGAGTCTATGAGTATGTATAGAAAGCCCAAGATCGAGGACTCTTTGGCCAGAAATATGTTCAGGAGGTCAAAAGGGGACCTCTGAATAGCTGATTTATCATCAAAAGAATTCTATAACTTTATATAGTTTGAAAACTTTTGAGGACCCTTTGACCAGAAATAAGTTCAAAAGGTCAGATATGGACATTTATATGGCTTATGATGCATCAGAAGGAGTCTATGAGTATGTATAGAAAGCCCAAGATCGAGGACTCTTTGGCCAGAAATATGTTCAGGAGGTCAAAAGGGGACCTCTGAATAGCTGATTTATCATCAAAAGAATTCTATAACTTTATATAGTTTGAAAACTTTTGAGGACCCTTTGACCAGAAATAAGTTCAAAAGGTCAGATATGGACATCTATATGGCTTCTGAAGCATCAGAAGGAGTTTATGAGTATATATAGAAAGCCCAAGATCGAGGACTCTTTGGCCAGAAATATGTTCAGGAGGTCAAAAGGGGACCCATGAATAGCTGATTTATCATCAAAAGGAGTCTATAACTTTATATAGTTTGAAAAATTTTAAGGACACTTTGACCACAAATAAGTTCAAAAGGTCAGATATGGACATCTATATGGCTTATGAAGCATCAGAAGGAGTCTATGAGTATGTATAGAAAGCCCAAGGTCGAGGACTCTTTGGCCAGAAATATGTTCAGGAGGTCAAAAGAGGACCTCTGAATAGATGATTTATCATCAAAAGAATTCTATAACTTTATATAGTTTGAAAATTTTTGAGGACACTTTGACCACAAATAAGTTCAAAAGGTCAGATATGGACATCTATATGGCTTATGATACATCAGAAGGAGTCTATGAGTATGTATAGAAAGCCCAAGATCGAGGACTCTTTGGCCAGAAATATGTTCAGGAGGTCAAAAGGGGACCTCTGAATAGCTGATTTATCATCAAAAGAATTCTATAACTTTATATAGTTTGAAAACTTTTGAGGACCCTTTGACCAGAAATAAGTTCAAAAGGTCAGATATGGACATTTATATGGCTTATGATGCATCAGAAGGAGTCTATGAGTATGTATAGAAAGCCCAAGATCGAGGACTCTTTGGCCAGAAATATGTTCAGGAGGTCAAAAGGGGACCTCTGAATAGCTGATTTATCATCAAAAGAATTCTATAACTTTATATAGTTTGAAAACTTTTGAGGACCCTTTGACCAGAAATAAGTTCAAAAGGTCAGATATGGACATCTATATGGCTTCTGAAGCATCAGAAGGAGTTTATGAGTATATATAGAAAGCCCAAGATCGAGGACTCTTTGGCCAGAAATATGTTCAGGAGGTCAAAAGGGGACCCATGAATAGCTGATTTATCATCAAAAGGAGTCTATAACTTTATATAGTTTGAAAAATTTTAAGGACACTTTGACCACAAATAAGTTCAAAAGGTCAGATATGGACATCTATATGGCTTATGAAGCATCAGATGGAGTCTATGAGTATGTATAGAAAGCCCAAGGTCGAGGACTCTTTGGCCAGAAATATGTTCAGGAGGTCAAAAGAGGACCTCTGAATAGATGATTTATCATCAAAAGAATTCTATAACTTTATATAGTTTGAAAATTTTTGAGGACACTTTGACCACAAATAAGTTCAAAAGGTCAGATATGGACATCTATATGGCTTATGATGCATCAGAAGGAGTCTATGAGTATGTATAGAAAGCCCAAGATCGAGGACTCTTTGGCCAGAAATATGTTCAGGAGGTCAAAAGGGGACCTCTGAATAGCTGATTTATCATCAAAAGAATTCTATAACTTTATATAGTTTGAAAACTTTTGAGGACCCTTTGACCAGAAATAAGTTCAAAAGGTCAGATATGGACATTTATATGGCTTATGATGCATCAGAAGGAGTCTATGAGTATGTATAGAAAGCCCAAGATCGAGGACTCTTTGGCCAGAAATATGTTCAGGAGGTCAAAAGGCGACCTCTGAATAGCTGATTTATCATCAAAAGAATTCTATAACTTTATATAGTTTGAAAACTTTTGAGGACCCTTTGACCAGAAATAAGTTCAAAAGGTCAGATATGGACATCTATATGGCTTCTGAAGCATCAGAAGGAGTTTATGAGTATATATAGAAAGCCCAAGATCGAGGACTCTTTGGCCAGAAATATGTTCAGGAGGTCAAAAGGGGACCCATGAATAGCTGATTTATCATCAAAAGGAGTCTATAACTTTATATAGTTTGAAAAATTTTAAGGACACTTTGACCACAAATAAGTTCAAAAGGTCAGATATGGACATCTATATGGCTTATGAAGCATCAGAAGGAGTCTATGAGTATGTATAGAAAGCCCAAGGTCGAGGACTCTTTGGCCAGAAATATGTTCAGGAGGTCAAAAGAGGACCTCTGAATAGATGATTTATCATCAAAAGAATTCTATAACTTTATATAGTTTGAAAATTTTTGAGGACACTTTGACCACAAATAAGTTCAAAAGGTCAGATATGGACATCTATATGGCTTATGATGCATCAGAAGGAGTCAATGAGTATGTGTAGAAAGCCCAATATCGAGGACTCTTTGGCCAGAAATATGTTCAGGAGGTCAAAAGGGGACCTCTGAATAGATGATTTATCATCAAAAGAATTCTATAACTTTATATAGTTTTAAAAATTTTGAAGACCCTTTGACCAGAAATAAGTTCAAAAGGTCAGATATGGACATCTATAGAATGTATAGAATGTATAGTTCAAAAGGTCAGAGATGGACATTTATATGGCTTATGAAGCATCAGAAGGAGTCAATGAGTAAGTGAAGAAAGCCCAAGATCGAGGACTCTTTGGCCAGAAATATGTTCAGGAGGACAAAAGGGGACGTCTGAATAGCTGATTTATCATCAAAAGAATTCTATAACTTTATATAGTTTGAAAAATTTTGAGGACCCTTTGACCAGAAATAAGTTCAAAAGGTCAGATATGGACATCTATATGGCTTCTGAAGAATCAAAGGGAGTTTATGAGTATATATAGAAAGCCCAAGGTCGAGGACTCTTTGGCCAGAAATATGTTCAGGAGGTCAAAAGAGGACCTCTGAATAGCTGATTTATCATCAAAAGAATACTTTAACTTTATATAGTTTGAAAATTTTTGAGGACACTTTTACCACAAATAAGTTCAAAAGGTCAGAGATGGACATTTATATGGCTTATGATGCATCAGAAGGAGTCTATGAGTATGTATAGAAAGCCCAAGATCGAGGACTCTTTGGCCAGAAATATGTTCAGGAGGTCAAAACCTCTGAATAGATGATTTATCATCAAAAGGATTCTATAACTTTATATAGTTTGAAACATTTTAAGGACACTTTGACCACAAATAAGTTCAAAAGGTCAGATATGGACATCTATATGGCTTATGAAGCATCAGAAGGAGTCTATGAGTATGTATAGAAAGCCCAAGGTCGAGGACTCTTTGGCCAGAAATATGTTCAGGAGGTCAAAAGAGGACCTCTGAATAGATGATTTATCATCAAAAGAATTCTATAACTTTATATAGTTTGAAAATTTTTGAGGACACTTTGACCACAAATAAGTTCAAAAGGTCAGATATGGACATCTATATGGCTTATGATACATCAGAAGGAGTCTATGAGTATGTATAGAAAGCCCAAGATCGAGGACTCTTTGGCCAGAAATATGTTCAGGAGGTCAAAAGGGGACCTCTGAATAGCTGATTTATCATCAAAAGAATTCTATAACTTTATATAGTTTGAAAACTTTTGAGGACCCTTTGACCAGAAATAAGTTCAAAAGGTCAGATATGGACATCTATATGGCTTCTGAAGCATCAGAAGGAGTTTATGAGTATATATAGAAAGCCCAAGATCGAGGACTCTTTGGCCAGAAATATGTTCAGGAGGTCAAAAGGGGACCCATGAATAGCTGATTTATCATCAAAAGGAGTCTATAACTTTATATAGTTTGAAAAATTTTAAGGACACTTTGACCACAAATAAGTTCAAAAGGTCAGATATGGACATCTATATGGCTTATGAAGCATCAGAAGGAGTCTATGAGTATGTATAGAAAGCCCAAGGTCGAGGACTCTTTGGCCAGAAATATGTTCAGGAGGTCAAAAGAGGACCTCTGAATAGATGATTTATCATCAAAAGAATTCTATAACTTTATATAGTTTGAAAATTTTTGAGGACACTTTGACCACAAATAAGTTCAAAAGGTCAGATATGGACATCTATATGGCTTATGATGCATCAGAAGGAGTCTATGAGTATGTATAGAAAGCCCAAGATCGAGGACTCTTTGGCCAGAAATATGTTCAGGAGGTCAAAAGGGGACCTCTGAATAGCTGATTTATCATCAAAAGAATTCTATAACTTTATATAGTTTGAAAACTTTTGAGGACCCTTTGACCAGAAATAAGTTCAAAAGGTCAGATATGGACATTTATATGGCTTATGATGCATCAGAAGGAGTCTATGAGTATGTATAGAAAGCCCAAGATCGAGGACTCTTTGGCCAGAAATATGTTCAGGAGGTCAAAAGGCGACCTCTGAATAGCTGATTTATCATCAAAAGAATTCTATAACTTTATATAGTTTGAAAACTTTTGAGGACCCTTTGACCAGAAATAAGTTCAAAAGGTCAGATATGGACATCTATATGGCTTCTGAAGCATCAGAAGGAGTTTATGAGTATATATAGAAAGCCCAAGATCGAGGACTCTTTGGCCAGAAATATGTTCAGGAGGTCAAAAGGGGACCCATGAATAGCTGATTTATCATCAAAAGGAGTCTATAACTTTATATAGTTTGAAAAATTTTAAGGACACTTTGACCAGAAATAAGTTCAAAAGGTCAGATATGGACATCTATATGGCTTATGAAGCATCAGAAGGAGTCTATGAGTATGTATAGAAAGCCCAAGGTCGAGGACTCTTTGGCCAGAAATATGTTCAGGAGGTCAAAAGAGGACCTCTGAATAGATGATTTATCATCAAAAGAATTCTATAACTTTATATAGTTTGAAAATTTTTGAGGACACTTTGACCACAAATAAGTTCAAAAGGTCAGATATGGACATCTATATGGCTTATGATGCATCAGAAGGAGTCAATGAGTATGTATAGAAAGCCCAAGATCGAGGACTCTTTGGCCAGAAATATGTTCAGGAGGTCAAAAGGGGACCCATGAATAGCTGATTTATCATCAAAAGGAGTCTATAACTTTATATAGTTTGAAAAATTTTAAGGACACTTTGACCACGAATAAGTTCAAAAGGTCAGATATGGACATCTATATGGCTTATGAAGCATCAGAAGGAGTCTATGAGTATGTATAGAAAGCCCAAGGTCGAGGACTCTTTGGCCAGAAATATGTTCAGGAGGTCAAAAGAGGACCTCTGAATAGATGATTTATCATCAAAAGAATTCTATAACTTTATATAGTTTGAAAATTTTTGAGGACACTTTGACCACAAATAAGTTCAAAAGGTCAGATATGGACATCTATATGGCTTATGATGCATCAGAAGGAGTCTATGAGTATGTATAGAAAGCCCAAGATCGAGGACTCTTTGGCCAGAAATATGTTCAGGAGGTCAAAACCTCTGAATAGCTGATTTATCATCAAAAGGATTCTATAACTTTATATAGTTTGAAAAATTTTTAGGACACTTTGACAACAAATAAGTTCAAAAGGTCAGATATGGACATCTATATGGCTTATGAAGCATCAGAAGGAGTCTATGAGTATGTATAGAAAGCCCAAGGTCAAGGACTCTTTGGCCAGAAATATGTTCAGGAGGTCAAAACCTCTGAATAGCTGATTTATCATAAAAAGGATTCTATAACTTTATATAGTTTGAAAAATTTTGAAGACACTTTGACCACAAATAAGTTCAAAAGGTCAGATATGGACATCTATATGGCTTATGAAGCATCAGAAGGAGTCTATGAGTATGTATAGAAAGCCCTAGGTCGAGGACTCTTTGGCCAGAAATATGTTCAGGAGGTCAAAAGGCGACCTCTGAATAGCTGATTTATCATAAAAAGGATTCTATAACTTTATATAGTTTGAAAAATTTTGAAGACACTTTGACCACAAATAAGTTCAAAAGGTCAGATATGGACATTTATATGGCTTATGAAGCATCAGAAGGAGTCTATGAGTATGTATAGAAAGCCCAAGATCGAGGACTCTTTGGCCAGAAATATGTTCAGGAGGTCAAAAGGCGACCTCTGAATAGCTGATTTATCATCAAAAGAATTCTATAACTTTATATAGTTTGAAAACTTTTGAGGACCCTTTGACCAGAAATAAGTTCAAAAGGTCAGATATGGACATCTATATGGCTTCTGAAGCATCAGAAGGAGTTTATGAGTATATATAGAAAGCCCAAGATCGAGGACTCTTTGGCCAGAAATATGTTCAGGAGGTCAAAAGGGGACCCATGAATAGCTGATTTATCATCAAAAGGAGTCTATAACTTTATATAGTTTGAAAAATTTTAAGGACACTTTGACCAGAAATAAGTTCAAAAGGTCAGATATGGACATCTATATGGCTTATGAAGCATCAGAAGGAGTCTATGAGTATGTATAGAAAGCCCAAGGTCGAGGACTCTTTGGCCAGAAATATGTTCAGGAGGTCAAAAGAGGACCTCTGAATAGATGATTTATCATCAAAAGAATTCTATAACTTTATATAGTTTGAAAATTTTTGAGGACACTTTGACCACAAATAAGTTCAAAAGGTCAGATATGGACATCTATATGGCTTATGATGCATCAGAAGGAGTCAATGAGTATGTATAGAAAGCCCAAGATCGAGGACTCTTTGGCCAGAAATATGTTCAGGAGGTCAAAAGGGGACCTCTGAATAGCTGATTTATCATAAAAAGGATTCTATAACTTTATATAGTTTGAAAAATTTTGAAGACACTTTGACCACAAATAAGTTCAAAAGGTCAGATATGGACATTTATATGGCTTATGAAGCATCAGAAGGAGTCTATGAGTATGTATAGAAAGCCCAAGATCGAGGACTCTTTGGCCAGAAATATGTTCAGGAGGTCAAAAGGCGACCTCTGAATAGCTGATTTATCATCAAAAGAATTCTATAACTTTATATAGTTTGAAAACTTTTGAGGACCCTTTGACCAGAAATAAGTTCAAAAGGTCAGATATGGACATCTATATGGCTTATGAAGCATCAGAAGGAGTCTATGAGTATGTATAGAAAGCCCTATGTCGAGGACTCTTTGGCCAGAAATATGTTCAGGAGGTCAAAAGGGGACCTCTGAATAGCTGATTTATCATAAAAAGGATTCTATAACTTTATATAGTTTGAAAAATTTTGAAGACACTTTGACCACAAATAAGTTCAAAAGGTCAGATATGGACATTTATATGGCTTATGAAGCATCAGAAGGAGTCTATGAGTATGTATAGAAAGCCCAAGATCGAGGACTCTTTGGCCAGAAATATGTTCAGGAGGTCAAAAGGCGACCTCTGAATAGCTGATTTATCATCAAAAGAATTCTATAACTTTATATAGTTTGAAAACTTTTGAGGACCCTTTGACCAGAAATAAGTTCAAAAGGTCAGATATGGACATCTATATGGCTTCTGAAGCATCAGAAGGAGTTTATGAGTATATATAGAAAGCCCAAGATCGAGGACTCTTTGGCCAGAAATATGTTCAGGAGGTCAAAAGGGGACCCATGAATAGCTGATTTATCATCAAAAGGAGTCTATAACTTTATATAGTTTGAAAAATTTTAAGGACACTTTGACCAGAAATAAGTTCAAAAGGTCAGATATGGACATCTATATGGCTTATGAAGCATCAGAAGGAGTCTATGAGTATGTATAGAAAGCCCAAGGTCGAGGACTCTTTGGCCAGAAATATGTTCAGGAGGTCAAAAGAGGACCTCTGAATAGATGATTTATCATCAAAAGAATTCTATAACTTTATATAGTTTGAAAATTTTTGAGGACACTTTGACCACAAATAAGTTCAAAAGGTCAGATATGGACATCTATATGGCTTATGATGCATCAGAAGGAGTCAATGAGTATGTATAGAAAGCCCAAGATCGAGGACTCTTTGGCCAGAAATATGTTCAGGAGGTCAAAAGGGGACCCATGAATAGCTGATTTATCATCAAAAGGAGTCTATAACTTTATATAGTTTGAAAAATTTTAAGGACACTTTGACCACAAATAAGTTCAAAAGGTCAGATATGGACATCTATATGGCTTATGAAGCATCAGAAGGAGTCTATGAGTATGTATAGAAAGCCCAAGGTCGAGGACTCTTTGGCCAGAAATATGTTCAGGAGGTCAAAAGAGGACCTCTGAATAGATGATTTATCATCAAAAGAATTCTATAACTTTATATAGTTTGAAAATTTTTGAGGACACTTTGACCACAAATAAGTTCAAAAGGTCAGATATGGACATCTATATGGCTTATGATGCATCAGAAGGAGTCTATGAGTATGTATAGAAAGCCCAAGATCGAGGACTCTTTGGCCAGAAATATGTTCAGGAGGTCAAAACCTCTGAATAGCTGATTTATCATCAAAAGGATTCTATAACTTTATATAGTTTGAAAAATTTTTAGGACACTTTGACAACAAATAAGTTCAAAAGGTCAGATATGGACATCTATATGGCTTATGAAGCATCAGAAAGGAGTCTATGAGTATGTATAGAAAGCCCAAGGTCAAGGACTCTTTGGCCAGAAATATGTTCAGGAGGTCAAAACCTCTGAATAGCTGATTTATCATAAAAAGGATTCTATAACTTTATATAGTTTGAAAAATTTTGAAGACACTTTGACCACAAATAAGTTCAAAAGGTCAGATATGGACATCTATATGGCTTATGAAGCATCAGAAGGAGTCTATGAGTATGTATAGAAAGCCCTAGGTCGAGGACTCTTTGGCCAGAAATATGTTCAGGGGGTCAAAAGAGGACCTCTGAATAGATGATTTATCATCAAAAGAATTCTATAACTTTATATAGTTTGAAAAATTTTGAGGACACTTTGACCAGAAATAAGTTCAAAAGGTCAGATATGGACATCTATATGGCTTATGATGCATCAGAAGGAGTCTATGAGTATGTATAGAAAGCCCAAGATCGAGGAGTCTTTGGCCAGAAATATGTTCAGGAGGTCAAAACCTCTGAATAGCTGATTTATCATCAAAAGGATTCTATAACTTTATATAGTTTGAAAAATTTTGAGGACACTTTGACCACAAATAAGTTCAAAAGGTCAGATATGGACATCTATATGGCTTATTAAGCATCAGAAGGTCTATGAGAATGTATAGAAAGCCCAAGGTCGAGGACTCTTTGGCCAGAAATATGTTCAGAAGGTCAAAAGAGTACCTCTGAATAGCTGATTTATCATCAAAAGAATTCTATAACTTTATATAGTTTGAAAAATGTTGAGGACACTTTGACCACAAATGTGTTCAAAAGGTCAGAGATGGACATCTATATGGCTTATGATGCATCAGAAGGAGTCTATGAGTATGTATAGAAAGCCCAAGATCGAGGAGTCTTTGGCCAGAAATATGTTCAGCAGGTCAATTATGGACTTCTGTAAGGCTGATTTAACATCAGAAAGAGTCGATATGTTTATAATAGTAAAAAACATTTTGAGGATTCTTTGGCCAAAAATATGTTCAATTGGTCTTATATGGTCTACAGTCTGGCTGATATAACATTATGAGAAGTCTGTATAGTAGGAGAAATATGTATAGTAAGGTAAATGTTCAAGGTCTCTGGCCAGAAATAAGTTCAGAAGGTCAAATATGGACTTCTGTATGGCTGATTTAACATCAGAAGGAGTCTATGTTCGTTTATGGTAGACAACATAATTTTGAGAACTCTTTTGTCAATTATTTATTATCAGAAGGAGACTATAACTTTATATAGTTTGAAAAATTTTGAGGACACTTTGACCAGAAATAAGTTTAAAAGGTAAGCCATAAGCCATATAGATATCCATATAGATATCCATGGCTTATGAAGCATCAGGAGTCAATGATGTATGTATAGAAATCGAGGACTCTTTGGCCAGAAATATGTACTTTGGTCAAATATGGACTTCTGTATGGCTGATCAGGAGTCGAAGAGTATGTATAGAAAGTTAACATCAGTTGACTGAATGTATAAGTAGATTAATTAATGTGCAGTAAAGGAAAATCATTGCACTGGCTTTTGCTTTACAATGGACACAATTAACTCATTCCGTTGGACAACGATAGAATGCACGGTAGAACATATAGATAATGTACTTTTCGCATTGCATTGCACACCAGAACTAACTCCTTCCCATGTTCATTAAAGAGATAACATTTATGTTGTTGCATTGCATTGCACAAACGATCTAACGTTGTGCATTGAAGAGAAACATAGACCATGCACTTTTTGCATTGCATTGAATTGCACACTACAACTAATTCATTCCCATGTTCATTAAAGAGATAACATATGTTGTTGCATTGCACAAACGATCTATCGTTGTGCATCATTGAAGAAAAACATATGCACTTCTATCCCAGCATTGCACACCAAAACGAACTCCTTCCCATGTTCAATAAAGAGATAACATCTGTTGTTGCATTGCATTGCACAAACGATCTAACGTTGTGCAGTGAAGAGTAACATAGGCCATGCACTTTTTGCATTGCATTGCATTGCATTGCACACCAGATCAAACTCCTTCCCATGTTCAATAAAGAGATAATATGTTGCATTGCATTGCACAAACGATCTAACGTTGTGCATTGAAGAATAACATACAGGCTAAATGCATGCACTGTATTGCATTGCACACCCGGACTAACTCCTTCACATGTTTATTAAAGAGATAACATATGTTATGCAACATTGCATTGCTTTGCACAAAAGATCTAACGATGTGCACTGAAGAAAAACATTAATGCTCTTTTTGCATTGCATTGCACAGCAGAACTAACCTCTTCCCATGTTCATAAAGAGATAACATTTTGCATTGCATTGCACAAAACGATCGCTTGTCTCAACGATCAATGTTGTGCATTGAAGAATAACATATAGGCTAAATGCATGCATTGTATTGCATTGCACACCAGAACTAACTCATTCGCATGTTCATTAAAGAGATAACATATGTTGCATTGCATTGCATTGCATTGCAGAAACGATCTAACGTTGTGCATTGAAGAATAACATTTATGCACTTTTTGCATTGCATTGCACACTGAAACTAACTCCTTCCCATGTTCAGTAAAGAGATAACATGTTGCATTGCATTGCATTGCATTGCATTGCAGAAACGATCTAACGTTGTGCACTGAAGAATAACATTTAGGGTATGCACTTTTGGCATTGCATTGCATTGCACACCAGATCTTACTCCTTCAAATGTTTTTTAAAGAGATAACATAGCTCATGCACTTTTTGAATTGCATTGCACATTAGAACTAACTCCTTCAAATGTTAATTGAAGAGATAACATTTTGCATTGCATTGCGCAAACGATCTAACGTTGTGCAGTGAAGAGTAACATAGACCATGCACTTTTTGCATTGCATTGAATTGCACACCAGAACTAACTCTTTCCCATATTCACAAAAGAGATAACATTTTGCATTGCATTGCGCAAACGAGCTAACGTTGTGCATTGAAGAGAAACATAGACCATGCACTTTTTGCATTGCATTGAATTGCACACCAGAACTAACTCTTTCCCATGTTCACTAAAGAGATAACATGTTGCATTGCATTGCATTGCACTGCAGAAACAATCTAATGTTGTGCACTGAATAATAACATTTATGCACTTTTTGCATTGCATTGCATTGCACACCAGAACTAACTCCTTCAAATGTTAGAAAAGATAGTTATGGTGTGCAATGCAATGCATTGCAAAAAGTGAATAGCCAATGTTACTCTTCAATGCAAAACGTTAGATCGTTTGTGCATAACATATGTTATCTCTTTAATGAACATGGGAAGGAGTTAGTTCGGGTGTGCAATGCAATACAATGCATGCATATAGCTTATATGTTATTCTTCAATGCACAACGTTATGCAATGCACAATGCAATGCAAAATGTTATCTCTTTAATAAGCATTTGAAGGTGTTAGTTCTGGTGTGCAATGCAATGCAATGCAAAAAGTGCATAAATGTTATTCAGTGCACAGCGTTAAATCGTTTGTGCAAAGCAATGCAATGTTGCATAACATATGTTATCTTTTTAATGAACATGGGAAGGAGTTAGTTCGGCTGTACATGCAACACAATCCATGCATTTAGCTATGTCAACTATGTTATTCTTCAATGCACAACGTTAGATCGTTTGTGCAATGCAATGCAACATGTTATCTCTTTAATAAACATTTGAAGGAGTTAGTTCTTGTGTGCAATGCAAAGCAATGCAAAAAATGCATGGCCTATGTTACTCTTCAATGCACAACGTTAGATCGTTTGTGCAATGCAATGCTAAATGTTATCTCTTTAATAAACATGGGAAGTAGTTAGTTCTGGAGTGCAATGCAATGCAATGCAAAAAGTGCATAGCCTATATGTTATTCTTCAGTGCACAGCGTTAGATCGTTTGTGCAATGCAATGCAATGCAACATGTTATCCCTTTAATGAACATGGGAAGGAGCTAGTGTGGTGTGCAATGCAATGCAAAGCAAAAAATGAACAGCCTATGTTACTCTTCAATGCACAACGTTAGATCGTTTGTGCAAAACAATGAAATGTTGCATAACATATGTTATCTCTTTAATGAACATGGGACGGAGTTAGTTCGGGTGTGCAATGCAATACAATGCATGCATTTAGCCTATATGTTATTCTTCAATGGACAACGTTAGATCGTGCAAAATGTTATCTCTTTAATAAACATTTGAAGGAGTTAGTTCTGGTGTGCAATGCAATGCAAAAAATGCATAAATGTTATTCTTTAGTGCACAGTGTTAGATCGTTTGTGCAAAGCAATATAATGTTGCATAACATATGTTATCGTTTGTGAAATGCATTACAACATCATTGCACCTTATTTCTTTAAAGAAAATGGGAATGATTTAGTTCTGGTGTGCAATGCAATGCAAGAATTGCATAGCCTATATTATTCTTCAATGCACAACGTTAGATCGTTTGTGCAATGCAAAATGTTATCTCTTTAATAAACATTTGAAGGAATTAGTTCTGGTGTGCAATGCAATACAATGCAAAAAGTGCATAAATATTCTTCAGTGCACAACGTTAGATCGCGCAACGTTAGATCGTTTCTGCAAAACAATAAAATGTTGCATAACATACGTTATCTCTTTTATGAACATGGGAAGGAGTTAGTTCGGGTGTGCAATACAATGCATGCATTTAGTCTATATGTTATTCTTCAATGCACAAAGTTAGATCGTTTGTGCAATGCAATGCAAAATGTTATTTCTTTAATAAACATTTGAAGGAGTTAGTTCTGGTGTGCAATGTAATGCAATGCAAAAAGTGCATGGCCTATATGTTATTCTTCAGTGCACAACGTTAGATCGTTTGTGCAATGCAATGCAAAATGTTATCTCTTTAGTAAACATTTGAAGGAGTTAGTTCTGGTGTGCAATGCAAAGCAATGCAAAAAGTGCATAGCCTATGTTATTCTTCAGTGCACAGCGTTAGATCGTTTGTGCAGTACAATGCAATGACACATGTTATCCCTTTAATGAACATGGGAAGGAGTTAGTTCTGGTGTGCAATCCAAGAAGTGCATAGCCTATATGTTATTGTTCAGTGGACAACGTTAGATCCTTTGTGCAATGCATAAATGTTATATCTTTAATGAACGTGGGAAGGAGTTAGTTCTGGTGTGCAATGCAATGCGAAAAGTGCTTTATCTATATGTTTATTCTTCAGTGCATTCTAACGTTGCCCAACTTAAGAATAAACATATAGATAAAGCACTTTTCGCATTGCATTGCACACCAGAACTAACTCCTATAATTGTGTCCATTGTAAAGCAACAGCTAGTGCAATGATTTTCCTTCACTGCACATTAACCTACTTATACATTCAGTCAACTGATTTTAACTTTCTATACATACTCTTCGACTCCTGATGTACGTAAGTATATGTTTGACTAAAGTAACATATTTCTGGCCAAACAGTCCTCGATTTCTATACATACTCATTGACTCCTGATGCTTCATAAGCCAATATAGATATCCATAGAGATATGGCTTATGGCTTACCTTTTGAAATTATTTCTACTCAAAGTGTCCTCAAAATTTTTCAAACTATGTAAAGTTATAGTCTCCTTCTGATGATAAATCAGCTATACAAAGGTCTCCTTTTGACCTCCTGAACATATTTCTGGCCAAAGAGTCCTCGATCTTGGGATTTCTATACATACTCATAGATTGCTTCTGATGCTTCATAAGCCATATAGATGTCCATATCTGACCTTTTGAACTTATTTGTGGTCAGTGTCCTCAAAATTTTTTCAAACTATATAAAGTTCCTTTTGATGATAAATCAGCTACTCAGAGGTCCCCTTTTGACCTACTGAACATATTTCTGGCCAAAGAGTCCTAAAAGATAAAAGCAATACATTCAGACTGATATCTTCGGATGTTATATCCTCCTGACAAAAGTCCATATTTGACATAC
Source organism: Squalius cephalus (assembly GCF_949319135.1). Taxonomy (NCBI): domain Eukaryota; kingdom Metazoa; phylum Chordata; class Actinopteri; order Cypriniformes; family Leuciscidae; genus Squalius; species Squalius cephalus. The sequence goes on from NC_137126.1 coordinate 15,052,310, forward strand.
TGAATTTTTTTCTGGCCAAGGAGTATTCGAAACTTGGGCTTTCTATACCTTCTGATGCTTCATAAGCCATATATATGTCCATATCTGACCTTTTGAACTTATTTGTGGTCAAAGGGTCCTCAAAATTTTTCAAACTATATAAAGTTGTCGAATCCTAAAAGATAAAAGCAATACATTCAGACTGATATCTTCGGATGTTATATCCTCCTGACAAAAGTCCATATTTGACATACTGAATTTTTTTCTGGCCAAGGAGTATTCGAAACTTGGGCTTTCTATACCTTCTGATGCTTCATAAGCCATATATATGTCCATATCTGACCTTTTGAACTTATTTGTGGTCAAAGGGTCCTCAAAATTTTTCAAACTATATAAAGTTGTCGAATCCTTTTGATGATAAATCAGCTATTCAGAGGTTTTGACCTCCTGAACATATTTCTGGCCAAAGAGTCCTCGATCTTGGGCTTTCTATACATACTCATAGACTCCGTCTGATGCTTCATAAGCCATATAGATGTCCATATCTGACCTTTTGAACTTATTTGTGGTCAAAGTGTCCTCAAAAATTTTCAAACTATATAAAGTTATAGACTCCTTTTGATGATAAATCAGTATTTCATGGAGCCCCTTTTGACCTCCTGAACATATTTCTGGCCAAAGAGTCCTCGATCTTGGGCTTTCTATATATACTCTTAGACTCTTTCTGATGCTTCAAAATCCATATAGATGTACATATCTGACCTTTTGAACTTATTTCTGGTCAGTGTCCTCAAAATTTTTTCAAACTATATAAAGTTCCTTTTGATGATAAATCAGCTACTCAGAGGTCCCCTTTTGACCTACTGAACATATTTCTGGCCAAAGAGTCCTAAAAGATAAAAGCAATACATTCAGACTGATATCTTCGGATGTTATATCCTCCTGACAAAAGTCCATATTTGACATACTGAATTTTTTTCTGGCCAAGGAGTATTCGAAACTTGGGCTTTCTATACCTTCTGATGCTTCATAAGCCATATATATGTCCATATCTGACCTTTTGAACTTATTTGTGGACAAAGTGTCCTCAAAATTTTTCAAACTATATAAAGTTGTCGAATCCTTTTGATGATAAATCAGCTATTCAGAGGTTTTGACCTCCTGAACATATTTCTGGCCAAAGAGTCCTCGATCTTGGGCTTTTTATATATAATCTTAGACTCTTTCTGATGCTTCAAAATCCATATAGATGTCCATATCTGACCTTTTGAACTTATTTCTGGTCAAAGGGTCCTCAAAATTTTTCAAACTATATAAAGTTATAGAATTCTTTTGATGATAAATCAGCTATTCAGAGGTCCCCTTTTGACCTCCTGAACATATTTCTGGCCAAAGAGTCCTCGATATTGGGCTTTCTATACATACTCATAGACTCCTTCTGATGCTTCATAAGCCATATAGATGTCCATATCTGACCTTTTGAACTTATTTGTGGTCAAAGTGTCCTCAAAATCTTTCAAACTATATAAAGTTATAGAATTCTTTTGATGATAAATCAGCTATTCAGAGGTGCCCTTTTGACCTCCTGAACATATTTCTCGCCAAAGAGTCCTCGATCTTGGGCTTTCTATACATACTCATAGACTCCTTCTGATGCTTCATTTCATGGGGCCCTTTTTGACCTCCTGAACATATTTCTGGCCAAAGAGTCCTCGATCTTGGGCTTTCTATACATACTCATAGACTCCCTCTGATGCTTCAAAAGCCATATAGATGTCCATATCTGACCTTTTGAACTTATTTCTGGTCAAAGGGTCCTCAAAAGTTTTCAAACTATATAAAGTTATAGACTCTTTCTGATGATAAATCAGCTATTCAGAGGTCCCCTTTTGACCTACTGAACATATTTCTGGCCAAAGAGTCCTAAAAGATTAATACAATACATTCAGACTGATATCTTCGGATGTTATATCCTCCTGACAAAAGTCCATATGACATACTGAATTTTTTTCTGGCCAAGGAGTATTCGAAACTTGGGCTTTCTATACATTCTGATGCTTCATAAGCCATATATATGTCCATATCTGACCTTTTGAACTTATTTGTGGTCAAAGGGTCCTCAAAATTTTTCAAACTATATAAAGTTGTCGAATCCTTTTGATGATAAATCAGCTATTCAGAGGTTTTGACCTCCTGAACATATTTCTGGCCAAAGAGTCCTCGATCTTGGGCTTTCTATACTTACTCATAGACTCCTTCTGATGCATCATGAGCCATATAGATGTCCATATCTGACCTTTTGAACTTATTTGTGGTCAAAGGGTCCTCAAAATTTTCAAACTATATAAAGTTGTCGAATCCTTTTGATGATAAATCATCTATTCAGAGGTCCTCTTTTGACCTCCTGAACATATTTCTGGCCAAAGAGTCCTCGACCTTGGGCTTTCTATACATACTCATAGACTCCTTCTGATGCTTCATAAGCCATATAGATGTCCATATCTGACCTTTTGAACTTATTTGTGGTCAAAGTGTCCTCAAAAGTTTTCAAACTATATAAAGTTGTCGAATCCTTTTGATGATAAATCAGCTATTCAGAGGTTTTGACCTCCTGAACATATTTCTGGCCAAAGAGTCCTCGATCTTGGGCTTTCTATATATACTCATAGACTCCCTCTGATGCTTCAAAATCCATATAGATGTCCATATCTGACCTTTTGAACTTATTTGTGGTCAAAGTGTCCTCAAAATTTTTCAAACTATATAAAGTTATAGACTCCTTTTGATGATAAATCAGTATTTCATGGGGCCCCTTTTGACCTCCTGAACATATTTCTGGCCAAAGAGTCCTCGATCTTGGGCTTTCTATGTATACTCATAGACTTTCTCTGATGATTCAAAATCCATATAGATGTCCATATCTGACCTTTTGAACTTATTTGTGGTCAAAGTGTCCTCAAAAATTTTCAAACTATATAAAGTTATAGACTCCTTTTGATGATAAATCAGTATTTCATGGGGCCCCTTTTGACCTCCGAACATATTTCTGGCCAAAGAGTCCTCGATCTTGGGCTTTCTATATATACTCATAGACTTTCTCAGATGATTCAAAATCCATATAGATGTCCATATCTGACCTTTTGAACTTATTTGTGGTCAAAGTGTCCTCAAAATTTTTCAAACTATATAAAGTTATAGAATTCTTTTGATGATAAATCATCTATTCAGAGGTCCTCTTTTGACCTCCTGAACATATTTCTCGCCAAAGAGTCCTCGATCTTGGGCTTTCTATACATACTCATAGACTCCTTCTGATGCTTCATTTCATGGGGCCCCTTTTGACCTCCTGAACATATTTCTGGCCAAAGAGTCCTCGATATTGGGCTTTCTATACATACTCATAGACTCCTTCTGATGCTTCATAAGCCATATAGATGTCCATATCTGACCTTTTGAAGTTATTTGTGGTCAAAGTGTCCTCAAAATTTTTCAAACTATATAAAGTTATAGACTCCTTTTGATGATAAATCAGCTATTCAGAGGTTTTGACCTCCTGAACATATTTCTGGCCAAAGAGTCCTCGATCTTGGGCTTTCTATACATACTCATAGACTCCCTCTGATGCATCATAAGCCATATAGATGTCCATATCTGACCTTTTGAACTTATTTCTGGTCAAAGTGTCCTCAAAATTTTTCAAACTATATAAAGTTATAGAATTCTTTTGATGATAAATCATCTATTCAGAGGTCCTCTTTTGACCTCCTGAACATATTTCTGGCCAAAGAGTCCTCGACCTTGGGCTTTCTATACATACTCATAGACTCCTTCTGATGCTTCATAAGCCATATAGATGTCCATATCTGACCTTTTGAACTTATTTGTGGTCAAAGTGTCCTCAAAATTTTTCAAACTATATAAAGTTGTCGAATCCTTTTGATGATAAATCAGCTATTCAGAGGTTTTGACCTCCTGAACATATTTCTGGCCAAAGAGTCCTCGATCTTGGGCTTTCTATACTTACTCATAGACTCCCTCTGATGCTTCAAAATCCATATAGATGTACATATCTGACCTTTTGAACTTATTTCTGGTCAAAGGGTCCTCAAAATTTTTCAAACTATATAAAGTTATAGAATTCTTTAGATGATAAATCAGCTATTCAGAGGTCCCCTTTTGACCTCCTGAACATATTTCTGTCCAAAGAGTCCTCGATATTGGGCTTTCAATACATACTCATAGACTCCTTCTGATGCTTCATAAGCCATATAGATGTCCATATCTGACCTTTTGAACTTATTTGTGGTCAAAGTGTCCTCAAAATTTTTCAAACTATATAAAGTTATAGACTCCTTTTGATGATAAATCAGCTATTCAGAGGTGCCCTTTTGACCTCCTGAACATATTTCTCGCCAAAGAGTCCTCGATCTTGGGCTTTCTATACATACTCATAGACTCCTTCTGATGCTTCATTTCATGGGGCCCTTTTTGACCTCCTGAACATATTTCTGGCCAAAGAGTCCTCGATCTTGGGCTTTCTATACATACTCATAGACTCCCTCTGATGCTTCAAAAGCCATATATATGTCCATATCTGACCATTTGAACTTATTTGTGGTCAAAGGGTCCTCAAAATTTTTCAAACTATATAAAGTTGTCGAATCCTTTTGATGATACATCATCTATTCAGAGGTCCTCTTTTGACCTCCTGAACATATTTCTGGCCAAAGAGTCCTCGACCTTGGGCTTTCTATACATACTCATAGACTCCTTCTGATGCTTCATAAGCCATATAGATGTCCATATCTGACCTTTTGAACTTATTTGTGGTCAAAGTGTCCTCAAAAGTTTTCAAACTATATAAAGTTGTCGAATCCTTTTGATGATAAATCAGCTATTCAGAGGTTTTGACCTCCTGAACATATTTCTGGCCAAAGAGTCCTCGATCTTGGGCTTTCTATATACACTCATAGACTCCCTCTGATGCTTCAAAATCCATATAGATGTCCATATCTGACCTTTTGAACTTATTTCTGGTCAAAGGGTCCTCAAAATTTTTCAAACTATATAAAGTTATAGAATTCTTTAGATGATAAATCAGCTATTCAGAGGTCCCCTTTTGACCTCCTGAACATATTTCTGGCCAAAGAGTCCTCGATATTGGGCTTTCAGTACATACTCATAGACTCCTTCTGATGCTTCATAAGCCATATAGATGTCCATATCTGACCTTTTGAACTTATTTGTGGTCAAAGTGTCCTCAAAATTTTTCAAACTATATAAAGTTATAGACTCCTTTTGATGATAAATCAGTATTTCATGGGGCCCCTTTTGACCTCCTGAACATATTTCTGGCCAAAGAGTCCTCGATCTTGGGCTTTCTATATATACTCATAGACTTTCTCTGATGATTCAAAATCCATATAGATGTCCATATCTGACCTTTTGAACTTATTTGTGGTCAAAGTGTCCTCAAAAATTTTCAAACTATATAAAGTTATAGACTCCTTTTGATGATAAATCAGTATTTCATGGGGCCCCTTTTGACCTCCGAACATATTTCTGGCCAAAGAGTCCTCGATCTTGGGCTTTCTATATATACTCATAGACTTTCTCAGATGATTCAAAATCCATATAGATGTCCATATCTGACCTTTTTAACTTATTTGTGGTCAAAGTGTCCTCAAAATTTTTCAAACTATATAAAGTTATAGAATTCTTTTGATGATAAATCATCTATTCAGAGGTCCTCTTTTGACCTCCTGAACATATTTCTGGCCAAAGAGTCCTCGATCTTGGGCTTTCTATATATACTCATAGACTCTCTCTGATGCTTCAAAATCCATATAGATGTCCATATCTGACCTTTTGAACTTATTTCTGGTCAAATTGTCCTCAAAATTTTTCAAACTATATAAAGTTATAGAATTCTTTTGATGATAAATCAGCTATTCAGAGGTCCCCTTTTGACCTCCTGAACATATTTCTCGCCAAAGAGTCCTCGATCTTGGGCTTTCTATACATACTCATAGACTCCTTCTGATGCTTCATTTCATGGGGCCCCTTTTGACCTCCTGAACATATTTCTGGCCAAAGAGTCCTCGATATTGGGCTTTCTATACATACTCATAGACTCCTTCTGATGCTTCATAAGCCATATAGATGTCCATATCTGACCTTTTGAAGTTATTTGTGGTCAAAGTGTCCTCAAAATTTTTCAAACTATATAAAGTTATAGACTCCTTTTGATGATAAATCAGCTATTCAGAGGTTTTGACCTCCTGAACATATTTCTGGCCAAAGAGTCCTCGATCTTGGGCTTTCTATACATACTCATAGACTCCCTCTGATGCATCATAAGCCATATAGATGTCCATATCTGACCTTTTGAACTTATTTCTGGTCAAAGTGTCCTCAAAATTTTTCAAACTATATAAAGTTATAGAATTCTTTTGATGGTAAATCATCTATTCAGAGGTCCTCTTTTGACCTCCTGAACATATTTCTGGCCAAAGAGTCCTCGACCTTGGGCTTTCTATACATACTCATAGACTCCTTCTGATGCTTCATTTCATGGGGCCCCTTTTGACCTCCTGAACATATTTCTGGCCAAAGAGTCCTCAATCTTGGGCTTTCTATACATACTCATAGACTCCCTCTGATGCTTCATAAGCCATATAGATGTCCATATCTGACCTTTTGAACTTATTTCTGGTCAAAGGGTCCTCAAAATTTTTCAAACTATATAAAGTTATAGAATTCTTTTTATGATAAATCAGCTATTCAGAGGTCCCCTTTTGACCTCCTGAACATATTTCTGGCCAAAGAGTCCTCGATATTGGGCTTTCTATACATACTCATAGACTCCTTCTGATGCTTCATAAGCCATATAGATGTCCATATCTGACCTTTTGAACTTATTTGTGGTCAAAGTGTCCTCAAAATCTTTCAAACTATATAAAGTTATAGAATTCTTTTGATGATAAATCAGCTATTCAGAGGTGCCCTTTTGACCTCCTGAACATATTTCTCGCCAAAGAGTCCTCGATCTTGGGCTTTCTATACATACTCATAGACTCCTTCTGATGCTTCATTTCATGGGGCCCTTTTTGACCTCCTGAACATATTTCTGGCCAAAGAGTCCTCGATCTTGGGCTTTCTATACATACTCATAGACTCCCTCTGATGCTTCAAAAGCCATATAGATGTCCATATCTGACCTTTTGAACTTATTTCTGGTCAAAGGGTCCTCAAAAGTTTTCAAACTATATAAAGTTATAGACTCTTTCTGATGATAAATCAGCTATTCAGAGGTCCCCTTTTGACCTACTGAACATATTTCTGGCCAAAGAGTCCTAAAAGATTAATACAATACATTCAGACTGATATCTTCGGATGTTATATCCTCCTGACAAAAGTCCATATATGACATACTGAATTTTTTTCTGGCCAAGGAGCATTCGAAACTTGGGCTTTCTATACATACTCCTTCTGATGCTTCATAAGCCATATATATGTCCATATCTGACCTTATGAACTTATTTGTGGTCAAAGGGTCCTCAAAATGTTTTAAACTATATAAAGTTGTCGAATCCTTTTGATGATAAATCAGCTATTCAGAGGTTTTGAATTCCTGAACATATTTCTGGCCAAAGAGTCCTAGATCTTGGGCTTTCTATATATACTCATAGACTCCCTCTGATGCTTCAAAATCCATATAGATGTCCATATCTGACCTTTTGAACTTATTTGTGGTCAAAGTGTCCTTAAAATTTTTCAAACTATATAAAGTTATAGACTCCTTTTGATGATAAATCAGTATTTCATGGGGCCCCTTTTGACCTCCTGAACATATTTCTGGCCAAAGAGTCCTCGATCTTGGGCTTTCTATATATACTCATAGACTCCCTCTGATGCTTCAAAATCCATATAGATGTCCATATCTGACCTTTTGAACTTATTTCTGGTCAAAGGGTCCTCAAAATTTTTCAAACTATATAAAGTTATAGAATTCTTTTGATGATAAATCAGCTATTCAGAGGTCCCCTTTTGACCTCCTGAACATATTTCTGGCCAAAGAGTCCTCGATATTGGGCTTTCTATACATACTCACAGACTCCTTCTAATGCTTCATAATCCAAATAGATGTCCATATCTGACCTTTTGAACTTATTTGTGGTCAAAGTGTCCTCAAAATTTTTCAAACTATATAAAGTTATAGACTCCTTTTGAAGTTAAATCACCTATTCATGGGTCCCCTTTTGACGTCCTGAACATATTTCTGGCCAAAGAGTCCTCGATCTTGGGCTTTCTATATATACTCATAGACTCCCTCTGATGCTTCAAAATCAATATAGATGTCCATATCTGACCTTTTGAACTTATTTCTGGTCAAAGGGTCCTCAAAAGTTTTCAAACTATATAAAGTTATAGACTCTTTCTGATGCTAAATCAGCTATTCAGAGGTCCCCTTTTGACCTCCTGAACATATTTCTGGCCAAAGAGTCCTAAAAGATTAATACAATACATTCAGACTGATATCTTCGGATGTTATATCATCCTGACAAAAGTCCATATTTGACATACTGAATTTTTTCTGGCCAAGGAGTACTCGAAACTTGACCTTTCCATATATACTCGTTGACTCTTTCTAATGTTACGTCAACCATACAGAAGTCCATTTTTGACACAAGGAATATATTTCTGGCCAAAGAGTCCTCGATCTTGGGCTTTCTATACATACTCATAGACTCCCTCTGATGCTTCAAAAGCCATATAGATGTCCATATCTGACCTTTTGAAATTATTTCTGGTCAAAGCGTCCTCAAAATCTTTCAAACTTTAGTTATATATATAACTAAAGTTATAGACTCCTTTTGATGATAAATCAGCTATTCAGAGGTCCCATTTTGACCTACTGAACATATTTCTGGCCAAAGAGTCCTAAATGATTAATACAATAAATTCAGACTGATATCTTCGGATGTTATATCCTCCTGACAAAAGTCCATGTATGACATACTGAATTTTTTTCTGGCCAAGGAGTATTCGAAACTTGGGCTTTCTATATATACTCCTTCTGATGCTTCATAAGCCATATATATCCCCTTTTGACCTCCTGAAGATATTTCTGTTGAGGACACTTTGACCACAAATAAGTTCAAAAGGTCAGATATGGACATATATATGGCTTATGAAGCATCAGAAGGAGTCTATGAGTATGTAAGAAAGCCCTAGTTCGAGGACTCTTTGGCAAGAAATATGTTCAGTAGGTCAAAAGGGGACGTCTGAATAGCTGATTTATCATCAAAAGAATTCTATAACTGTAAATAGTTTGAAAAATGTGGAGGACACTTTGACCACAAATGAGTTCAAAAGGTCAGATATGGACATCTATATGGCTTATGATGCATCAGAAGAAGTCTATGAGTATGTATAGAAAGCCCAAGATCGAGGACTCTTTGGCCAGAAATATGTTCAGGAGGTCAAAACCTCTGAATAGCTGATCATCAAAAGGATTCTATAACTTTATAGTTTGAAAAATTTTGAGGACACTTTGTCCACAAATAAGTTGAAAAGGTCAGATATGGACATATATATGGCTTATGAAGCATCAGAAGGAGTATGTATAGAAAGCCCAAGTTTCAAATACTCCTTGGCCAGAAAAAAATTCAATATGTCAATTATGGACTTTTGTCAGGAGGATATAGAATCCGAAGATATCAGTCTGAAGATATCAGTATTAATCTTTTAGGACTCTTTGGCCAGAAATATGTTCAGTAGGTCAAAAGGGGACCTCTGAATAGCTGATTTATCATCAGAAAGAATCTATAACTTTATATAGTTTGAAAACTTTTGAGGACCCTTTGAAGATATCAGTCTGAAGATATCAGTATTAATCTTTTAGGACTCTTTGGCCAGAAATATGTTCAGTAGGTCAACAGGGGACCTCTGAATAGCAGATTTATCATCAGAAAGAATCTATAACTTTATATAGTTTGAAAACGTTTGAGCACGCTTTGACCAGAAATGAGTTCAAAAGGTCAGATATGGACATCTATATGGCTTTTGAAGCATCAGAGGGAGTCTATGAGTATATATCGAAAGCCCAAGATCGAGGACTCTTTGGCCAGAAATATGTTCAGGAGGTCAAAAGCGGCCCCATGAATAGCTGATTTATCATCAAAAGGAGTCTATAACTTTATATAATTTGAACAATTTTGAGGACACTTTGACCACAAATAAGTTCAAAAGGTCAGATATGGACATCTATATGGCTTATGATGCATCAGAAGGAGTCTATGAGTATGTATAGAAAGCCCAAGATCGAGGAGTCTTTGGCCAGAAATATGTTCAGGAGGTCAAAACCTCTGAATAGCTGATTTATCATCAAAAGGATTCTATAACTTTATATAGTTTGAAAAAATTTTAGGACACTTTGACAACAAATAAGTTCAAAAGGTCAGATATGGACATCTATATGGCTTATGAAGCATCAGAAGGAGTATGTATAGAAAGCCCAAGTTTCGAATACTCCTTGGCCAGAAAAAAAATCAGTATGTCAAATATGGACTTTTGTCAGGAGGATATAGATATCAGTCTGAAGATATCAGTATTAATCTTTTAGGACTCTTTGTCCAGAAATATGTTCCGTAGGTCAACAGGGGACCTCTGAATAGCTGATTTATCATCAAAAGAATTCTATAACTTTATATAGTTTGAAAAATTTGGAGGACACTTTGACCACAAATAAGTTCAAAAGGTCAGATATGGACATCTATATGGCTTATGATGCATCAGAAGGAGTCTATGAGTATGTATAGAAAGCCCAAGATCGAGGACTCTTTGGCCAGAAATATGTTCAGGAGGTCAAAAGGGGACCTCTGAATAGCTTATTTATCATCAAAAGAATTCTATAACTTTATATAGTTTGAAAACTTTTGAGGACTCTTTGACCAGAAATAAGTTCAAAAGGTCAGATATGGACATCTATATGGCTTCTGAAGCATCAGAAGGAGTTTATGAGTATATATAGAAAGCCCAAGATCGAGGACTCTTTGGCCAGAAATATGTTCAGGAGGTCAAAAGGGGACCCATGAATAGCTGATTTATCATCAAAAGGAGTCTATAACTTTATATAGTTTGAAAAATGTTAAGGACACTTTGACCACAAATAAGTTCAAAAGGTCAGATATGGACATCTATATGGCTTATGAAGCATCAGAAGGAGTCTATGAGTATGTATAGAAAGCCCAAGATCGAGGACTCTTTGGCCAGAAATATGTTCAGGAGGTCAAAAGGGGACCCATGAATAGCTGATTTATCATCAAAAGGAGTCTATAACTTTATATAGTTTGAAAAATTTTAAGGACACTTTGACCACAAATAAGTTCAAAAGGTCAGATATGGACATCTATATGGCTTATGAAGCATCAGAAGGAGTCTATGAGTATGTATAGAAAGCCCAAGGTCGAGGACTCTTTGGCCAGAAATATGTTCAGGAGGTCAAAAGAGGACCTCTGAATAGATGATTTATCATCAAAAGAATTCTATAACTTTATATAGTTTGAAAATTTTTGAGGACACTTTGACCAGAAATAAGTTCAAAAGGTCAGATATGGACATCTATATGGCTTATGATGCATCAGAAGGAGTCTATGAGTATGTATAGAAAGCCCAAGATCGAGGAGTCTTTGGCCAGAAATATGTTCAGGAGGTCAAAACCTCTGAATAGCTGATTTATCATCAAAAGGATTCTATAACTTTATATAGTTTGAAAAAATTTTAGGACACTTTGACAACAAATAAGTTCAAAAGGTCAGATATGGACATCTATAGAATGTATAGAATGTATAGTTCAAAAGGTCAGAGATGGACATTTACATGGCTTATGAAGCATCAGAAAGATTCAATGAGTAAGTGTAGAAAGCCCAAGATCGAGGACTCTTTGGCCAGAAATATGTTCAGGAGGACAAAAGGGGACATCTGAATAGATGATTTATCATCAAAAGGAGTCTATAACTTTATATATTTTGAAAAATTTTAAGGACACTTTGACCACAAATAAGTTCAAAAGGTCAGATATGGACATCTATATGGCTTATGAAGCATCAGAAGGAGTCTATGAGTATTTATAGAAAGCCCAATGTCGAGGACTCTTTGGCCAGAAATATGTTCAGGAGGTCAAAAGAGCCCTCCATATGAGTATGTATAGAAAGCCCAAGGTCGAGGACTCTTTGGCCAGAAATATGTTCAGGAGGTCAAAACCTCTGAATAGCTGATTTATCATCAAAAGAATTCTATAACTTTAAATAGTTTGAAAAATTTTGAGGACACTTTGACCACAAATAAGTTCAAAAGGTCAGATATGGACATCTATATGGCTTATGATGCATCAGAATGAGTCTATGAGTATGTATAGAAAGCCCAAGATCGAGGAGTCTTTGGCCAGAAATATGTTCAGGAGGTCAAAACCTCTGAATAGCTGATTTATCATCAAAAGGATTCTATAACTTTATATAGTTTGAAAAATTTTTAGGACACTTTGACAACAAATAAGTTCAAAAGGTCAGATATGGACATCTATATGGCTTATGAAGCATCAGAAGGAGTCTATGAGTATGTATAGAAAGCCCAAGGTCGAGGACTCTTTGGCCAGAAATATGTTCAGGGGGTCAAAAGAGGACCTCTGAATAGATGATTTATCATAAAAAGAATTCTATAACTTTATATAATTTGAAAAATTTTGAGGACACTTTGACCAGAAATAAGTTCAAAAGGTCAGATATGGACATCTATATGGCTTATGATGCATCAGAAGGAGTCTATGAGTATGTATAGAAAGCCCAAGATCGAGGAGTCTTTGGCCAGAAATATGTTCATGAGGTCAAAACCTCTGAATAGCTGATTTATCATCAAAAGGATTCTATAAATGTATATAGTTTGAAAAATTTTTGAGGACACTTTGACCACAAATAAGTTCAAAAGGTCAGATATGGACATCTATATGGCTTATGATGCATCAGAAGGAGTCTATGAGTATGTATAGAAAGCCCAAGATCGAGGAGTCTTTGACCAGAAATATGTTCAGGAGGTCAAAACCTCTGAATAGATGATTTATCATCAAAAGAATTCTATAACTTTATATAGTTTGAAAATTTTTGAGGACACTTTGACCACAAATAAGTTCAAAAGGTCAGATATGGACATCTATATGGCTTATGATGCATCAGAAGGAGTCTATGAGTATGTATAGAAAGCCCAAGATCGAGGAGTCTTTGGCCAGAAATATGTTCAGGAGGTCAAAAACTCTGAATAGCTGATTTATCATCAAAAGGATTCTATAACTTTATATAGTTTTAAAAATTTTTAGGACACTTTGACAACAAATAAGTTCAAAAGGTCAGATATGGACATCTATATGGCTTATGAAGCATCAGAAGGAGTCTATGAGTATGTATAGAAAGCCCAAGGTCGAGGACTCTTTGGCCAGAAATATGTTCAGGAGGTCAAAACCTCTGAATAGCTGATTTATCATCAAAAGAATTCTATAACTTTAAATAGTTTGAAAAATTTTGAGGACACTTTGACCACAAATAAGTTCAAAAGGTCAGATATGGACATCTATATGGCTTATGAAGCATCAGAAGGAGTCTATGAGTATGTATAGAAAGCCCAAGGTCGAGGACTCTTTGGCCAGAAATATGTTCAGGGGTCAAAAGAGGACCTCTGAATAGATGATTTATCATCAAAAGAATTCTATAACTTTATATAGTTTGAAAAATTTTGAGGACACTTTGACCAGAAATAAGTTCAAAAGGTCAGATATGGACATCTATATGGCTTATGATGCATCAGAAGGAGTCTATGAGTATGTATAGAAAGCCCAAGATCGAGGAGTCTTTGGCCAGAAATATGTTCAGGAGGTCAAAACCTCTGAATAGCTGATTTATCATCAAAAGGATTCTATAAATTTATATAGTTTGAAAAATTTTTAGGACACTTTGACAACAAATAAGTTCAAAAGGTCAGATATGGACATCTATATGGCTTATGAAGCATCAGAAGGAATCTATGAGTATGTATAGAAAGCCCAAGATCGAGGACTCTTTGGCCAGAAATATGTTCAGGAGGTCAAAACCTCTGAATAGCTGATTTATCATCAAAAGGAGTCTATAACTTTATATAGTTTGAAAAATTTTGAGGACACTTTGACCACAAATAAGTTCAAAAGGTCAGATATGGACATCTATATGGCTTATGAAGCATCAGAAGGAGTCAATGAGTATGTGTAGAAAGCCCAATATCGAGGACTCTTTGGCCAGAAATATGTTCAGGAGGTCAAAAGGGGACCTCTGAATAGATGATTTATCATCAAAAGAATTCTATAACTTTATATAGTTTTAAAAATTTTGAAGACCCTTTGACCAGAAATAAGTTCAAAAGGTCAGATATGGACATCTATAGAATGTATAGAATGTATAGTTCAAAAGGTCAGAGATGGACATTTATATGGCTTATGAAGCATCAGAAGGAGTCAATGAGTAAGTGAAGAAAGCCCAAGATCGAGGACTCTTTGGCCAGAAATATGTTCAGGAGGACAAAAGGGGACGTCTGAATAGCTGATTTATCATCAAAAGAATTCTATAACTTTATATAGTTTGAAAAATTTTGAGGACCCTTTGACCAGAAATAAGTTCAAAAGGTCAGATATGGACATCTATATGGCTTCTGAAGAATCAAAGGGAGTTTATGAGTATATATAGAAAGCCCAAGGTCGAGGACTCTTTGGCCAGAAATATGTTCAGGAGGTCAAAAGAGGACCTCTGAATAGCTGATTTATCATCAAAAGAATACTTTAACTTTATATAGTTTGAAAATTTTTGAGGACACTTTTACCACAAATAAGTTCAAAAGGTCAGAGATGGACATTTATATGGCTTATGATGCATCAGAAGGAGTCTATGAGTATGTATAGAAAGCCCAAGATCGAGGACTCTTTGGCCAGAAATATGTTCAGGAGGTCAAAACCTCTGAATAGCTGATTTATCATCAAAAGGATTCTAGAACTTTATATAGTTTGAAAAATTTTGAGTACACTTTGACCAGAAATAAGTTCAAAAGGTCAGATATGGACATCTATATGGCTTATGATGCATCAGAAGGAGTCTATGAGTATGTATAGAAAGCCCAAGATCGAGGAGTCTTTGGCCAGAAATATGTTCAGGAGGTCAAAACCTCTGAATAGCTGATTTATCATCAAAAGGATTCTATAACTTTATATAGTTTGAAAAAATTTTAGGACACTTTGACAACAAATAAGTTCAAAAGGTCAGATATGGACATCTATATGGCTTATGAAGCATCAGAAGGAGTATGTATAGAAAGCCCAAGTTTCGAATACTCCTTGGCCAGAAAAAAAATCAGTATGTCAAATATGGACTTTTGTCAGGAGGTTATAGATATCAGTCTGAAGATATCAGTATTAATCTTTTAGGACTCTTTGTCCAGAAATATGTTCCGTAGGTCAACAGGGGACCTCTGAATAGCTGATTTATCATCAAAAGAATTCTATAACTTTATATAGTTTGAAAAATTTGGAGGACACTTTGACCACAAATAAGTTCAAAAGGTCAGATATGGACATCTATATGGCTTATAATGCATCAGAAGGAGTCTATGAGTATGTATAGAAAGCCCAAGATCGAGGACTCTTTGGCCAGAAATATGTTCAGGAGGTCAAAAGGGGACCTCTGAATAGCTTATTTATCATCAAAAGAATTCTATAACTTTATATAGTTTGAAAACTTTTGAGGACTCTTTGACCAGAAATAAGTTCAAAAGGTCAGATATGGACATCTATATGGCTTCTGAAGCATCAGAAGGAGTTTATGAGTATATATAGAAAGCCCAAGATCGAGGACTCTTTGGCCAGAAATATGTTCAGGAGGTCAAAAGGGGACCCATGAATAGCTGATTTATCATCAAAAGGAGTCTATAACTTTATATAGTTTGAAAAATTTTAAGGACACTTTGACCACAAATAAGTTCAAAAGGTCAGATATGGACATCTATATGGCTTATGAAGCATCAGAAGGAGTCTATATGTATAGAAAGCCCAAGATCGAGGACTCTTTGGCCAGAAATATGTTCAGGAGGTCAAAAGGGGACCCATGAATAGCTGATTTATCATCAAAAGGAGTCTATAACTTTATATAGTTTGAAAAATTTTAAGGACACTTTGACCACAAATAAGTTCAAAAGGTCAGATATGGACATCTATATGGCTTATGAAGCATCAGAAGGAGTCTATGAGTATGTATAGAAAGCCCAAGGTCGAGGACTCTTTGGCCAGAAATATGTTCAGGAGGTCAAAAGAGGACCTCTGAATAGATGATTTATCATCAAAAGAATTCTATAACTTTATATAGTTTGAAAATTTTTGAGGACACTTTGACCACAAATAAGTTCAAAAGGTCAGATATGGACATCTATATGGCTTATGATGCATCAGAAGGAGTCTATGAGTATGTATAGAAAGCCCAAGATCGAGGACTCTTTGGCCAGAAATATGTTCAGGAGGTCAAAAGGGGACCCATGAATAGCTGATTTATCATCAAAAGGAGTCTATAACTTTATATAGTTTGAAAAATTTTAAGGACACTTTGACCAGAAATAAGTTCAAAAGGTCAGATATGGACATCTATAGAATGTATAGAATGTATAGTTCAAAAGGTCAGAGATGGACATTTATATGGCTTATGAAGCATCAGAAGGAGTCAATGAGTAAGTGAAGAAAGCCCAAGATCGAGGACTCTTTGGCCAGAAATATGTTCAGGAGGACAAAAGGGGACGTCTGAATAGCTGATTTATCATCAAAAGAATTCTATAACTTTATATAGTTTGAAAAATTTTGAGGACCCTTTGACCAGAAATAAGTTCAAAAGGTCAGATATGGACATCTATATGGCTTCTGAAGAATCAAAGGGAGTTTATGAGTATATATAGAAAGCCCAAGGTCGAGGACTCTTTGGCCAGAAATATGTTCAGGAGGTCAAAAGAGGACCTCTGAATAGCTGATTTATCATCAAAAGAATACTTTAACTTTATATAGTTAGAAAATTTTTGAGGACACTTTTACCACAAATAAGTTCAAAAGGTCAGAGATGGACATTTATATGGCTTATGATGCATCAGAAGGAGTCTATGAGTATGTATAGAAAGCCCAAGATCGAGGACTCTTTGGCCAGAAATATGTTCAGGAGGTCAAAACCTCTGAATAGATGATTTATCATCAAAAGGATTCTATAACTTTATATAGTTTGAAACATTTTAAGGACACTTTGACCACAAATAAGTTCAAAAGGTCAGATATGGACATCTATATGGCTTATGAAGCATCAGAAGGAGTCTATGAGTATGTATAGAAAGCCCAAGGTCGAGGACTCTTTGGCCAGAAATATGTTCAGGAGGTCAAAAGAGGACCTCTGAATAGATGATTTATCATCAAAAGAATTCTATAACTTTATATAGTTTGAAAATTTTTGAGGACACTTTGACCACAAATAAGTTCAAAAGGTCAGATATGGACATCTATATGGCTTATGATACATCAGAAGGAGTCTATGAGTATGTATAGAAAGCCCAAGATCGAGGACTCTTTGGCCAGAAATATGTTCAGGAGGTCAAAAGGGGACCTCTGAATAGCTGATTTATCATCAAAAGAATTCTATAACTTTATATAGTTTGAAAACTTTTGAGGACCCTTTGACCAGAAATAAGTTCAAAAGGTCAGATATGGACATTTATATGGCTTATGATGCATCAGAAGGAGTCTATGAGTATGTATAGAAAGCCCAAGATCGAGGACTCTTTGGCCAGAAATATGTTCAGGAGGTCAAAAGGGGACCTCTGAATAGCTGATTTATCATCAAAAGAATTCTATAACTTTATATAGTTTGAAAACTTTTGAGGACCCTTTGACCAGAAATAAGTTCAAAAGGTCAGATATGGACATCTATATGGCTTCTGAAGCATCAGAAGGAGTTTATGAGTATATATAGAAAGCCCAAGATCGAGGACTCTTTGGCCAGAAATATGTTCAGGAGGTCAAAAGGGGACCCATGAATAGCTGATTTATCATCAAAAGGAGTCTATAACTTTATATAGTTTGAAAAATTTTAAGGACACTTTGACCACAAATAAGTTCAAAAGGTCAGATATGGACATCTATATGGCTTATGAAGCATCAGAAGGAGTCTATGAGTATGTATAGAAAGCCCAAGGTCGAGGACTCTTTGGCCAGAAATATGTTCAGGAGGTCAAAAGAGGACCTCTGAATAGATGATTTATCATCAAAAGAATTCTATAACTTTATATAGTTTGAAAATTTTTGAGGACACTTTGACCACAAATAAGTTCAAAAGGTCAGATATGGACATCTATATGGCTTATGATGCATCAGAAGGAGTCTATGAGTATGTATAGAAAGCCCAAGATCGAGGACTCTTTGGCCAGAAATATGTTCAGGAGGTCAAAACCTCTGAATAGCTGATTTATCATCAAAAGGATTCTATAACTTTATATAGTTTGAAAAATTTTTAGGACACTTTGACAACAAATAAGTTCAAAAGGTCAGATATGGACATCTATATGGCTTATGAAGCATCAGAAGGAGTCTATGAGTATGTATAGAAAGCCCAAGGTCAAGGACTCTTTGGCCAGAAATATGTTCAGGAGGTCAAAACCTCTGAATAGCTGATTTATCATAAAAAGGATTCTATAACTTTATATAGTTTGAAAAATTTTGAGGACACTTTGACCACAAATAAGTTCAAAAGGTCAGATATGGACATCTATATGGCTTATTAAGCATCAGAAGGTCTATGAGAATGTATAGAAAGCCCAAGGTCGAGGACTCTTTGGCCAGAAATATGTTCAGAAGGTCAAAAGAGTACCTCTGAATAGCTGATTTATCATCAAAAGAATTCTATAACTTTATATAGTTTGAAAAATGTTGAGGACACTTTGACCACAAATGTGTTCAAAAGGTCAGAGATGGACATCTATATGGCTTATGATGCATCAGAAGGAGTCTATGAGTATGTATAGAAAGCCCAAGATCGAGGAGTCTTTGGCCAGAAATATGTTCATCAGGTCAATTATGGACTTCTGTAAGGCTGATTTAACATCAGAAAGAGTCGATATGTTTATAATAGTAAAAAACATTTTGAGGATTCTTTGGCCAAAAATATGTTCAATTGGTCTTATATGGTCTACAGTCTGGCTGATATAACATTATGAGAAGTCTGTATAGTAGGAGAAATATGTATAGTAAGGTAAATGTTCAAGGTCTCTGGCCAGAAATAAGTTCAGAAGGTCAAATATGGACTTCTGTATGGCTGATTTAACATCAGAAGGAGTCTATGTTCGTTTATGGTAGACAACATAATTTTGAGAACTCTTTTGTCAATTATTTATTATCAGAAGGAGACTATAACTTTATATAGTTTGAAAAATTTTGAGGACACTTTGACCAGAAATAAGTTTAAAAGGTAAGCCATAAGCCATATAGATATCCATATAGATATCCATGGCTTATGAAGCATCAGGAGTCAATGATGTATGTATAGAAATCGAGGACTCTTTGGCCAGAAATATGTACTTTGGTCAAATATGGACTTCTGTATGGCTGATCAGGAGTCGAAGAGTATGTATAGAAAGTTAACATCAGTTGACTGAATGTATAAGTAGATTAATTAATGTGCAGTAAAGGAAAATCATTGCACTGGCTTTTGCTTTACAATGGACACAATTAACTCATTCCGTTGGACAACGATAGAATGCACGGTAGAACATATAGATAATGTACTTTTCGCATTGCATTGCACACCAGAACTAACTCCTTCCCATGTTCATTAAAGAGATAACATTTATGTTGTTGCATTGCATTGCACAAACGATCTAACGTTGTGCATTGAAGAGAAACATAGACCATGCACTTTTTGCATTGCATTGAATTGCACACTACAACTAATTCATTCCCATGTTCATTAAAGAGATAACATATGTTGTTGCATTGCACAAACGATCTATCGTTGTGCATCATTGAAGAAAAACATATGCACTTCTATCCCAGCATTGCACACCAAAACGAACTCCTTCCCATGTTCAATAAAGAGATAACATCTGTTGTTGCATTGCATTGCACAAACGATCTAACGTTGTGCAGTGAAGAGTAACATAGGCCATGCACTTTTTGCATTGCATTGCATTGCATTGCACACCAGATCAAACTCCTTCCCATGTTCAATAAAGAGATAATATGTTGCATTGCATTGCACAAACGATCTAACGTTGTGCATTGAAGAATAACATACAGGCTAAATGCATGCACTGTATTGCATTGCACACCCGGACTAACTCCTTCACATGTTTATTAAAGAGATAACATATGTTATGCAACATTGCATTGCTTTGCACAAAAGATCTAACGATGTGCACTGAAGAAAAACATTAATGCTCTTTTTGCATTGCATTGCACAGCAGAACTAACCTCTTCCCATGTTCATAAAGAGATAACATTTTGCATTGCATTGCACAAAACGATCGCTTGTCTCAACGATCAATGTTGTGCATTGAAGAATAACATATAGGCTAAATGCATGCATTGTATTGCATTGCACACCAGAACTAACTCATTCGCATGTTCATTAAAGAGATAACATATGTTGCATTGCATTGCATTGCATTGCAGAAACGATCTAACGTTGTGCATTGAAGAATAACATTTATGCACTTTTTGCATTGCATTGCACACTGAAACTAACTCCTTCCCATGTTCAGTAAAGAGATAACATGTTGCATTGCATTGCATTGCATTGCATTGCAGAAACGATCTAACGTTGTGCACTGAAGAATAACATTTAGGGTATGCACTTTTGGCATTGCATTGCATTGCACACCAGATCTTACTCCTTCAAATGTTTTTTAAAGAGATAACATAGCTCATGCACTTTTTGAATTGCATTGCACATTAGAACTAACTCCTTCAAATGTTAATTGAAGAGATAACATTTTGCATTGCATTGCGCAAACGATCTAACGTTGTGCAGTGAAGAGTAACATAGACCATGCACTTTTTGCATTGCATTGAATTGCACACCAGAACTAACTCTTTCCCATATTCACAAAAGAGATAACATTTTGCATTGCATTGCGCAAACGAGCTAACGTTGTGCATTGAAGAGAAACATAGACCATGCACTTTTTGCATTGCATTGAATTGCACACCAGAACTAACTCTTTCCCATGTTCACTAAAGAGATAACATGTTGCATTGCATTGCATTGCACTGCAGAAACAATCTAATGTTGTGCACTGAATAATAACATTTATGCACTTTTTGCATTGCATTGCATTGCACACCAGAACT
The DNA here is from genome assembly GCF_949319135.1 of Squalius cephalus. Taxonomy (NCBI): domain Eukaryota; kingdom Metazoa; phylum Chordata; class Actinopteri; order Cypriniformes; family Leuciscidae; genus Squalius; species Squalius cephalus. Next base: position 15,073,722 of record NC_137126.1, read on the forward strand.
AACTCCTTCAAATGTTAGAAAAGATAGTTATGGTGTGCAATGCAATGCATTGCAAAAAGTGAATAGCCAATGTTACTCTTCAATGCAAAACGTTAGATCGTTTGTGCATAACATATGTTATCTCTTTAATGAACATGGGAAGGAGTTAGTTCGGGTGTGCAATGCAATACAATGCATGCATATAGCTTATATGTTATTCTTCAATGCACAACGTTATGCAATGCACAATGCAATGCAAAATGTTATCTCTTTAATAAGCATTTGAAGGTGTTAGTTCTGGTGTGCAATGCAATGCAATGCAAAAAGTGCATAAATGTTATTCAGTGCACAGCGTTAAATCGTTTGTGCAAAGCAATGCAATGTTGCATAACATATGTTATCTTTTTAATGAACATGGGAAGGAGTTAGTTCGGCTGTACATGCAACACAATCCATGCATTTAGCTATGTCAACTATGTTATTCTTCAATGCACAACGTTAGATCGTTTGTGCAATGCAATGCAACATGTTATCTCTTTAATAAACATTTGAAGGAGTTAGTTCTTGTGTGCAATGCAAAGCAATGCAAAAAATGCATGGCCTATGTTACTCTTCAATGCACAACGTTAGATCGTTTGTGCAATGCAATGCTAAATGTTATCTCTTTAATAAACATGGGAAGTAGTTAGTTCTGGAGTGCAATGCAATGCAATGCAAAAAGTGCATAGCCTATATGTTATTCTTCAGTGCACAGCGTTAGATCGTTTGTGCAATGCAATGCAATGCAACATGTTATCCCTTTAATGAACATGGGAAGGAGCTAGTGTGGTGTGCAATGCAATGCAAAGCAAAAAATGAACAGCCTATGTTACTCTTCAATGCACAACGTTAGATCGTTTGTGCAAAACAATGAAATGTTGCATAACATATGTTATCTCTTTAATGAACATGGGACGGAGTTAGTTCGGGTGTGCAATGCAATACAATGCATGCATTTAGCCTATATGTTATTCTTCAATGGACAACGTTAGATCGTGCAAAATGTTATCTCTTTAATAAACATTTGAAGGAGTTAGTTCTGGTGTGCAATGCAATGCAAAAAATGCATAAATGTTATTCTTTAGTGCACAGTGTTAGATCGTTTGTGCAAAGCAATATAATGTTGCATAACATATGTTATCGTTTGTGAAATGCATTACAACATCATTGCACCTTATTTCTTTAAAGAAAATGGGAATGATTTAGTTCTGGTGTGCAATGCAATGCAAGAATTGCATAGCCTTTATTATTCTTCAATGCACAACGTTAGATCGTTTGTGCAATGCAAAATGTTATCTCTTTAATAAACATTTGAAGGAATTAGTTCTGGTGTGCAATGCAATACAATGCAAAAAGTGCATAAATATTCTTCAGTGCACAACGTTAGATCGCGCAACGTTAGATCGTTTCTGCAAAACAATAAAATGTTGCATAACATACGTTATCTCTTTTATGAACATGGGAAGGAGTTAGTTCGGGTGTGCAATACAATGCATGCATTTAGTCTATATGTTATTCTTCAATGCACAAAGTTAGATCGTTTGTGCAATGCAATGCAAAATGTTATTTCTTTAATAAACATTTGAAGGAGTTAGTTCTGGTGTGCAATGTAATGCAATGCAAAAAGTGCATGGCCTATATGTTATTCTTCAGTGCACAACGTTAGATCGTTTGTGCAATGCAATGCAAAATGTTATCTCTTTAGTAAACATTTGAAGGAGTTAGTTCTGGTGTGCAATGCAAAGCAATGCAAAAAGTGCATAGCCTATGTTATTCTTCAGTGCACAGCGTTAGATCGTTTGTGCAGTACAATGCAATGACACATGTTATCCCTTTAATGAACATGGGAAGGAGTTAGTTCTGGTGTGCAATCCAAGAAGTGCATAGCCTATATGTTATTGTTCAGTGGACAACGTTAGATCCTTTGTGCAATGCATAAATGTTATATCTTTAATGAACGTGGGAAGGAGTTAGTTCTGGTGTGCAATGCAATGCGAAAAGTGCTTTATCTATATGTTTATTCTTCAGTGCATTCTAACGTTGCCCAACTTAAGAATAAACATATAGATAAAGCACTTTTCGCATTGCATTGCACACCAGAACTAACTCCTATAATTGTGTCCATTGTAAAGCAACAGCTAGTGCAATGATTTTCCTTCACTGCACATTAACCTACTTATACATTCAGTCAACTGATGTTAACTTTCTATACATACTCTTCGACTCCTGATGTACGTAAGTATATGTTTGACTAAAGTAACATATTTCTGGCCAAACAGTCCTCGATTTCTATACATACTCATTGACTCCTGATGCTTCATAAGCCAATATAGATATCCATAGAGATATTGGCTTATGGCTTACCTTTTGAAATTATTTCTACTCAAAGTGTCCTCAAAATTTTTCAAACTATGTAAAGTTATAGTCTCCTTCTGATGATAAATCAGCTATACATAGGTCTCCTTTTGACCTCCTGAACATATTTCTGGCCAAAGAGTCCTCGATCTTGGGATTTCTATACATACTCATAGATTGCTTCTGATGCTTCATAAGCCATATAGATGTCCATATCTGACCTTTTGAACTTATTTGTGGTCAGTGTCCTCAAAATTTTTTCAAACTATATAAAGTTCCTTTTGATGATAAATCAGCTACTCAGAGGTCCCCTTTTGACCTACTGAACATATTTCTGGCCAAAGAGTCCTAAAAGATAAAAGCAATACATTCAGACTGATATCTTCGGATGTTATATCCTCCTGACAAAAGTCCATATTTGACATACTGAATTTTTTTCTGGCCAAGGAGTATTCGAAACTTGGGCTTTCTATACCTTCTGATGCTTCATAAGCCATATATATGTCCATATCTGACCTTTTGAACTTATTTGTGGTCAAAGGGTCCTCAAAATTTTTCAAACTATATAAAGTTGTCGAATCCTAAAAGATAAAAGCAATACATTCAGACTGATATCTTCGGATGTTATATCCTCCTGACAAAAGTCCATATTTGACATACTGAATTTTTTTCTGGCCAAGGAGTATTCGAAACTTGGGCTTTCTATACCTTCTGATGCTTCATAAGCCATATATATGTCCATATCTGACCTTTTGAACTTATTTGTGGTCAAAGGGTCCTCAAAATTTTTCAAACTATATAAAGTTGTCGAATCCTTTTGATGATAAATCAGCTATTCAGAGGTTTTGACCTCCTGAACATATTTCTGGCCAAAGAGTCCTCGATCTTGGGCTTTCTATACATACTCATAGACTCCGTCTGATGCTTCATAAGCCATATAGATGTCCATATCTGACCTTTTGAACTTATTTGTGGTCAAAGTGTCCTCAAAAATTTTCAAACTATATAAAGTTATAGACTCCTTTTGATGATAAATCAGTATTTCATGGAGCCCCTTTTGACCTCCTGAACATATTTCTGGCCAAAGAGTCCTCGATCTTGGGCTTTCTATATATACTCTTAGACTCTTTCTGATGCTTCAAAATCCATATAGATGTCCATATCTGACCTTTTGAACTTATTTCTGGTCAGTGTCCTCAAAATTTTTTCAAACTATATAAAGTTCCTTTTGATGATAAATCAGCTACTCAGAGGTCCCCTTTTGACCTACTGAACATATTTCTGGCCAAAGAGTCCGAAAAGATAAAAGCAATACATTCAGACTGATATCTTCGGATGTTATATCCTCCTGACAAAAGTCCATATTTGACATACTGAATTTTTTTCTGGCCAAGGAGTATTCGAAACTTGGGCTTTCTATACCTTCTGATGCTTCATAAGCCATATATATGTCCATATCTGACCTTTTGAACTTATTTGTGGTCAAAGGGTCCTCAAAATTTTTCAAACTATATAAAGTTGTCGAATCCTTTTGATGATAAATCAGCTATTCAGAGGTTTTGACCTCCTGAACATATTTCTGGCCAAAGAGTCCTCGATCTTGGGCTTTTTATATATAATCTTAGACTCTTTCTGATGCTTCAAAATCCATATAGATGTCCATATCTGACCTTTTGAACTTATTTCTGGTCAAAGGGTCCTCAAAATTTTTCAAACTATATAAAGTTATAGAATTCTTTTGATGATAAATCAGCTATTCAGAGGTCCCCTTTTGACCTCCTGAACATATTTCTGGCCAAAGAGTCCTCGATATTGGGCTTTCTATACATACTCATAGACTCCTTCTGATGCTTCATAAGCCATATAGATGTCCATATCTGACCTTTTGAACTTATTTGTGGTCAAAGTGTCCTCAAAATCTTTCAAACTATATAAAGTTATAGAATTCTTTTGATGATAAATCAGCTATTCAGAGGTGCCCTTTTGACCTCCTGAACATATTTCTCGCCAAAGAGTCCTCGATCTTGGGCTTTCTATACATACTCATAGACTCCTTCTGATGCTTCATTTCATGGGGCCCTTTTTGACCTCCTGAACATATTTCTGGCCAAAGAGTCCTCGATCTTGGGCTTTCTATACATACTCATAGACTCCCTCTGATGCTTCAAAAGCCATATAGATGTCCATATCTGACCTTTTGAACTTATTTCTGGTCAAAGGGTCCTCAAAAGTTTTCAAACTATATAAAGTTATAGACTCTTTCTGATGATAAATCAGCTATTCAGAGGTCCCCTTTTGACCTACTGAACATATTTCTGGCCAAAGAGTCCTAAAAGATTAATACAATACATTCAGACTGATATCTTCGGATGTTATATCCTCCTGACAAAAGTCCATATGACATACTGAATTTTTTTCTGGCCAAGGAGTATTCGAAACTTGGGCTTTCTATACATTCTGATGCTTCATAAGCCATATATATGTCCATATCTGACCTTTTGAACTTATTTGTGGTCAAAGGGTCCTCAAAATTTTTCAAACTATATAAAGTTGTCGAATCCTTTTGATGATAAATCAGCTATTCAGAGGTTTTGACCTCCTGAACATATTTCTGGCCAAAGAGTCCTCGATCTTGGGCTTTCTATACTTACTCATAGACTCCTTCTGATGCATCATGAGCCATATAGATGTCCATATCTGACCTTTTGAACTTATTTGTGGTCAAAGGGTCCTCAAAATTTTCAAACTATATAAAGTTGTCGAATCCTTTTGATGATAAATCATCTATTCAGAGGTCCTCTTTTGACCTCCTGAACATATTTCTGGCCAAAGAGTCCTCGACCTTGGGCTTTCTATACATACTCATAGACTCCTTCTGATGCTTCATAAGCCATATAGATGTCCATATCTGACCTTTTGAACTTATTTGTGGTCAAAGTGTCCTCAAAAGTTTTCAAACTATATAAAGTTGTCGAATCCTTTTGATGATAAATCAGCTATTCAGAGGTTTTGACCTCCTGAACATATTTCTGGCCAAAGAGTCCTCGATCTTGGGCTTTCTATATATACTCATAGACTCCCTCTGATGCTTCAAAATCCATATAGATGTCCATATCTGACCTTTTGAACTTATTTGTGGTCAAAGTGTCCTCAAAATTTTTCAAACTATATAAAGTTATAGACTCCTTTTGATGATAAATCAGTATTTCATGGGGCCCCTTTTGACCTCCTGAACATATTTCTGGCCAAAGAGTCCTCGATCTTGGGCTTTCTATGTATACTCATAGACTTTCTCTGATGATTCAAAATCCATATAGATGTCCATATCTGACCTTTGAACTTATTTGTGGTCAAAGTGTCCTCAAAAATTTTCAAACTATATAAAGTTATAGACTCCTTTTGATGATAAATCAGTATTTCATGGGGCCCCTTTTGACCTCCGAACATATTTCTGGCCAAAGAGTCCTCGATCTTGGGCTTTCTATATATACTCATAGACTTTCTCAGATGATTCAAAATCCATATAGATGTCCATATCTGACCTTTTGAACTTATTTGTGGTCAAAGTGTCCTCAAAATTTTTCAAACTATATAAAGTTATAGAATTCTTTTGATGATAAATCATCTATTCAGAGGTCCTCTTTTGACCTCCTGAACATATTTCTCGCCAAAGAGTCCTCGATCTTGGGCTTTCTATACATACTCATAGACTCCTTCTGATGCTTCATTTCATGGGGCCCCTTTTGACCTCCTGAACATATTTCTGGCCAAAGAGTCCTCGATATTGGGCTTTCTATACATACTCATAGACTCCTTCTGATGCTTCATAAGCCATATAGATGTCCATATCTGACCTTTTGAAGTTATTTGTGGTCAAAGTGTCCTCAAAATTTTTCAAACTATATAAAGTTATAGACTCCTTTTGATGATAAATCAGCTATTCAGAGGTTTTGACCTCCTGAACATATTTCTGGCCAAAGAGTCCTCGATCTTGGGCTTTCTATACATACTCATAGACAGTGTTGGTCAAGTTACTTGGAAAAAGTAATTAGTTACTGATTACTGATTACTTCTCCAAGAAAGTAATCCAGTTACTTTACTGATTACTTATTTTCAAAAGTAATTAGTTACTTTACTAGTTACTTTACTAGTTACTTTTCAAAAACATGATGCACGAAATGAATACGCTATAAAGCAATAGACCTTTCTGCTTCTATTCTTTCTGCATATTCCATCATCTAAAATTGAATCAAATGAAACATTCTTTTTTAAAATTTGTTTTATTAGTTTCGGTATTTTAACTTTATGCACATTGCATCAATGATTCACTTATTAAGATGGTCGCCTGCCGCCTCCTACTGGCGGTTTATAAATATTTCTATGCATAAATAATATTTCTTATTTGTATATTCAAAAAATATTTTAAATAATCTCATTACATTATTAAATGCTTTGATTGGTAACAGCCCTTTAGCATCTTATTATTCTATTGTAATTTATTGATCAAATTTAAGAATTTTAAATGAAAGATGAGGCAAACGATTAGGGAAAAATGCCCTTTATAAAGGTTAAAATATCATAAATATATACATTTATATATGATAAAGCTTACTGAACTGATGAGAATACTGATTCAGAATAAATTATATTTACAACACACACATAAAAAAAATCACATTTTTTTCCTGTTCTAACAAATGTTTTTACTCGGACAAGTGAATGACCGACCGAAGGACAAATGAAAAGGCTTAAATGTTGAGCCCTGGTATATATTTTTTTATTATTATTCATTTATTTACCCATAAACCTGTCTTTAGGAAGCCATAAGTTACAGTGGCAAGAATAACTTTGTGAAACCTTTGGGGGTGGTGGACAGAGTGGAGTATGCCTTAATCTAGTTGATCATCCATTTCTTTTATTTTATTCCACAGCTGATGTGTGCAGTTTTTTATTGCTTGCATTAAAATAATTTTCTCTTGTTTTGTTTTTTAATTGCAGTCTTTTTCTTCTGCCATTCATGCTTATCAGCTCCATGCAATCTTAAACTTTTCTTGGTTCAGCTGCACACAGTCTGAAAAGGTTTTTTGGCAGTTTGCTAAAATAAAAGACCCATTCTAAGAGCTGTTGACTTTTCTACCTTGGGAAAGAACGTTAAACGAACAACTTGAAAAGGCATGACAAATCATGACATAAGACTGACATCACTCACAACGTACCAATGCATTATCCCTCATGAACAAATATAACGTCTGATGTTTGCACGTGCATACAGTTTACCATTACGACATCGTTCATCATGAATAAACATAACGTCTGAACACGGACAAACGGTGCGTGTTGACGCCTCAAAATTAACGCGTTTCGTTTAAAGACTTTTGAACGCGATCGCTTGCCATAGTGTTTACCACCGACTTCGCGGCGCTCATGTCATTGTCACTCACGAGTCACGGCTCACGTCGCGAGACAGTCTCGCAGTATAACGCAGTAACGCAGCCTGCTTACGGGGAAGTAACAGTAATCTAATTACTGTTTTTGCAATTGTAATCCCTTACTTTACTCGTTACTTGAAAAAAGTAATATTATTACAGTAACGCGTTACTTTGTAACGCGTTACACCCAACACTGCTCATAGACTCCCTCTGATGCATCATAAGCCATATAGATGTCCATATCTGACCTTTTGAACTTATTTCTGGTCAAAGTGTCCTCAAAATTTTTCAAACTATATAAAGTTATAGAATTCTTTTGATGATAAATCATCTATTCAGAGGTCCTCTTTTGACCTCCTGAACATATTTCTGGCCAAAGAGTCCTCGACCTTGGGCTTTCTATACATACTCATAGACTCCTCCTGATGCTTCATAAGCCATATAGATGTCCATATCTGACCTTTTGAACTTATTTGTGGTCAAAGTGTCCTCAAAATTTTTCAAACTATATAAAGTTGTCGAATCCTTTTGATGATAAATCAGCTATTCAGAGGTTTTGACCTCCTGAACATATTTCTGGCCAAAGAGTCCTCGATCTTGGGCTTTCGATACTTACTCATAGACTCCCTCTGATGCTTCAAAATCCATATAGATGTACATATCTGACCTTTTGAACTTATTTCTGGTCAAAGGGTCCTCAAAATTTTTCAAACTATATAAAGTTATAGAATTCTTTAGATGATAAATCAGCTATTCAGAGGTCCCCTTTTGACCTCCTGAACATATTTCTGTCCAAAGAGTCCTCGATATTGGGCTTTCAATACATACTCATAGACTCCTTCTGATGCTTCATAAGCCATATAGATGTCCATATCTGACCTTTTGAACTTATTTGTGGTCAAAGTGTCCTCAAAATTTTTCAAACTATATAAAGTTATAGACTCCTTTTGATGATAAATCAGCTATTCAGAGGTGCCCTTTTGACCTCCTGAACATATTTCTCGCCAAAGAGTCCTCGATCTTGGGCTTTCTATACATACTCATAGACTCCTTCTGATGCTTCATTTCATGGGGCCCTTTTTGACCTCCTGAACATATTTCTGGCCAAAGAGTCCTCGATCTTGGGCTTTCTATACATACTCATAGACTCCCTCTGATGCTTCAAAAGCCATATAGATGTCCATATCTGACCTTTTGAACTTATTTCTGGTCAAAGGGTCCTCAAAAGTTTTCAAACTATATAAAGTTATAGACTCTTTCTGATGATAAATCAGCTATTCAGAGGTCCCCTTTTGACCTACTGAACATATTTCTGGCCAAAGAGTCCTAAAAGTTTAATACAATACATTCAGACTGATATCTTCGGATGTTATATCCTCCTGACAAAAGTCCATATATGACATACTGAATTTTTTTCTGGCCAAGGAGTATTCGAAACTTGGGCTTTCTATACATTCTGATGCTTCATAAGCCATATATATGTCCATATCTGACCTTTTGAACTTATTTGTGGTCAAAGGGTCCTCAAAATTTTTCAAACTATATAAAGTTGTCGAATCCTTTTGATGATAAATCATCTATTCAGAGGTCCTCTTTTGACCTCCTGAACATATTTCTGGCCAAAGAGTCCTCGACCTTGGGCTTTCTATACATACTCATAGACTCCTTCTGATGCTTCATAAGCCATATAGATGTCCATATCTGACCTTTTGAACTTATTTGTGGTCAAAGTGTCCTCAAAAGTTTTCAAACTATATAAAGTTGTCGAATCCTTTTGATGATAAATCAGCTATTCAGAGGTTTTGACCTCCTGAACATATTTCTGGCCAAAGAGTCCTCGATCTTGGGCTTTCTATATACACTCATAGACTCCCTCTGATGCTTCAAAATCCATATAGATGTCCATATCTGACCTTTTGAACTTATTTCTGGTCAAAGGGTCCTCAAAATTTTTCAAACTATATAAAGTTATAGAATTCTTTAGATGATAAATCAGCTATTCAGAGGTCCCCTTTTGACCTCCTGAACATATTTCTGGCCAAAGAGTCCTCGATATTGGGCTTTCAGTACATACTCATAGACTCCTTCTGATGCTTCATAAGCCATATAGATGTCCATATCTGACCTTTTGAACTTATTTGTGGTCAAAGTGTCCTCAAAATTTTTCAAACTATATAAAGTTATAGACTCCTTTTGATGATAAATCAGTATTTCATGGGGCCCCTTTTGACCTCCTGAACATATTTCTGGCCAAAGAGTCCTCGATCTTGGGCTTTCTATATATACTCATAGACTTTCTCTGATGATTCAAAATCCATATAGATGTCCATATCTGACCTTTTGAACTTATTTGTGGTCAAAGTGTCCTCAAAAATTTTCAAACTATATAAAGTTATAGACTCCTTTTGATGATAAATCAGTATTTCATGGGGCCCCTTTTGACCTCCGAACATATTTCTGGCCAAAGAGTCCTCGATCTTGGGCTTTCTATATATACTCATAGACTTTCTCAGATGATTCAAAATCCATATAGATGTCCATATCTGACCTTTTTAACTTATTTGTGGTCAAAGTGTCCTCAAAATTTTTCAAACTATATAAAGTTATAGAATTCTTTTGATGATAAATCATCTATTCAGAGGTCCTCTTTTGACCTCCTGAACATATTTCTGGCCAAAGAGTCCTCGATCTTGGGCTTTCTATATATACTCATAGACTCTCTCTGATGCTTCAAAATCCATATAGATGTCCATATCTGATCTTTTGAACTTATTTCTGGTCAAATTGTCCTCAAAATTTTTCAAACTATATAAAGTTATAGAATTCTTTTGATGATAAATCAGCTATTCAGAGGTCCCCTTTTGACCTCCTGAACATATTTCTCGCCAAAGAGTCCTCGATCTTGGGCTTTCTATACATACTCATAGACTCCTTCTGATGCTTCATTTCATGGGGCCCCTTTTGACCTCCTGAACATATTTCTGGCCAAAGAGTCCTCGATATTGGGCTTTCTATACATACTCATAGACTCCTTCTGATGCTTCATAAGCCATATAGATGTCCATATCTGACCTTTTGAAGTTATTTGTGGTCAAAGTGTCCTCAAAATTTTTCAAACTATATAAAGTTATAGACTCCTTTTGATGATAAATCAGCTATTCAGAGGTTTTGACCTCCTGAACATATTTCTGGCCAAAGAGTCCTCGATCTTGGGCTTTCTATACATACTCATAGACTCCCTCTGATGCATCATAAGCCATATAGATGTCCATATCTGACCTTTTGAACTTATTTCTGGTCAAAGTGTCCTCAAAATTTTTCAAACTATATAAAGTTATAGAATTCTTTTGATGATAAATCATCTATTCAGAGGTCCTCTTTTGACCTCCTGAACATATTTCTGGCCAAAGAGTCCTCGACCTTGGGCTTTCTATACATACTCATAGACTCCTTCTGATGCTTCATAAGCCATATAGATGTCCATATCTGACCTTTTGAACTTATTTGTGTTCAAAGTGTCCTCAAAATTTTTCAAACTATATAAAGTTGTCGAATCCTTTTGATGATAAATCAGCTATTCAGAGGTTTTGACCTCCTGAACATATTTCTGGCCAAAGAGTCCTCGATCTTGGGCTTTCTATACTTACTCATAGACTCCTTCTGATGCATCATAAGCCATATAGATGTCCATATCTGACCTTTTGAACTTATTTGTGGTCAAAGGGTCCTCAAAATTTTTCAAACTATATAAAGTTGTCGAATCCTTTTGATGATAAATCATCTATTCAGAGGTCCTCTTTTGACGACCTGAACATATTTCTGGCCAAAGAGTCCTCGACCTTGGGCTTTCTATACATACTCATAGACTCCTTCTGATGCTTAATAAGCCATATAGATGTCCATATCTGACCTTTTGAACTTATTTGTGGTCAAAGTGTCCTCAAAATTTTTCAAACTATATAAAGTTGTCGAATCCTTTTGATGATAAATCATCTATTCAGAGGTCCTCTTTTGACGACCTGAACATATTTCTGGCCAAAGAGTCCTCGATCTTGGGCTTTCTATATATACTCATAGACTCCCTCTGATGCTTCAAAATCCATATAGATGTACATATCTGACCTTTTGAACTTATTTCTGGTCAAAGGGTCCTCAAAATTTTTCAAACTATATAAAGTTATAGAATTCTTTAGATGATAAATCAGCTATTCAGAGGTCCCCTTTTGACCTCCTGAACATATTTCTGTCCAAAGAGTCCTCGATATTGGGCTTTCAATACATACTCATAGACTCCTTCTGATGCTTCATAAGCCATATAGATGTCCATATCTGACCTTTTGAACTTATTTGTGGTCAAAGTGTCCTCAAAATTTTTCAAACTATATAAAGTTATAGACTCCTTTTGATGATAAATCAGTATTTCATGGGGCCCCTTTAGACCTCCTGAACATATTTCTGGCCAAAGAGTCCTCGATCTTGGGCTTTCTATATATACTCATAGACTTTCTCTGATGATTCAAAATCCATATAGATGTCCATATCTGACCTTTTGAACTTATTTGTGGTCAAAGTGTCCTCAAAATCTTTCAAACTATATAAAGTTATAGAATTCTTTTGATGATAAATCAGCTATTCAGAGGTGCCCTTTTGACCTCCTGAACATATTTCTCGCCAAAGAGTCCTCGATCTTGGGCTTTCTATACATACTCATAGACTCCTTCTGATGCTTCATTTCATGGGGCCCTTTGTGACCTCCTGAACATATTTCTGGCCAAAGAGTCCTCGATCTTGGGCTTTCTATACATACTCATAGACTCCCTCTGATGCTTCAAAAGCCATATAGATGTCCATATCTGACCTTTTGAACTTATTTCTGGTCAAAGGGTCCTCAAAAGTTTTCAAACTATATAAAGTTATAGACTCTTTCTGATGATAAATCAGTATTTCATGGGGCCCCTTTTGACCTCCGAACATATTTCTGGCCAAAGAGTCCTCGATCTTGGGCTTTCTATATATACTCATAGACTTTCTCAGATGATTCAAAATCCATATAGATGTCCATATCTGACCTTTTTAACTTATTTGTGGTCAAAGTGTCCTCAAAATTTTTCAAACTATATAAAGTTATAGAATTCTTTTGATGATAAATCATCTATTCAGAGGTCCTCTTTTGACCTCCTGAACATATTTCTGGCCAAAGAGTCCTCGATCTTGGGCTTTCTATATATACTCATAGACTCTCTCTGATGCTTCAAAATCCATATAGATGTCCATATCTGACCTTTTGAACTTATTTCTGGTCAAAGTGTCCTCAAAATTTTTCAAACTATATAAAGTTATAGAATTCTTTTGATGATAAATCAGCTATTCAGAGGTCCCCTTTTGACCTCCTGAACATATTTCTCGCCAAAGAGTCCTCGATCTTGGGCTTTCTATACATACTCATAGACTCCTTCTGATGCTTCATTTCATGGGGCCCCTTTTGACCTCCTGAACATATTTCTGGCCAAAGAGTCCTCAATCTTGGGCTTTCTATACATACTCATAGACTCCCTCTGATGCTTCATAAGCCATATAGATGTCCATATCTGACCTTTTGAACTTATTTCTGGTCAAAGTGTCCTCAAAATTTTTCAAACTATATAAAGTTATAGAATTCTTTTTATGATAAATCAGCTATTCAGAGGTCCCCTTTTGACCTCCTGAACATATTTCTGGCCAAAGAGTCCTCGATATTGGGCTTTCTATACATACTCATAGACTCCTTCTGATGCTTCATAAGCCATATAGATGTCCATATCTGACCTTTTGAACTTATTTGTGGTCAAAGTGTCCTCAAAATCTTTCAAACTATATAAAGTTATAGAATTCTTTTGATGATAAATCAGCTATTCAGAGGTGCCCTTTTGACCTCCTGAACATATTTCTCGCCAAAGAGTCCTCGATCTTGGGCTTTCTATTCATACTCATAGACTCCTTCTGATGCTTCATTTCATGGGGCCCTTTTTGACCTCCTGAACATATTTCTGGCCAAAGAGTCCTCGATCTTGGGCTTTCTATACATACTCATAGACTCCCTCTGATGCTTCAAAAGCCATATAGATGTCCATATCTGACCTTTTGAACTTATTTCTGGTCAAAGGGTCCTCAAAAGTTTTCAAACTATATAAAGTTATAGACTCTTTCTGATGATAAATCAGCTATTCAGAGGTCCCCTTTTGACCTACTGAACATATTTCTGGCCAAAGAGTCCTAAAAGATTAATACAATACATTCAGACTGATATCTTCGGATGTTATATCCTCCTGACAAAAGTCCATATATGACATACTGAATTTTTTTCTGGCCAAGGAGCATTCGAAACTTGGGCTTTCTATACATACTCCTTCTGATGCTTCATAAGCCATATATATGTCCATATCTGACCTTATGAACTTATTTGTGGTCAAAGGGTCCTCAAAATGTTTTAAACTATATAAAGTTGTCGAATCCTTTTGATGATAAATCAGCTATTCAGAGGTTTTGAATTCCTGAACATATTTCTGGCCAAAGAGTCCTAGATCTTGGGCTTTCTATACATACTCATAGACTCCTTCTGATGCATCATAAGCCATATAGATGTCCATATCTGACCTTTTGAACTTATTTGTGGTCAAAGTGTCCTCAAAAATTTTCAAACTATATAAAGTTATAGACTCCTTTTGATGATAAATCAGTATTTCATGGGGCCCCTTTTGACCTCCTGAACATATTTCTGGCCAAAGAGTCCTCGATCTTGGGCTTTCTATATATACTCATAGACTCCCTCTGATGCTTCAAAATCCATATAGATGTCCATATCTGACCTTTTGAACTTATTTCTGGTCAAAGGGTCCTCAAAATTTTTCAAACTATATAAAGTTATAGAATTCTTTTGATGATAAATCAGTATTTCATGGAGCCCCTTTTGACCTCCTGAACATATTTCTGGCCAAAGAGTCCTCGATCTTGGGCTTTCTATATATACTCTTAGACTCTTTCTGATGCTTCAAAATCCATATAGATGTCCATATCTGACCTTTTGAACTTATTTCTGGTCAGTGTCCTCAAAATTTTTTCAAACTATATAAAGTTCCTTTTGATGATAAATCAGCTACTCAGAGGTCCCCTTTTGACCTACTGAACATATTTCTGGCCAAAGAGTCCGAAAAGATAAAAGCAATACATTCAGACTGATATCTTCGGATGTTATATCCTCCTGACAAAAGTCCATATTTGACATACTGAATTTTTTTCTGGCCAAGGAGTATTCGAAACTTGGGCTTTCTATACCTTCTGATGCTTCATAAGCCATATATATGTCCATATCTGACCTTTTGAACTTATTTGTGGTCAAAGGGTCCTCAAAATTTTTCAAACTATATAAAGTTGTCGAATCCTTTTGATGATAAATCAGCTATTCAGAGGTTTTGACCTCCTGAACATATTTCTGGCCAAAGAGTCCTCGATCTTGGGCTTTTTATATATAATCTTAGACTCTTTCTGATGCTTCAAAATCCATATAGATGTCCATATCTGACCTTTTGAACTTATTTCTGGTCAAAGGGTCCTCAAAATTTTTCAAACTATATAAAGTTATAGAATTCTTTTGATGATAAATCAGCTATTCAGAGGTCCCCTTTTGACCTCCTGAACATATTTCTGGCCAAAGAGTCCTCGATATTGGGCTTTCTATACATACTCATAGACTCCTTCTGATGCTTCATAAGCCATATAGATGTCCATATCTGACCTTTTGAACTTATTTGTGGTCAAAGTGTCCTCAAAATCTTTCAAACTATATAAAGTTATAGAATTCTTTTGATGATAAATCAGCTATTCAGAGGTGCCCTTTTGACCTCCTGAACATATTTCTCGCCAAAGAGTCCTCGATCTTGGGCTTTCTATACATACTCATAGACTCCTTCTGATGCTTCATTTCATGGGGCCCTTTTTGACCTCCTGAACATATTTCTGGCCAAAGAGTCCTCGATCTTGGGCTTTCTATACATACTCATAGACTCCCTCTGATGCTTCAAAAGCCATATAGATGTCCATATCTGACCTTTTGAACTTATTTCTGGTCAAAGGGTCCTCAAAAGTTTTCAAACTATATAAAGTTATAGACTCTTTCTGATGATAAATCAGCTATTCAGAGGTCCCCTTTTGACCTACTGAACATATTTCTGGCCAAAGAGTCCTAAAAGATTAATACAATACATTCAGACTGATATCTTCGGATGTTATATCCTCCTGACAAAAGTCCATATGACATACTGAATTTTTTTCTGGCCAAGGAGTATTCGAAACTTGGGCTTTCTATACATTCTGATGCTTCATAAGCCATATATATGTCCATATCTGACCTTTTGAACTTATTTGTGGTCAAAGGGTCCTCAAAATTTTTCAAACTATATAAAGTTGTCGAATCCTTTTGATGATAAATCAGCTATTCAGAGGTTTTGACCTCCTGAACATATTTCTGGCCAAAGAGTCCTCGATCTTGGGCTTTCTATACTTACTCATAGACTCCTTCTGATGCATCATGAGCCATATAGATGTCCATATCTGACCTTTTGAACTTATTTGTGGTCAAAGGGTCCTCAAAATTTTCAAACTATATAAAGTTGTCGAATCCTTTTGATGATAAATCATCTATTCAGAGGTCCTCTTTTGACCTCCTGAACATATTTCTGGCCAAAGAGTCCTCGACCTTGGGCTTTCTATACATACTCATAGACTCCTTCTGATGCTTCATAAGCCATATAGATGTCCATATCTGACCTTTTGAACTTATTTGTGGTCAAAGTGTCCTCAAAAGTTTTCAAACTATATAAAGTTGTCGAATCCTTTTGATGATAAATCAGCTATTCAGAGGTTTTGACCTCCTGAACATATTTCTGGCCAAAGAGTCCTCGATCTTGGGCTTTCTATATATACTCATAGACTCCCTCTGATGCTTCAAAATCCATATAGATGTCCATATCTGACCTTTTGAACTTATTTGTGGTCAAAGTGTCCTCAAAATTTTTCAAACTATATAAAGTTATAGACTCCTTTTGATGATAAATCAGTATTTCATGGGGCCCCTTTTGACCTCCTGAACATATTTCTGGCCAAAGAGTCCTCGATCTTGGGCTTTCTATGTATACTCATAGACTTTCTCTGATGATTCAAAATCCATATAGATGTCCATATCTGACCTTTGAACTTATTTGTGGTCAAAGTGTCCTCAAAAATTTTCAAACTATATAAAGTTATAGACTCCTTTTGATGATAAATCAGTATTTCATGGGGCCCCTTTTGACCTCCGAACATATTTCTGGCCAAAGAGTCCTCGATCTTGGGCTTTCTATATATACTCATAGACTTTCTCAGATGATTCAAAATCCATATAGATGTCCATATCTGACCTTTTGAACTTATTTGTGGTCAAAGTGTCCTCAAAATTTTTCAAACTATATAAAGTTATAGAATTCTTTTGATGATAAATCATCTATTCAGAGGTCCTCTTTTGACCTCCTGAACATATTTCTCGCCAAAGAGTCCTCGATCTTGGGCTTTCTATACATACTCATAGACTCCTTCTGATGCTTCATTTCATGGGGCCCCTTTTGACCTCCTGAACATATTTCTGGCCAAAGAGTCCTCGATATTGGGCTTTCTATACATACTCATAGACTCCTTCTGATGCTTCATAAGCCATATAGATGTCCATATCTGACCTTTTGAAGTTATTTGTGGTCAAAGTGTCCTCAAAATTTTTCAAACTATATAAAGTTATAGACT
Organism: Squalius cephalus; assembly: GCF_949319135.1. NCBI lineage: Eukaryota > Metazoa > Chordata > Actinopteri > Cypriniformes > Leuciscidae > Squalius > Squalius cephalus. The sequence continues at coordinate 15,091,331 of NC_137126.1, forward strand.
CCTTTTGATGATAAATCAGCTATTCAGAGGTTTTGACCTCCTGAACATATTTCTGGCCAAAGAGTCCTCGATCTTGGGCTTTCTATACATACTCATAGACTCCCTCTGATGCATCATAAGCCATATAGATGTCCATATCTGACCTTTTGAACTTATTTCTGGTCAAAGTGTCCTCAAAATTTTTCAAACTATATAAAGTTATAGAATTCTTTTGATGATAAATCATCTATTCAGAGGTCCTCTTTTGACCTCCTGAACATATTTCTGGCCAAAGAGTCCTCGACCTTGGGCTTTCTATACATACTCATAGACTCCTCCTGATGCTTCATAAGCCATATAGATGTCCATATCTGACCTTTTGAACTTATTTGTGGTCAAAGTGTCCTCAAAATTTTTCAAACTATATAAAGTTGTCGAATCCTTTTGATGATAAATCAGCTATTCAGAGGTTTTGACCTCCTGAACATATTTCTGGCCAAAGAGTCCTCGATCTTGGGCTTTCGATACTTACTCATAGACTCCCTCTGATGCTTCAAAATCCATATAGATGTACATATCTGACCTTTTGAACTTATTTCTGGTCAAAGGGTCCTCAAAATTTTTCAAACTATATAAAGTTATAGAATTCTTTAGATGATAAATCAGCTATTCAGAGGTCCCCTTTTGACCTCCTGAACATATTTCTGTCCAAAGAGTCCTCGATATTGGGCTTTCAATACATACTCATAGACTCCTTCTGATGCTTCATAAGCCATATAGATGTCCATATCTGACCTTTTGAACTTATTTGTGGTCAAAGTGTCCTCAAAATTTTTCAAACTATATAAAGTTATAGACTCCTTTTGATGATAAATCAGCTATTCAGAGGTGCCCTTTTGACCTCCTGAACATATTTCTCGCCAAAGAGTCCTCGATCTTGGGCTTTCTATACATACTCATAGACTCCTTCTGATGCTTCATTTCATGGGGCCCTTTTTGACCTCCTGAACATATTTCTGGCCAAAGAGTCCTCGATCTTGGGCTTTCTATACATACTCATAGACTCCCTCTGATGCTTCAAAAGCCATATAGATGTCCATATCTGACCTTTTGAACTTATTTCTGGTGAAAGGGTCCTCAAAAGTTTTCAAACTATATAAAGTTATAGACTCTTTCTGATGATAAATCAGCTATTCAGAGGTCCCCTTTTGACCTACTGAACATATTTCTGGCCAAAGAGTCCTAAAAGTTTAATACAATACATTCAGACTGATATCTTCGGATGTTATATCCTCCTGACAAAAGTCCATATATGACATACTGAATTTTTTTCTGGCCAAGGAGTATTCGAAACTTGGGCTTTCTATACATTCTGATGCTTCATAAGCCATATATATGTCCATATCTGACCTTTTGAACTTATTTGTGGTCAAAGGGTCCTCAAAATTTTTCAAACTATATAAAGTTGTCGAATCCTTTTGATGATAAATCATCTATTCAGAGGTCCTCTTTTGACCTCCTGAACATATTTCTGGCCAAAGAGTCCTCGACCTTGGGCTTTCTATACATACTCATAGACTCCTTCTGATGCTTCATAAGCCATATAGATGTCCATATCTGACCTTTTGAACTTATTTGTGGTCAAAGTGTCCTCAAAAGTTTTCAAACTATATAAAGTTGTCGAATCCTTTTGATGATAAATCAGCTATTCAGAGGTTTTGACCTCCTGAACATATTTCTGGCCAAAGAGTCCTCGATCTTGGGCTTTCTATATACACTCATAGACTCCCTCTGATGCTTCAAAATCCATATAGATGTCCATATCTGACCTTTTGAACTTATTTCTGGTCAAAGGGTCCTCAAAATTTTTCAAACTATATAAAGTTATAGAATTCTTTAGATGATAAATCAGCTATTCAGAGGTCCCCTTTTGACCTCCTGAACATATTTCTGGCCAAAGAGTCCTCGATATTGGGCTTTCAGTACATACTCATAGACTCCTTCTGATGCTTCATAAGCCATATAGATGTCCATATCTGACCTTTTGAACTTATTTGTGGTCAAAGTGTCCTCAAAATTTTTCAAACTATATAAAGTTATAGACTCCTTTTGATGATAAATCAGTATTTCATGGGGCCCCTTTTGACCTCCTGAACATATTTCTGGCCAAAGAGTCCTCGATCTTGGGCTTTCTATATATACTCATAGACTTTCTCTGATGATTCAAAATCCATATAGATGTCCATATCTGACCTTTTGAACTTATTTGTGGTCAAAGTGTCCTCAAAAATTTTCAAACTATATAAAGTTATAGACTCCTTTTGATGATAAATCAGTATTTCATGGGGCCCCTTTTGACCTCCGAACATATTTCTGGCCAAAGAGTCCTCGATCTTGGGCTTTCTATATATACTCATAGACTTTCTCAGATGATTCAAAATCCATATAGATGTCCATATCTGACCTTTTTAACTTATTTGTGGTCAAAGTGTCCTCAAAATTTTTCAAACTATATAAAGTTATAGAATTCTTTTGATGATAAATCATCTATTCAGAGGTCCTCTTTTGACCTCCTGAACATATTTCTGGCCAAAGAGTCCTCGATCTTGGGCTTTCTATATATACTCATAGACTCTCTCTGATGCTTCAAAATCCATATAGATGTCCATATCTGATCTTTTGAACTTATTTCTGGTCAAATTGTCCTCAAAATTTTTCAAACTATATAAAGTTATAGAATTCTTTTGATGATAAATCAGCTATTCAGAGGTCCCCTTTTGACCTCCTGAACATATTTCTCGCCAAAGAGTCCTCGATCTTGGGCTTTCTATACATACTCATAGACTCCTTCTGATGCTTCATTTCATGGGGCCCCTTTTGACCTCCTGAACATATTTCTGGCCAAAGAGTCCTCGATATTGGGCTTTCTATACATACTCATAGACTCCTTCTGATGCTTCATAAGCCATATAGATGTCCATATCTGACCTTTTGAAGTTATTTGTGGTCAAAGTGTCCTCAAAATTTTTCAAACTATATAAAGTTATAGACTCCTTTTGATGATAAATCAGCTATTCAGAGGTTTTGACCTCCTGAACATATTTCTGGCCAAAGAGTCCTCGATCTTGGGCTTTCTATACATACTCATAGACTCCCTCTGATGCATCATAAGCCATATAGATGTCCATATCTGACCTTTTGAACTTATTTCTGGTCAAAGTGTCCTCAAAATTTTTCAAACTATATAAAGTTATAGAATTCTTTTGATGATAAATCATCTATTCAGAGGTCCTCTTTTGACCTCCTGAACATATTTCTGGCCAAAGAGTCCTCGACCTTGGGCTTTCTATACATACTCATAGACTCCTTCTGATGCTTCATAAGCCATATAGATGTCCATATCTGACCTTTTGAACTTATTTGTGTTCAAAGTGTCCTCAAAATTTTTCAAACTATATAAAGTTGTCGAATCCTTTTGATGATAAATCAGCTATTCAGAGGTTTTGACCTCCTGAACATATTTCTGGCCAAAGAGTCCTCGATCTTGGGCTTTCTATACTTACTCATAGACTCCTTCTGATGCATCATAAGCCATATAGATGTCCATATCTGACCTTTTGAACTTATTTGTGGTCAAAGGGTCCTCAAAATTTTTCAAACTATATAAAGTTGTCGAATCCTTTTGATGATAAATCATCTATTCAGAGGTCCTCTTTTGACGACCTGAACATATTTCTGGCCAAAGAGTCCTCGACCTTGGGCTTTCTATACATACTCATAGACTCCTTCTGATGCTTAATAAGCCATATAGATGTCCATATCTGACCTTTTGAACTTATTTGTGGTCAAAGTGTCCTCAAAATTTTTCAAACTATATAAAGTTGTCGAATCCTTTTGATGATAAATCATCTATTCAGAGGTCCTCTTTTGACGACCTGAACATATTTCTGGCCAAAGAGTCCTCGATCTTGGGCTTTCTATATATACTCATAGACTCCCTCTGATGCTTCAAAATCCATATAGATGTACATATCTGACCTTTTGAACTTATTTCTGGTCAAAGGGTCCTCAAAATTTTTCAAACTATATAAAGTTATAGAATTCTTTAGATGATAAATCAGCTATTCAGAGGTCCCCTTTTGACCTCCTGAACATATTTCTGTCCAAAGAGTCCTCGATATTGGGCTTTCAATACATACTCATAGACTCCTTCTGATGCTTCATAAGCCATATAGATGTCCATATCTGACCTTTTGAACTTATTTGTGGTCAAAGTGTCCTCAAAATTTTTCAAACTATATAAAGTTATAGACTCCTTTTGATGATAAATCAGTATTTCATGGGGCCCCTTTAGACCTCCTGAACATATTTCTGGCCAAAGAGTCCTCGATCTTGGGCTTTCTATATATACTCATAGACTTTCTCTGATGATTCAAAATCCATATAGATGTCCATATCTGACCTTTTGAACTTATTTGTGGTCAAAGTGTCCTCAAAATCTTTCAAACTATATAAAGTTATAGAATTCTTTTGATGATAAATCAGCTATTCAGAGGTGCCCTTTTGACCTCCTGAACATATTTCTCGCCAAAGAGTCCTCGATCTTGGGCTTTCTATACATACTCATAGACTCCTTCTGATGCTTCATTTCATGGGGCCCTTTGTGACCTCCTGAACATATTTCTGGCCAAAGAGTCCTCGATCTTGGGCTTTCTATACATACTCATAGACTCCCTCTGATGCTTCAAAAGCCATATAGATGTCCATATCTGACCTTTTGAACTTATTTCTGGTCAAAGGGTCCTCAAAAGTTTTCAAACTATATAAAGTTATAGACTCTTTCTGATGATAAATCAGTATTTCATGGGGCCCCTTTTGACCTCCGAACATATTTCTGGCCAAAGAGTCCTCGATCTTGGGCTTTCTATATATACTCATAGACTTTCTCAGATGATTCAAAATCCATATAGATGTCCATATCTGACCTTTTTAACTTATTTGTGGTCAAAGTGTCCTCAAAATTTTTCAAACTATATAAAGTTATAGAATTCTTTTGATGATAAATCATCTATTCAGAGGTCCTCTTTTGACCTCCTGAACATATTTCTGGCCAAAGAGTCCTCGATCTTGGGCTTTCTATATATACTCATAGACTCTCTCTGATGCTTCAAAATCCATATAGATGTCCATATCTGACCTTTTGAACTTATTTCTGGTCAAAGTGTCCTCAAAATTTTTCAAACTATATAAAGTTATAGAATTCTTTTGATGATAAATCAGCTATTCAGAGGTCCCCTTTTGACCTCCTGAACATATTTCTCGCCAAAGAGTCCTCGATCTTGGGCTTTCTATACATACTCATAGACTCCTTCTGATGCTTCATTTCATGGGGCCCCTTTTGACCTCCTGAACATATTTCTGGCCAAAGAGTCCTCAATCTTGGGCTTTCTATACATACTCATAGACTCCCTCTGATGCTTCATAAGCCATATAGATGTCCATATCTGACCTTTTGAACTTATTTCTGGTCAAAGTGTCCTCAAAATTTTTCAAACTATATAAAGTTATAGAATTCTTTTTATGATAAATCAGCTATTCAGAGGTCCCCTTTTGACCTCCTGAACATATTTCTGGCCAAAGAGTCCTCGATATTGGGCTTTCTATACATACTCATAGACTCCTTCTGATGCTTCATAAGCCATATAGATGTCCATATCTGACCTTTTGAACTTATTTGTGGTCAAAGTGTCCTCAAAATCTTTCAAACTATATAAAGTTATAGAATTCTTTTGATGATAAATCAGCTATTCAGAGGTGCCCTTTTGACCTCCTGAACATATTTCTCGCCAAAGAGTCCTCGATCTTGGGCTTTCTATACATACTCATAGACTCCTTCTGATGCTTCATTTCATGGGGCCCTTTTTGACCTCCTGAACATATTTCTGGCCAAAGAGTCCTCGATCTTGGGCTTTCTATACATACTCATAGACTCCCTCTGATGCTTCAAAAGCCATATAGATGTCCATATCTGACCTTTTGAACTTATTTCTGGTCAAAGGGTCCTCAAAAGTTTTCAAACTATATAAAGTTATAGACTCTTTCTGATGATAAATCAGCTATTCAGAGGTCCCCTTTTGACCTACTGAACATATTTCTGGCCAAAGAGTCCTAAAAGATTAATACAATACATTCAGACTGATATCTTCGGATGTTATATCCTCCTGACAAAAGTCCATATATGACATACTGAATTTTTTTCTGGCCAAGGAGCATTCGAAACTTGGGCTTTCTATACATACTCCTTCTGATGCTTCATAAGCCATATATATGTCCATATCTGACCTTATGAACTTATTTGTGGTCAAAGGGTCCTCAAAATGTTTTAAACTATATAAAGTTGTCGAATCCTTTTGATGATAAATCAGCTATTCAGAGGTTTTGAATTCCTGAACATATTTCTGGCCAAAGAGTCCTAGATCTTGGGCTTTCTATACATACTCATAGACTCCTTCTGATGCATCATAAGCCATATAGATGTCCATATCTGACCTTTTGAACTTATTTGTGGTCAAAGTGTCCTCAAAAATTTTCAAACTATATAAAGTTATAGACTCCTTTTGATGATAAATCAGTATTTCATGGGGCCCCTTTTGACCTCCTGAACATATTTCTGGCCAAAGAGTCCTCGATCTTGGGCTTTCTATATATACTCATAGACTCCCTCTGATGCTTCAAAATCCATATAGATGTCCATATCTGACCTTTTGAACTTATTTCTGGTCAAAGGGTCCTCAAAATTTTTCAAACTATATAAAGTTATAGAATTCTTTTGATGATAAATCAGCTATTCAGAGGTCCCCTTTTGACCTCCTGAACATATTTCTGGCCAAAGAGTCCTCGATATTGGGCTTTCTATACATACTCACAGACTCCTTCTAATGCTTCATAATCCAAATAGATGTCCATATCTGACCTTTTGAACTTATTTGTGGTCAAAGTGTCCTCAAAATTTTTCAAACTATATAAAGTTATAGACTCCTTTTGAAGTTAAATCACCTATTCATGGGTCCCCTTTTGACGTCCTGAACATATTTCTGGCCAAAGAGTCCTCGATCTTGGGCTTTCTATATATACTCATAGACTCCCTCTGATGCTTCAAAATCAATATAGATGTCCATATCTGACCTTTTGAACTTATTTCTGGTCAAAGGGTCCTCAAAAGTTTTCAAACTATATAAAGTTATAGACTCTTTCTGATGCTAAATCAGCTATTCAGAGGTCCCCTTTTGACCTCCTGAACATATTTCTGGCCAAAGAGTCCTAAAAGATTAATACAATACATTCAGACTGATATCTTCGGATGTTATATCATCCTGACAAAAGTCCATATTTGACATACTGAATTTTTTCTGGCCAAGGAGTACTCGAAACTTGACCTTTCCATATATACTCGTTGACTCTTTCTAATGTTACGTCAACCATACAGAAGTCCATTTTTGACACAAGGAATATATTTCTGGCCAAAGAGTCCTCGATCTTGGGCTTTCTATACATACTCATAGACTCCCTCTGATGCTTCAAAAGCCATATAGATGTCCATATCTGACCTTTTGAAATTATTTCTGGTCAAAGCGTCCTCAAAATCTTTCAAACTTTAGTTATATATATAACTAAAGTTATAGACTCCTTTTGATGATAAATCAGCTATTCAGAGGTCCCATTTTGACCTACTGAACATATTTCTGGCCAAAGAGTCCTAAATGATTAATACAATAAATTCAGACTGATATCTTCGGATGTTATATCCTCCTGACAAAAGTCCATGTATGACATACTGAATTTTTTTCTGGCCAAGGAGTATTCGAAACTTGGGCTTTCTATATATACTCCTTCTGATGCTTCATAAGCCATATATATCCCCTTTTGACCTCCTGAAGATATTTCTGTTGAGGACACTTTGACCACAAATAAGTTCAAAAGGTCAGATATGGACATATATATGGCTTATGAAGCATCAGAAGGAGTCTATGAGTATGTAAGAAAGCCCTAGTTCGAGGACTCTTTGGCAAGAAATATGTTCAGTAGGTCAAAAGGGGACGTCTGAATAGCTGATTTATCATCAAAAGAATTCTATAACTGTAAATAGTTTGAAAAATGTGGAGGACACTTTGACCACAAATGAGTTCAAAAGGTCAGATATGGACATCTATATGGCTTATGATGCATCAGAAGAAGTCTATGAGTATGTATAGAAAGCCCAAGATCGAGGACTCTTTGGCCAGAAATATGTTCAGGAGGTCAAAACCTCTGAATAGCTGATCATCAAAAGGATTCTATAACTTTATAGTTTGAAAAATTTTGAGGACACTTTGTCCACAAATAAGTTGAAAAGGTCAGATATGGACATATATATGGCTTATGAAGCATCAGAAGGAGTATGTATAGAAAGCCCAAGTTTCAAATACTCCTTGGCCAGAAAAAAATTCAATATGTCAATTATGGACTTTTGTCAGGAGGATATAGAATCCGAAGATATCAGTCTGAAGATATCAGTATTAATCTTTTAGGACTCTTTGGCCAGAAATATGTTCAGTAGGTCAAAAGGGGACCTCTGAATAGCTGATTTATCATCAGAAAGAATCTATAACTTTATATAGTTTGAAAACTTTTGAGGACCCTTTGAAGATATCAGTCTGAAGATATCAGTATTAATCTTTTAGGACTCTTTGGCCAGAAATATGTTCAGTAGGTCAACAGGGGACCTCTGAATAGCAGATTTATCATCAGAAAGAATCTATAACTTTATATAGTTTGAAAACGTTTGAGCACGCTTTGACCAGAAATGAGTTCAAAAGGTCAGATATGGACATCTATATGGCTTTTGAAGCATCAGAGGGAGTCTATGAGTATATATCGAAAGCCCAAGATCGAGGACTCTTTGGCCAGAAATATGTTCAGGAGGTCAAAAGCGGCCCCATGAATAGCTGATTTATCATCAAAAGGAGTCTATAACTTTATATAATTTGAACAATTTTGAGGACACTTTGACCACAAATAAGTTCAAAAGGTCAGATATGGACATCTATATGGCTTATGATGCATCAGAAGGAGTCTATGAGTATGTATAGAAAGCCCAAGATCGAGGAGTCTTTGGCCAGAAATATGTTCAGGAGGTCAAAACCTCTGAATAGCTGATTTATCATCAAAAGGATTCTATAACTTTATATAGTTTGAAAAAATTTTAGGACACTTTGACAACAAATAAGTTCAAAAGGTCAGATATGGACATCTATATGGCTTATGAAGCATCAGAAGGAGTATGTATAGAAAGCCCAAGTTTCGAATACTCCTTGGCCAGAAAAAAAATCAGTATGTCAAATATGGACTTTTGTCAGGAGGATATAGATATCAGTCTGAAGATATCAGTATTAATCTTTTAGGACTCTTTGTCCAGAAATATGTTCCGTAGGTCAACAGGGGACCTCTGAATAGCTGATTTATCATCAAAAGAATTCTATAACTTTATATAGTTTGAAAAATTTGGAGGACACTTTGACCACAAATAAGTTCAAAAGGTCAGATATGGACATCTATATGGCTTATGATGCATCAGAAGGAGTCTATGAGTATGTATAGAAAGCCCAAGATCGAGGACTCTTTGGCCAGAAATATGTTCAGGAGGTCAAAAGGGGACCTCTGAATAGCTTATTTATCATCAAAAGAATTCTATAACTTTATATAGTTTGAAAACTTTTGAGGACTCTTTGACCAGAAATAAGTTCAAAAGGTCAGATATGGACATCTATATGGCTTCTGAAGCATCAGAAGGAGTTTATGAGTATATATAGAAAGCCCAAGATCGAGGACTCTTTGGCCAGAAATATGTTCAGGAGGTCAAAAGGGGACCCATGAATAGCTGATTTATCATCAAAAGGAGTCTATAACTTTATATAGTTTGAAAAATGTTAAGGACACTTTGACCACAAATAAGTTCAAAAGGTCAGATATGGACATCTATATGGCTTATGAAGCATCAGAAGGAGTCTATGAGTATGTATAGAAAGCCCAAGATCGAGGACTCTTTGGCCAGAAATATGTTCAGGAGGTCAAAAGGGGACCCATGAATAGCTGATTTATCATCAAAAGGAGTCTATAACTTTATATAGTTTGAAAAATTTTAAGGACACTTTGACCACAAATAAGTTCAAAAGGTCAGATATGGACATCTATATGGCTTATGAAGCATCAGAAGGAGTCTATGAGTATGTATAGAAAGCCCAAGGTCGAGGACTCTTTGGCCAGAAATATGTTCAGGAGGTCAAAAGAGGACCTCTGAATAGATGATTTATCATCAAAAGAATTCTATAACTTTATATAGTTTGAAAATTTTTGAGGACACTTTGACCACAAATAAGTTCAAAAGGTCAGATATGGACATCTATATGGCTTATGATGCATCAGAAGGAGTCTATGAGTATGTATAGAAAGCCCAAGATCGAGGACTCTTTGGCCAGAAATATGTTCAGGAGGTCAAAAGGGGACCCATGAATAGCTGATTTATCATCAAAAGGAGTCTATAACTTTATATAGTTTGAAAAATTTTAAGGACACTTTGACCACAAATAAGTTCAAAAGGTCAGATATGGACATCTATATGGCTTATGAAGCATCAGAAGGAGTCTATGAGTATGTATAGAAAGCCCAAGGTCGAGGACTCTTTGGCCAGAAATATGTTCAGGAGGTCAAAACCTCTGAATAGCTGATTTATCATCAAAAGGATTCTATAACTTTATATAGTTTGAAAAATTTTGAAGACACTTTGACCACAAATAAGTTCAAAAGGTCAGATATGGACATCTATATGGCTTATGAAGCATCAGAAGGAGTCTATGAGTATGTATAGAAAGCCCAAGGTCGAGGACTCTTTGGCCAGAAATATGTTCATGGGGTCAAAAAAGGACCTCTGAATAGATGATTTATCATCAAAAGAATTCTATAACTTTATATAGTTTGAAAAATTTTGAGGACACTTTGACCAGAAATAAGTTCAAAAGGTCAGATATGGACATCTATATGGCTTATGATGCATCAGAAGGAGTCTATGAGTATGTATAGAAAGCCCAAGATCGAGGAGTCTTTGGCCAGAAATATGTTCAGGAGGTCAAAACCTCTGAATAGCTGATTTATCATCAAAAGGATTCTATAACTTTATATAGTTTGAAAAAATTTTAGGACACTTTGACAACAAATAAGTTCAAAAGGTCAGATATGGACATCTATAGAATGTATAGAATGTATAGTTCAAAAGGTCAGAGATGGACATTTACATGGCTTATGAAGCATCAGAAAGAGTCAATGAGTAAGTGTAGAAAGCCCAAGATCGAGGACTCTTTGGCCAGAAATATGTTCAGGAGGACAAAAGGGGACATCTGAATAGATGATTTATCATCAAAAGGAGTCTATAACTTTATATATTTTGAAAAATTTTAAGGACACTTTGACCACAAATAAGTTCAAAAGGTCAGATATGGACATCTATATGGCTTATGAAGCATCAGAAGGAGTCTATGAGTATTTATAGAAAGCCCAATGTCGAGGACTCTTTGGCCAGAAATATGTTCAGGAGGTCAAAAGAGGACCTCTGAATAGATGATTTATCATCAAAAGAATTCTATAACTTTATATAGTTTGAAAATTTTTGAGGACACTTTGACCACAAATAAGTTCAAAAGGTCAGATATGGACATCTATATGGCTTATGATGCATCAGAAGGAGTCTATGAGTATGTATAGAAAGCCCAAGATCGAGGACTCTTTGGCCAGAAATATGTTCAGGAGGTCAAAACCTCTGAATAGCTGATTTATCATCAAAAGGATTCTATAACTTTATATAGTTTGAAAAATTTTTAGGACACTTTGACAACAAATAAGTTCAAAAGGTCAGATATGGACATCTATATGGCTTATGAAGCATCAGAAGGAGTCTATGAGTATGTATAGAAAGCCCAAGGTCAAGGACTCTTTGGCCAGAAATATGTTCAGGAGGTCAAAACCTCTGAATAGCTGATTTATCATAAAAAGGATTCTATAACTTTATATAGTTTGAAAAATTTTGAAGACACTTTGACCACAAATAAGTTCAAAAGGTCAGATATGGACATCTATATGGCTTATGAAGCATCAGAAGGAGTCTATGAGTATGTATAGAAAGCCCTAGGTCGAGGACTCTTTGGCCAGAAATATGTTCAGGGGGTCAAAAGAGGACCTCTGAATAGATGATTTATCATCAAAAGAATTCTATAACTTTATATAGTTTGAAAAATTTTGAGGACACTTTGACCAGAAATAAGTTCAAAAGGTCAGATATGGACATCTATATGGCTTATGATGCATCAGAAGGAGTCTATGAGTATGTATAGAAAGCCCAAGATCGAGGAGTCTTTGGCCAGAAATATGTTCAGGAGGTCAAAACCTCTGAATAGCTGATTTATCATCAAAAGGATTCTATAACTTTATATAGTTTGAAAAATTTTGAGGACACTTTGACCACAAATAAGTTCAAAAGGTCAGATATGGACATCTATATGGCTTATTAAGCATCAGAAGGTCTATGAGAATGTATAGAAAGCCCAAGGTCGAGGACTCTTTGGCCAGAAATATGTTCAGAAGGTCAAAAGAGTACCTCTGAATAGCTGATTTATCATCAAAAGAATTCTATAACTTTATATAGTTTGAAAAATGTTGAGGACACTTTGACCACAAATGTGTTCAAAAGGTCAGAGATGGACATCTATATGGCTTATGATGCATCAGAAGGAGTCTATGAGTATGTATAGAAAGCCCAAGATCGAGGAGTCTTTGGCCAGAAATATGTTCAGCAGGTCAATTATGGACTTCTGTAAGGCTGATTTAACATCAGAAAGAGTCGATATGTTTATAATAGTAAAAAACATTTTGAGGATTCTTTGGCCAAAAATATGTTCAATTGGTCTTATATGGTCTACAGTCTGGCTGATATAACATTATGAGAAGTCTGTATAGTAGGAGAAATATGTATAGTAAGGTAAATGTTCAAGGTCTCTGGCCAGAAATAAGTTCAGAAGGTCAAATATGGACTTCTGTATGGCTGATTTAACATCAGAAGGAGTCTATGTTCGTTTATGGTAGACAACATAATTTTGAGAACTCTTTTGTCAATTATTTATTATCAGAAGGAGACTATAACTTTATATAGTTTGAAAAATTTTGAGGACACTTTGACCAGAAATAAGTTTAAAAGGTAAGCCATAAGCCATATAGATATCCATATAGATATCCATGGCTTATGAAGCATCAGGAGTCAATGATGTATGTATAGAAATCGAGGACTCTTTGGCCAGAAATATGTACTTTGGTCAAATATGGACTTCTGTATGGCTGATCAGGAGTCGAAGAGTATGTATAGAAAGTTAACATCAGTTGACTGAATGTATAAGTAGATTAATTAATGTGCAGTAAAGGAAAATCATTGCACTGGCTTTTGCTTTACAATGGACACAATTAACTCATTCCGTTGGACAACGATAGAATGCACGGTAGAACATATAGATAATGTACTTTTCGCATTGCATTGCACACCAGAACTAACTCCTTCCCATGTTCATTAAAGAGATAACATTTATGTTGTTGCATTGCATTGCACAAACGATCTAACGTTGTGCATTGAAGAGAAACATAGACCATGCACTTTTTGCATTGCATTGAATTGCACACTACAACTAATTCATTCCCATGTTCATTAAAGAGATAACATATGTTGTTGCATTGCACAAACGATCTATCGTTGTGCATCATTGAAGAAAAACATATGCACTTCTATCCCAGCATTGCACACCAAAACGAACTCCTTCCCATGTTCAATAAAGAGATAACATCTGTTGTTGCATTGCATTGCACAAACGATCTAACGTTGTGCAGTGAAGAGTAACATAGGCCATGCACTTTTTGCATTGCATTGCATTGCATTGCACACCAGATCAAACTCCTTCCCATGTTCAATAAAGAGATAATATGTTGCATTGCATTGCACAAACGATCTAACGTTGTGCATTGAAGAATAACATACAGGCTAAATGCATGCACTGTATTGCATTGCACACCCGGACTAACTCCTTCACATGTTTATTAAAGAGATAACATATGTTATGCAACATTGCATTGCTTTGCACAAAAGATCTAACGATGTGCACTGAAGAAAAACATTAATGCTCTTTTTGCATTGCATTGCACAGCAGAACTAACCTCTTCCCATGTTCATAAAGAGATAACATTTTGCATTGCATTGCACAAAACGATCGCTTATCTCAACGATCAATGTTGTGCATTGAAGAATAACATATAGGCTAAATGCATGCATTGTATTGCATTGCACACCAGAACTAACTCATTCGCATGTTCATTAAAGAGATAACATATGTTGCATTGCATTGCATTGCATTGCAGAAACGATCTAACGTTGTGCATTGAAGAATAACATTTATGCACTTTTTGCATTGCATTGCACACTGAAACTAACTCCTTCCCATGTTCAGTAAAGAGATAACATGTTGCATTGCATTGCATTGCATTGCATTGCAGAAACGATCTAACGTTGTGCACTGAAGAATAACATTTAGGGTATGCACTTTTGGCATTGCATTGCATTGCACACCAGATCTTACTCCTTCAAATGTTTTTTAAAGAGATAACATAGCTCATGCACTTTTTGAATTGCATTGCACATTAGAACTAACTCCTTCAAATGTTAATTGAAGAGATAACATTTTGCATTGCATTGCGCAAACGATCTAACGTTGTGCAGTGAAGAGTAACATAGACCATGCACTTTTTGCATTGCATTGAATTGCACACCAGAACTAACTCTTTCCCATATTCACAAAAGAGATAACATTTTGCATTGCATTGCGCAAACGAGCTAACGTTGTGCATTGAAGAGAAACATAGACCATGCACTTTTTGCATTGCATTGAATTGCACACCAGAACTAACTCTTTCCCATGTTCACTAAAGAGATAACATGTTGCATTGCATTGCATTGCACTGCAGAAACAATCTAATGTTGTGCACTGAATAATAACATTTATGCACTTTTAATGTTGCAATGCAAAAAGTGCATAAATGTTATTCAGTGCACAGCGTTAAATCGTTTGTGCAAAGCAATGCAATGTTGCATAACATATGTTATCTTTTTAATGAACATGGGAAGGAGTTAGTTCGGCTGTACATGCAACACAATCCATGCATTTAGCTATGTCAACTATGTTATTCTTCAATGCACAACGTTAGATCGTTTGTGCAATGCAATGCAACATGTTATCTCTTTAATAAACATTTGAAGGAGTTAGTTCTTGTGTGCAATGCAAAGCAATGCAAAAAATGCATGGCCTATGTTACTCTTCAATGCACAACGTTAGATCGTTTGTGCAATGCAATGCTAAATGTTATCTCTTTAATAAACATGGGAAGTAGTTAGTTCTGGAGTGCAATGCAATGCAATGCAAAAAGTGCATAGCCTATATGTTATTCTTCAGTGCACAGCGTTAGATCGTTTGTGCAATGCAATGCAATGCAACATGTTATCCCTTTAATGAACATGGGAAGGAGCTAGTGTGGTGTGCAATGCAATGCAAAGCAAAAAATGAACAGCCTATGTTACTCTTCAATGCACAACGTTAGATCGTTTGTGCAAAACAATGAAATGTTGCATAACATATGTTATCTCTTTAATGAACATGGGACGGAGTTAGTTCGGGTGTGCAATGCAATACAATGCATGCATTTAGCCTATATGTTATTCTTCAATGCACAACGTTAGATCGTGCAAAATGTTATCTCTTTAATAAACATTTGAAGGAGTTAGTTATGGTGTGCAATGCAATGCATTGCAAAAAGTGAATAGCCAATGTTACTCTTCAATGCAAAACGTTAGATCGTTTGTGCATAACATATGTTATCTCTTTAATGAACATGGGAAGGAGTTAGTTCGGGTGTGCAATGCAATACAATGCATGCATATAGCTTATATGTTATTCTTCAATGCACAACGTTATGCAATGCACAATGCAATGCAAAATGTTATCTCTTTAATAAGCATTTGAAGGTGTTAGTTCTGGTGTGCAATGCAATGCAATGCAAAAAGTGCATAAATGTTATTCAGTGCACAGCGTTAAATCGTTTGTGCAAAGCAATGCAATGTTGCATAACATATGTTATCTTTTTAATGAACATGGGAAGGAGTTAGTTCGGCTGTACATGCAACACAATCCATGCATTTAGCTATGTCAACTATGTTATTCTTCAATGCACAACGTTAGATCGTTTGTGCAATGCAATGCAACATGTTATCTCTTTAATAAACATTTGAAGGAGTTAGTTCTTGTGTGCAATGCAAAGCAATGCAAAAAATGCATGGCCTATGTTACTCTTCAATGCACAACGTTAGATCGTTTGTGCAATGCAATGCTAAATGTTATCTCTTTAATAAACATGGGAAGTAGTTAGTTCTGGAGTGCAATGCAATGCAATGCAAAAAGTGCATAGCCTATATGTTATTCTTCAGTGCACAGCGTTAGATCGTTTGTGCAATGCAATGCAATGCAACATGTTATCCCTTTAATGAACATGGGAAGGAGCTAGTGTGGTGTGCAATGCAATGCAAAGCAAAAAATGAACAGCCTATGTTACTCTTCAATGCACAACGTTAGATCGTTTGTGCAAAACAATGAAATGTTGCATAACATATGTTATCTCTTTAATGAACATGGGACGGAGTTAGTTCGGGTGTGCAATGCAATACAATGCATGCATTTAGCCTATATGTTATTCTTCAATGCACAACGTTAGATCGTGCAAAATGTTATCTCTTTAATAAACATTTGAAGGAGTTAGTTCTGGTGTGCAATGCAATGCAAAAAATGCATAAATGTTATTCTTTAGTGCACAGTGTTAGATCGTTTGTGCAAAGCAATATAATGTTGCATAACATATGTTATCGTTTGTGAAATGCATTACAACATCATTGCACCTTATTTCTTTAAAGAAAATGGGAATGATTTAGTTCTGGTGTGCAATGCAATGCAAGAATTGCATAGCCTATATTATTCTTCAATGCACAACGTTAGATCGTTTGTGCAATGCAAAATGTTATCTCTTTAATAAACATTTGAAGGAATTAGTTCTGGTGTGCAATGCAATACAATGCAAAAAGTGCATAAATATTCTTCAGTGCACAACGTTAGATCGCGCAACGTTAGATCGTTTCTGCAAAACAATAAAATGTTGCATAACATACGTTATCTCTTTTATGAACATGGGAAGGAGTTAGTTCGGGTGTGCAATACAATGCATGCATTTAGTCTATATGTTATTCTTCAATGCACAAAGTTAGATCGTTTGTGCAATGCAATGCAAAATGTTATTTCTTTAATAAACATTTGAAGGAGTTAGTTCTGGTGTGCAATGTAATGCAATGCAAAAAGTGCATGGCCTATATGTTATTCTTCAGTGCACAACGTTAGATCGTTTGTGCAATGCAATGCAAAATGTTATCTCTTTAGTAAACATTTGAAGGAGTTAGTTCTGGTGTGCAATGCAAAGCAATGCAAAAAGTGCATAGCCTATGTTATTCTTCAGTGCACAGCGTTAGATCGTTTGTGCAGTACAATGCAATGACACATGTTATCCCTTTAATGAACATGGGAAGGAGTTAGTTCTGGTGTGCAATCCAAGAAGTGCATAGCCTATATGTTATTGTTCAGTGGACAACGTTAGATCCTTTGTGCAATGCATAAATGTTATATCTTTAATGAACGTGGGAAGGAGTTAGTTCTGGTGTGCAATGCAATGCGAAAAGTGCTTTATCTATATGTTTATTCTTCAGTGCATTCTAACGTTGCCCAACTTAAGAATAAACATATAGATAAAGCACTTTTCGCATTGCATTGCACACCAGAACTAACTCCTATAATTGTGTCCATTGTAAAGCAACAGCTAGTGCAATGATTTTCCTTCACTGCACATTAACCTACTTATACATTGTCAACTGATGTTAACTTTCTATACATACTCTTCGACTCCTGATGTACGTAAGTATATGTTTGACTAAAGTAACATATTTCTGGCCAAACAGTCCTCGATTTCTATACATACTCATTGACTCCTGATGCTTCATAAGCCAATATAGATATCCATAGAGATATGGCTTATGGCTTACCTTTTGAAATTATTTCTACTCAAAGTGTCCTCAAAATTTTTCAAACTATGTAAAGTTATAGTCTCCTTCTGATGATAAATCAGCTATACAAAGGTCTCCTTTTGACCTCCTGAACATATTTCTGGCCAAAGAGTCCTCGATCTTGGGATTTCTATACATACTCATAGATTGCTTCTGATGCTTCATAAGCCATATAGATGTCCATATCTGACCTTTTGAACTTATTTGTGGTCAGTGTCCTCAAAATTTTTTCAAACTATATAAAGTTCCTTTTGATGATAAATCAGCTACTCAGAGGTCCCCTTTTGACCTACTGAACATATTTCTGGCCAAAGAGTCCTAAAAGATAAAAGCAATACATTCAGACTGATATCTTCGGATGTTATATCCTCCTGACAAAAGTCCATATTTGACATACTGAATTTTTTTCTGGCCAAGGAGTATTCGAAACTTGGGCTTTCTATACCTTCTGATGCTTCATAAGCCATATATATGTCCATATCTGACCTTTTGAACTTATTTGTGGTCAAAGGGTCCTCAAAATTTTTCAAACTATATAAAGTTGTCGAATCCTAAAAGATAAAAGCAATACATTCAGACTGATATCTTCGGATGTTATATCCTCCTGACAAAAGTCCATATTTGACATACTGAATTTTTTTCTGGCCAAGGAGTATTCGAAACTTGGGCTTTCTATACCTTCTGATGCTTCATAAGCCATATATATGTCCATATCTGACCTTTTGAACTTATTTGTGGTCAAAGGGTCCTCAAAATTTTTCAAACTATATAAAGTTGTCGAATCCTTTTGATGATAAATCAGCTATTCAGAGGTTTTGACCTCCTGAACATATTTCTGGCCAAAGAGTCCTCGATCTTGGGCTTTCTATACATACTCATAGACTCCGTCTGATGCTTCATAAGCCATATAGATGTCCATATCTGACCTTTTGAACTTATTTGTGGTCAAAGTGTCCTCAAAAATTTTCAAACTATATAAAGTTATAGACTCCTTTTGATGATAAATCAGTATTTCATGGAGCCCCTTTTGACCTCCTGAACATATTTCTGGCCAAAGAGTCCTCGATCTTGGGCTTTCTATATATACTCTTAGACTCTTTCTGATGCTTCAAAATCCATATAGATGTCCATATCTGACCTTTTGAACTTATTTCTGGTCAGTGTCCTCAAAATTTTTTCAAACTATATAAAGTTCCTTTTGATGATAAATCAGCTACTCAGAGGTCCCCTTTTGACCTACTGAACATATTTCTGGCCAAAGAGTCCTAAAAGATAAAAGCAATACATTCAGACTGATATCTTCGGATGTTATATCCTCCTGACAAAAGTCCATATTTGACATACTGAACTTTTTTCTGGCCAAGGAGTATTCGAAACTTGGGCTTTCTATACCTTCTGATGCTTCATAAGCCATATATATGTCCATATCTGACCTTTTGAACTTATTTGTGGTCAAAGGGTCCTCAAAATTTTTCAAACTATATAAAGTTGTCGAATCCTTTTGATGATAAATCAGCTATTCAGAGGTTTTGACCTCCTGAACATATTTCTGGCCAAAGAGTCCTCGATCTTGGGCTTTTTATATATAATCTTAGACTCTTTCTGATGCTTCAAAATCCATATAGATGTCCATATCTGACCTTTTGAACTTATTTCTGGTCAAAGGGTCCTCAAAATTTTTCAAACTATATAAAGTTATAGAATTATTTTGATGATAAATCAGCTATTCAGAGGTCCCCTTTTGACCTCCTGAACATATTTCTGGCCAAAGAGTCCTCGATATTGGGCTTTCTATACATACTCATAGACTCCTTCTGATGCTTCATAAGCCATATAGATGTCCATATCTGACCTTTTGAACTTATTTGTGGTCAAAGTGTCCTCAAAATCTTTCAAACTATATAAAGTTATAGAATTCTTTTGATGATAAATCAGCTATTCAGAGGTGCCCTTTTGACCTCCTGAACATATTTCTCGCCAAAGAGTCCTCGATCTTGGGCTTTCTATACATACTCATAGACTCCTTCTGATGCTTCATTTCATGGGGCCCTTTTTGACCTCCTGAACATATTTCTGGCCAAAGAGTCCTCGATCTTGGGCTTTCTATACATACTCATAGACTCCCTCTGATGCTTCAAAAGCCATATAGATGTCCATATCTGACCTTTTGAACTTATTTCTGGTCAAAGGGTCCTCAAAAGTTTTCAAACTATATAAAGTTATAGACTCTTTCTGATGATAAATCAGCTATTCAGAGGTCCCCTTTTGACCTACTGAACATATTTCTGGCCAAAGAGTCCTAAAAGATTAATACAATACATTCAGACTGATATCTTCGGATGTTATATCCTCCTGACAAAAGTCCATATGACATACTGAATTTTTTTCTGGCCAAGGAGTATTCGAAACTTGGGCTTTCTATACATTCTGATGCTTCATAAGCCATATATATGTCCATATCTGACCTTTTGAACTTATTTGTGGTCAAAGGGTCCTCAAAATTTTTCAAACTATATAAAGTTGTCGAATCCTTTTGATGATAAATCAGCTATTCAGAGGTTTTGACCTCCTGAACATATTTCTGGCCAAAGAGTCCTCGATCTTGGGCTTTCTATACTTACTCATAGACTCCTTCTGATGCATCATGAGCCATATAGATGTCCATATCTGACCTTTTGAACTTATTTGTGGTCAAAGGGTCCTCAAAATTTTCAAACTATATAAAGTTGTCGAATCCTTTTGATGATAAATCATCTATTCAGAGGTCCTCTTTTGACCTCCTGAACATATTTCTGGCCAAAGAGTCCTCGACCTTGGGCTTTCTATACATACTCATAGACTCCTTCTGATGCTTCATAAGCCATATAGATGTCCATATCTGACCTTTTGAACTTATTTGTGGTCAAAGTGTCCTCAAAAGTTTTCAAACTATATAAAGTTGTCGAATCCTTTTGATGATAAATCAGCTATTCAGAGGTTTTGACCTCCTGAACATATTTCTGGCCAAAGAGTCCTCGATCTTGGGCTTTCTATATATACTCATAGACTCCCTCTGATGCTTCAAAATCCATATAGATGTCCATATCTGACCTTTTGAACTTATTTGTGGTCAAAGTGTCCTCAAAATCTTTCAAACTATATAAAGTTATAGACTCCTTTTGATGATAAATCAGTATTTCATGGGGCCCCTTTTGACCTCCTGAACATATTTCTGGCCAAAGAGTCCTCGATCTTGGGCTTTCTATGTATACTCATAGACTTTCTCTGATGATTCAAAATCCATATAGATGTCCATATCTGACCTTTGAACTTATTTGTGGTCAAAGTGTCCTCAAAAATTTTCAAACTATATAAAGTTATAGACTCCTTTTGATGATAAATCAGTATTTCATGGGGCCCCTTTTGACCTCCGAACATATTTCTGGCCAAAGAGTCCTCGATCTTGGGCTTTCTATATATACTCATAGACTTTCTCAGATGATGCAAAATCCATATAGATGTCCATATCTGACCTTTTGAACTTATTTGTGGTCAAAGTGTCCTCAAAATTTTTCAAACTATATAAAGTTATAGAATTGTTTTGATGATAAATCATCTATTCAGAGGTCCTCTTTTGACCTCCTGAACATATTTCTCGCCAAAGAGTCCTCGATCTTGGGCTTTCTATACATACTCATAGACTCCTTCTGATGCTTCATTTCATGGGGCCCCTTTTGACCTCCTGAACATATTTCTGGCCAAAGAGTCCTCGATATTGGGCTTTCTATACATACTCATAGACTCCTTCTGATGCTTCATAAGCCATATAGATGTCCATATCTGACCTTTTGAAGTTATTTGTGGTCAAAGTGTCCTCAAAATTTTTCAAACTATATAAAGTTATAGACTCCTTTTGATGATAAATCAGCTATTCAGAGGTTTTGACCTCCTGAACATATTTCTGGCCAAAGAGTCCTCGATCTTGGGCTTTCTATACATACTCATAGACTCCCTCTGATGCATCATAAGCCATATAGATGTCCATATCTGACCTTTTGAACTTATTTCTGGTCAAAGTGTCCTCAAAATTTTTCAAACTATATAAAGTTATAGAATTCTTTTGATGATAAATCATCTATTCAGAGGTCCTCTTTTGACCTCCTGAACATATTTCTGGCCAAAGAGTCCTCGACCTTGGGCTTTCTATACATACTCATAGACTCCTTCTGATGCTTCATAAGCCATATAGATGTCCATATCTGACCTTTTGAACTTATTTGTGGTCAAAGTGTCCTCAAAATTTTTCAAACTATATAAAGTTGTCGAATCCTTTTGATGATAAATCAGCTATTCAGAGGTTTTGACCTCCTGAACATATTTCTGGCCAAAGAGTCCTCGATCTTGGGCTTTCTATACTTACTCATAGACTCCCTCTGATGCTTCAAAATCCATATAGATGTACATATCTGACCTTTTGAACTTATTTCTGGTCAAAGAGTCCTCAAAATTTTTCAAACTATATAAAGTTATAGAATTCTTTAGATGATAAATCAGCTATTCAGAGGTCCCCTTTTGACCTCCTGAACATATTTATGTCCAAAGAGTCCTCGATATTGGGCTTTCAATACATACTCATAGACTCCTTCTGATGCTTCATAAGCCATATAGATGTCCATATCTGACCTTTTGAACTTATTTGTGGTCAAAGTGTCCTCAAAATTTTTCAAACTATATAAAGTTATAGACTCCTTTTGATGATAAATCAGCTATTCAGAGGTGCCCTTTTGACCTCCTGAACATATTTCTCGCCAAAGAGTCCTCGATCTTGGGCTTTCTATACATACTCATAGACTCCTTCTGATGCTTCATTTCATGGGGCCCTTTTTGACCTCCTGAACATATTTCTGGCCAAAGAGTCCTCGATCTTGGGCTTTCTATACATACTCATAGACTCCCTCTGATGCTTCAAAAGCCATATAGATGTCCATATCTGACCTTTTGAACTTATTTCTGGTCAAAGGGTCCTCAAAAGTTTTCAAACTATATAAAGTTATAGACTCTTTCTGATGATAAATCAGCTATTCAGAGGTCCCCTTTTGACCTACTGAACATATTTCTGGCCAAAGAGTCCTAACAGATTAATACAATACATTCAGACTGATATCTTCGGATGTTATATCCTCCTGACAAAAGTCCATATATGACATACTGAATTTTTTTCTGGCCAAGGAGTATTCGAAACTTGGGCTTTCTATACATTCTGATGCTTCATAAGCCATATATATGTCCATATCTGACCTTTTGAACTTATTTGTGGTCAAAGGGTCCTCAAAATTTTTCAAACTATATAAAGTTGTCGAATCCTTTTGATGATACATCATCTATTCAGAGGTCCTCTTTTGACCTCCTGAACATATTTCTGGCCAAAGAGTCCTCGACCTTGGGCTTTCTATACATACTCATAGACTCCTTCTGATGCTTCATAAGCCATATAGATGTCCATATCTGACCTTTTGAACTTATTTGTGGTCAAAGTGTCCTCAAAAGTTTTCAAACTATATAAAGTTGTCGAATCCTTTTGATGATAAATCAGCTATTCAGAGGTTTTGACCTCCTGAACATATTTCAGGCCAAAGAGTCCTCGATCTTGGGCTTTCTATATACACTCATAGACTCCCTCTGATGCTTCAAAATCCATATAGATGTCCATATCTGACCTTTTGAACTTATTTCTGGTCAAAGGGTCCTCAAAATTTTTCAAACTATATAAAGTTATAGAATTCTTTAGATCATAAATCAGCTATTCAGAGGTCCCCTTTTGACCTCCTGAACATATTTCTGGCCAAAGAGTCCTCGATATTGGGCTTTCAGTACATACTCATAGACTCCTTCTGATGCTTCATAAGCCATATAGATGTCCATATCTGACCTTTTGAACTTATTTGTGGTCAAAGTGTCCTCAAAATTTTTCAAACTATATAAAGTTATAGACTCCTTTTGATGATAAATCAGTATTTCATGGGGCCCCTTTTGACCTCCTGAACATATTTCTGGCCAAAGAGTCCTCGATCTTGGGCTTTCTATATATACTCATAGACTTTCTCTGATGATTCAAAATCCATATAGATGTCCATATCTGACCTTTTGAACTTATTTGTGGTCAAAGTGTCCTCAAAAATTTTCAAACTATATAAAGTTATAGACTCCTTTTGATGATAAATCAGTATTTCATGGGGCCCCTTTTGACCTCCGAACATATTTCTGGCCAAAGAGTCCTCGATCTTGGGCTTTCTATATATACTCATAGACTTTCTCAGATGATTCAAAATCCATATAGATGTCCATATCTGACCTTTTTAACTTATTTGTGGTCAAAGTGTCCTCAAAATTTTTCAAACTATATAAAGTTATAGAATTCTTTTGATGATAAATCATCTATTCAGAGGTCCTCTTTTGACCTCCTGAACATATTTCTGGCCAAAGAGTCCTCGATCTTGGGCTTTCTATATATACTCATAGACTCTCTCTGATGCTTCAAAATCCATATAGATGTCCATATCTGACCTTTTGAACTTATTTCTGGTCAAATTGTCCTCAAAATTTTTCAAACTATATAAAGTTATAGAATTCTTTTGATGATAAATCAGCTATTCAGAGGTCCCCTTTTGACCTCCTGAACATATTTCTCGCCAAAGAGTCCTCGATCTTGGGCTTTCTATACATACTCATAGACTCCTTCTGATGCTTCATTTCATGGGGCCCCTTTTGACCTCCTGAACATATTTCTGGCCAAAGAGTCCTCGATATTGGGCTTTCTATACATACTCATAGACTCCTTCTGATGCTTCATAAGCCATATAGATGTCCATATCTGACCTTTTGAAGTTATTTGTGGTCAAAGTGTCCTCAAAATTTTTCAAACTATATAAAGTTATAGACTCCTTTTGATGATAAATCAGCTATTCAGAGGTTTTGACCTCCTGAACATATTTCTGGCCAAAGAGTCCTCGATCTTGGGCTTTCTATACATACTCATAGACTCCCTCTGATGCATCATAAGCCATATAGATGTCCATATCTGACCTTTTGAACTTATTTCTGGTCAAAGTGTCCTCAAAATTTTTCAAACTATATAAAGTTATAGAATTCTTTTGATGATAAATCATCTATTCAGAGGTCCTCTTTTGACCTCCTGAACATATTTCTGGCCAAAGAGTCCTCGACCTTGGGCTTTCTATACATACTCATAGACTCCTTCTGATGCTTCATTTCATGGGGCCCCTTTTGACCTCCTGAACATATTTCTGGCCAAAGAGTCCTCAATCTTGGGCTTTCTATACATACTCATAGACTCCCTCTGATGCTTCATAAGCCATATAGATGTCCATATCTGACCTTTTGAACTTATTTCTGGTCAAAGGGTCCTCAAAATTTTTCAAACTATATAAAGTTATAGAATTCTTTTTATGATAAATCAGCTATTCAGAGGTCCCCTTTTGACCTCCTGAACATATTTCTGGCCAAAGAGTCCTCGATATTGGGCTTTCTATACATACTCATAGACTCCTTCTGATGCTTCATAAGCCATATAGATGTCCATATCTGACCTTTTGAACTTATTTGTGGTCAAAGTGTCCTCAAAATCTTTCAAACTATATAAAGTTATAGAATTCTTTTGATGATAAATCAGCTATTCAGAGGTGCCCTTTTGACCTCCTGAACATATTTCTCGCCAAAGAGTCCTCGATCTTGGGCTTTCTATACATACTCATAGACTCCTTCTGATGCTTCATTTCATGGGGCCCTTTTTGACCTCCTGAACATATTTCTGGCCAAAGAGTCCTCGATCTTGGGCTTTCTATACATACTCATAGACTCCCTCTGATGCTTCAAAAGCCATATAGATGTCCATATCTGACCTTTTGAACTTATTTCTGGTCAAAGGGTCCTCAAAAGTTTTCAAACTATATAAAGTTATAGACTCTTTCTGATGATAAATCAGCTATTCAGAGGTCCCCTTTTGACCTACTGAACATATTTCTGGCCAAAGAGTCCTAAAAGATTAATACAATACATTCAGACTGATATCTTCGGATGTTATATCCTCCTGACAAAAGTCCATATATGACATACTGAATTTTTTTCTGGCCAAGGAGCATTCGAAACTTGGGCTTTCTATACATACTCCTTCTGATGCTTCATAAGCCATATATATGTCCATATCTGACCTTATGAACTTATTTGTGGTCAAAGGGTCCTCAAAATGTTTTAAACTATATAAAGTTGTCGAATCCTTTTGATGATAAATCAGCTATTCAGAGGTTTTGAATTCCTGAACATATTTCTGGCCAAAGAGTCCTAGATCTTGGGCTTTCTATACATACTCATAGACTCCTTCTGATGCATCATAAGCCATATAGATGTCCATATCTGACCTTTTGAACTTATTTGTGGTCAAAGTGTCCTCAAAAATTTTCAAACTATATAAAGTTATAGACTCCTTTTGATGATAAATCAGTATTTCATGGGGCCCCTTTTGACCTCCTGAACATATTTCTGGCCAAAGAGTCCTCGATCTTGGGCTTTCTATATATACTCATAGACTCCCTCTGATGCTTCAAAATCCATATAGATGTCCATATCTGACCTTTTGAACTTATTTCTGGTCAAAGGGTCCTCAAAATTTTTCAAACTATATAAAGTTATAGAATTCTTTTGATGATAAATCAGCTATTCAGAGGTCCCCTTTTGACCTCCTGAACATATTTCTGGCCAAAGAGTCCTCGATATTGGGCTTTCTATACATACTCACAGACTCCTTCTAATGCTTCATAATCCAAATAGATGTCCATATCTGACCTTTTGAACTTATTTGTGGTCAAAGTGTCCTCAAAATTTTTCAAACTATATAAAGTTATAGACTCCTTTTGAAGTTAAATCACCTATTCATGGGTCCCCTTTTGACGTCCTGAACATATTTCTGGCCAAAGAGTCCTCGATCTTGGGCTTTCTATATATACTCATAGACTCCCTCTGATGCTTCAAAATCAATATAGATGTCCATATCTGACCTTTTGAACTTATTTCTGGTCAAAGGGTCCTCAAAAGTTTTCAAACTATATAAAGTTATAGACTCTTTCTGATGCTAAATCAGCTATTCAGAGGTCCCCTTTTGACCTCCTGAACATATTTCTGGCCAAAGAGTCCTAAAAGATTAATACAATACATTCAGACTGATATCTTCGGATGTTATATCATCCTGACAAAAGTCCATATTTGACATACTGAATTTTTTCTGGCCAAGGAGTACTCGAAACTTGACCTTTCCATATATACTCGTTGACTCTTTCTAATGTTACGTCAACCATACAGAAGTCCATTTTTGACACAAGGAATATATTTCTGGCCAAAGAGTCCTCGATCTTGGGCTTTCTATACATACTCATAGACTCCCTCTGATGCTTCAAAAGCCATATAGATGTCCATATCTGACCTTTTGAACTTATTTCTGGTCAAAGGGTCCTCAAAAGTTTTCAAACTATATAAAGTTATAGACTCTTTCTGATGCTAAATCAGCTATTCAGAGGTCCCCTTTTGACCTCCTGAACATATTTCTGGCCAAAGAGTCCTAAAAGATTAATACAATACATTCAGACTGATATCTTCGGATGTTATATCATCCTGACAAAAGTCCATATTTGACATACTGAATTTTTTCTGGCCAAGGAGTACTCGAAACTTGACCTTTCCATATATACTCGTTGACTCTTTCTAATGTTACGTCAACCATACAGAAGTCCATTTTTGACACAAGGAATATATTTCTGGCCAAAGAGTCCTCGATCTTGGGCTTTCTATACATACTCATAGACTCCCTCTGATGCTTCAAAAGCCATATAGATGTCCATATCTGACCTTTTGAAATTATTTCTGGTCAAAGCGTCCTCAAAATCTTTCAAACTTTAGTTATATATATAACTAAAGTTATAGACTCCTTTTGATGATAAATCAGCTATTCAGAGGTCCCATTTTGACCTACTGAACATATTTCTGGCCAAAGAGTCCTAAATGATTAATACAATAAATTCAGACTGATATCTTCGGATGTTATATCCTCCTGACAAAAGTCCATGTATGACATACTGAATTTTTTTCTGGCCAAGGAGTATTCGAAACTTGGGCTTTCTATATATACTCCTTCTGATGCTTCATAAGCCATATATATCCCCTTTTGACCTCCTGAAGATATTTCTGTTGAGGACACTTTGACCACAAATAAGTTCAAAAGGTCAGATATGGACATATATATGGCTTATGAAGCATCAGAAGGAGTCTATGAGTATGTAAGAAAGCCCTAGTTCGAGGACTCTTTGGCAAGAAATATGTTCAGTAGGTCAAAAGGGGACGTCTGAATAGCTGATTTATCATCAAAAGAATTCTATAACTGTAAATAGTTTGAAAAATGTGGAGGACACTTTGACCACAAATGAGTTCAAAAGGTCAGATATGGACATCTATATGGCTTATGATGCATCAGAAGAAGTCTATGAGTATGTATAGAAAGCCCAAGATCGAGGACTCTTTGGCCAGAAATATGTTCAGGAGGTCAAAACCTCTGAATAGCTGATCATCAAAAGGATTCTATAACTTTATAGTTTGAAAAATTTTGAGGACACTTTGTCCACAAATAAGTTGAAAAGGTCAGATATGGACATATATATGGCTTATGAAGCATCAGAAGGAGTATGTATAGAAAGCCCAAGTTTCAAATACTCCTTGGCCAGAAAAAAATTCAATATGTCAATTATGGACTTTTGTCAGGAGGATATAGAATCCGAAGATATCAGTCTGAAGATATCAGTATTAATCTTTTAGGACTCTTTGGCCAGAAATATGTTCAGTAGGTCAAAAGGGGACCTCTGAATAGCTGATTTATCATCAGAAAGAATCTATAACTTTATATAGTTTGAAAACTTTTGAGGACCCTTTGAAGATATCAGTCTGAAGATATCAGTATTAATCTTTTAGGACTCTTTGGCCAGAAATATGTTCAGTAGGTCAACAGGGGACCTCTGAATAGCAGATTTATCATCAGAAAGAATCTATAACTTTATATAGTTTGAAAACGTTTGAGCACGCTTTGACCAGAAATGAGTTCAAAAGGTCAGATATGGACATCTATATGGCTTTTGAAGCATCAGAGGGAGTCTATGAGTATATATCGAAAGCCCAAGATCGAGGACTCTTTGGCCAGAAATATGTTCAGGAGGTCAAAAGCGGCCCCATGAATAGCTGATTTATCATCAAAAGGAGTCTATAACTTTATATAATTTGAACAATTTTGAGGACACTTTGACCACAAATAAGTTCAAAAGGTCAGATATGGACATCTATATGGCTTATGATGCATCAGAAGGAGTCTATGAGTATGTATAGAAAGCCCAAGATCGAGGAGTCTTTGGCCAGAAATATGTTCAGGAGGTCAAAACCTCTGAATAGCTGATTTATCATCAAAAGGATTCTATAACTTTATATAGTTTGAAAAAATTTTAGGACACTTTGACAACAAATAAGTTCAAAAGGTCAGATATGGACATCTATATGGCTTATGAAGCATCAGAAGGAGTATGTATAGAAAGCCCAAGTTTCGAATACTCCTTGGCCAGAAAAAAAATCAGTATGTCAAATATGGACTTTTGTCAGGAGGATATAGATATCAGTCTGAAGATATCAGTATTAATCTTTTAGGACTCTTTGTCCAGAAATATGTTCCGTAGGTCAACAGGGGACCTCTGAATAGCTGATTTATCATCAAAAGAATTCTATAACTTTATATAGTTTGAAAAATTTGGAGGACACTTTGACCACAAATAAGTTCAAAAGGTCAGATATGGACATCTATATGGCTTATGATGCATCAGAAGGAGTCTATGAGTATGTATAGAAAGCCCAAGATCGAGGACTCTTTGGCCAGAAATATGTTCAGGAGGTCAAAAGGGGACCTCTGAATAGCTTATTTATCATCAAAAGAATTCTATAACTTTATATAGTTTGAAAACTTTTGAGGACTCTTTGACCAGAAATAAGTTCAAAAGGTCAGATATGGACATCTATATGGCTTCTGAAGCATCAGAAGGAGTTTATGAGTATATATAGAAAGCCCAAGATCGAGGACTCTTTGGCCAGAAATATGTTCAGGAGGTCAAAAGGGGACCCATGAATAGCTGATTTATCATCAAAAGGAGTCTATAACTTTATATAGTTTGAAAAATTTTAAGGACACTTTGACCACAAATAAGTTCAAAAGGTCAGATATGGACATCTATATGGCTTATGAAGCATCAGAAGGAGTCTATGAGTATGTATAGAAAGCCCAAGATCGAGGACTCTTTGGCCAGAAATATGTTCAGGAGGTCAAAAGGGGACCCATGAATAGCTGATTTATCATCAAAAGGAGTCTATAACTTTATATAGTTTGAAAAATTTTAAGGACACTTTGACCACAAATAAGTTCAAAAGGTCAGATATGGACATCTATATGGCTTATGAAGCATCAGAAGGAGTCTATGAGTATGTATAGAAAGCCCAAGGTCGAGGACTCTTTGGCCAGAAATATGTTCAGGAGGTCAAAAGAGGACCTCTGAATAGATGATTTATCATCAAAAGAATTCTATAACTTTATATAGTTTGAAAATTTTTGAGGACACTTTGACCACAAATAAGTTCAAAAGGTCAGATATGGACATCTATATGGCTTATGATGCATCAGAAGGAGTCTATGAGTATGTATAGAAAGCCCAAGATCGAGGACTCTTTGGCCAGAAATATGTTCAGGAGGTCAAAAGGGGACCCATGAATAGCTGATTTATCATCAAAAGGAGTCTATAACTTTATATAGTTTGAAAAATTTTAAGGACACTTTGACCACAAATAAGTTCAAAAGGTCAGATATGGACATCTATATGGCTTATGAAGCATCAGAAGGAGTCTATGAGTATGTATAGAAAGCCCAAGGTCGAGGACTCTTTGGCCAGAAATATGTTCAGGAGGTCAAAACCTCTGAATAGCTGATTTATCATCAAAAGGATTCTATAACTTTATATAGTTTGAAAAATTTTGAAGACACTTTGACCACAAATAAGTTCAAAAGGTCAGATATGGACATCTATATGGCTTATGAAGCATCAGAAGGAGTCTATGAGTATGTATAGAAAGCCCAAGGTCGAGGACTCTTTGGCCAGAAATATGTTCATGGGGTCAAAAGAGGACCTCTGAATAGATGATTTATCATCAAAAGAATTCTATAACTTTATATAGTTTGAAAAATTTTGAGGACACTTTGACCAGAAATAAGTTCAAAAGGTCAGATATGGACATCTATATGGCTTATGATGCATCAGAAGGAGTCTATGAGTATGTATAGAAAGCCCAAGATCGAGGAGTCTTTGGCCAGAAATATGTTCAGGAGGTCAAAACCTCTGAATAGCTGATTTATCATCAAAAGGATTCTATAACTTTATATAGTTTGAAAAAATTTTAGGACACTTTGACAACAAATAAGTTCAAAAGGTCAGATATGGACATCTATAGAATGTATAGAATGTATAGTTCAAAAGGTCAGAGATGGACATTTACATGGCTTATGAAGCATCAGAAAGAGTCAATGAGTAAGTGTAGAAAGCCCAAGATCGAGGACTCTTTGGCCAGAAATATGTTCAGGAGGACAAAAGGGGACATCTGAATAGATGATTTATCATCAAAAGGAGTCTATAACTTTATATATTTTGAAAAATTTTAAGGACACTTTGACCACAAATAAGTTCAAAAGGTCAGATATGGACATCTATATGGCTTATGAAGCATCAGAAGGAGTCTATGAGTATTTATAGAAAGCCCAATGTCGAGGACTCTTTGGCCAGAAATATGTTCAGGAGGTCAAAAGAGCCCTCCATATGAGTATGTATAGAAAGCCCAAGGTCGAGGACTCTTTGGCCAGAAATATGTTCAGGAGGTCAAAACCTCTGAATAGCTGATTTATCATCAAAAGAATTCTATAACTTTAAATAGTTTGAAAAATTTTGAGGACACTTTGACCACAAATAAGTTCAAAAGGTCAGATATGGACATCTATATGGCTTATGAAGCATCAGAATGAGTCTATGAGTATGTATAGAAAGCCCAAGATCGAGGAGTCTTTGGCCAGAAATATGTTCAGGAGGTCAAAACCTCTGAATAGCTGATTTATCATCAAAAGGATTCTATAACTTTATATAGTTTGAAAAATTTTTAGGACACTTTGACAACAAATAAGTTCAAAAGGTCAGATATGGACATCTATATGGCTTATGAAGCATCAGAAGGAGTCTATGAGTATGTATAGAAAGCCCAAGGTCGAGGACTCTTTGGCCAGAAATATGTTCAGGGGGTCAAAAGAGGACCTCTGAATAGATGATTTATCATAAAAAGAATTCTATAACTTTATATAATTTGAAAAATTTTGAGGACACTTTGACCAGAAATAAGTTCAAAAGGTCAGATATGGACATCTATATGGCTTATGATGCATCAGAAGGAGTCTATGAGTATGTATAGAAAGCCCAAGATCGAGGAGTCTTTGGCCAGAAATATGTTCATGAGGTCAAAACCTCTGAATAGCTGATTTATCATCAAAAGGATTCTATAAATGTATATAGTTTGAAAAATTTTTGAGGACACTTTGACCACAAATAAGTTCAAAAGGTCAGATATGGACATCTATATGGCTTATGATGCATCAGAAGGAGTCTATGAGTATGTATAGAAAGCCCAAGATCGAGGAGTCTTTGACCAGAAATATGTTCAGGAGGTCAAAACCTCTGAATAGATGATTTATCATCAAAAGAATTCTATAACTTTATATAGTTTGAAAATTTTTGAGGACACTTTGACCACAAATAAGTTCAAAAGGTCAGATATGGACATCTATATGGCTTATGATGCATCAGAAGGAGTCTATGAGTATGTATAGAAAGCCCAAGATCGAGGAGTCTTTGGCCAGAAATATGTTCAGGAGGTCAAAACCTCTGAATAGCTGATTTATCATCAAAAGGATTCTATAACTTTATATAGTTTTAAAAAATTTTAGGACACTTTGACAACAAATAAGTTCAAAAGGTCAGATATGGACATCTATATGGCTTATGAAGCATCAGAAGGAGTCTATGAGTATGTATAGAAAGCCCAAGGTCGAGGACTCTTTGGCCAGAAATATGTTCAGGAGGTCAAAACCTCTGAATAGCTGATTTATCATCAAAAGAATTCTATAACTTTAAATAGTTTGAAAAATTTTGAGGACACTTTGACCACAAATAAGTTCAAAAGGTCAGATATGGACATCTATATGGCTTATGAAGCATCAGAAGGAGTCTATGAGTATGTATAGAAAGCCCAAGGTCGAGGACTCTTTGGCCAGAAATATGTTCAGGGGGTCAAAAGAGGACCTCTGAATAGATGATTTATCATCAAAAGAATTCTATAACTTTATATAGTTTGAAAAATTTTGAGGACACTTTGACCAGAAATAAGTTCAAAAGGTCAGATATGGACATCTATATGGCTTATGATGCATCAGAAGGAGTCTATGAGTATGTATAGAAAGCCCAAGATCGAGGAGTCTTTGGCCAGAAATATGTTCAGGAGGTCAAAACCTCTGAATAGCTGATTTATCATCAAAAGGATTCTATAAATTTATATAGTTTGAAAAATTTTTAGGACACTTTGACAACAAATAAGTTCAAAAGGTCAGATATGGACATCTATATGGCTTATGAAGCATCAGAAGGAATCTATGAGTATGTATAGAAAGCCCAAGATCGAGGACTCTTTGGCCAGAAATATGTTCAGGAGGTCAAAACCTCTGAATAGCTGATTTATCATCAAAAGGAGTCTATAACTTTATATAGTTTGAAAAATTTTGAGGACACTTTGACCACAAATAAGTTCAAAAGGTCAGATATGGACATCTATATGGCTTATGAAGCATCAGAAGGAGTCAATGAGTATGTGTAGAAAGCCCAATATCGAGGACTCTTTGGCCAGAAATATGTTCAGGAGGTCAAAAGGGGACCTCTGAATAGATGATTTATCATCAAAAGAATTCTATAACTTTATATAGTTTTAAAAATTTTGAAGACCCTTTGACCAGAAATAAGTTCAAAAGGTCAGATATGGACATCTATAGAATGTATAGAATGTATAGTTCAAAAGGTCAGAGATGGACATTTATATGGCTTATGAAGCATCAGAAGGAGTCAATGAGTAAGTGAAGAAAGCCCAAGATCGAGGACTCTTTGGCCAGAAATATGTTCAGGAGGACAAAAGGGGACGTCTGAATAGCTGATTTATCATCAAAAGAATTCTATAACTTTATATAGTTTGAAAAATTTTGAGGACCCTTTGACCAGAAATAAGTTCAAAAGGTCAGATATGGACATCTATATGGCTTCTGAAGAATCAAAGGGAGTTTATGAGTATATATAGAAAGCCCAAGGTCGAGGACTCTTTGGCCAGAAATATGTTCAGGAGGTCAAAAGAGGACCTCTGAATAGCTGATTTATCATCAAAAGAATACTTTAACTTTATATAGTTTGAAAATTTTTGAGGACACTTTTACCACAAATAAGTTCAAAAGGTCAGAGATGGACATTTATATGGCTTATGATGCATCAGAAGGAGTCTATGAGTATGTATAGAAAGCCCAAGATCGAGGACTCTTTGGCCAGAAATATGTTCAGGAGGTCAAAAGGGGACCCATGAATAGCTGATTTATCATCAAAAGGAGTCTATAACTTTATATAGTTTGAAAAATTTTAAGGACACTTTGACCACAAATAAGTTCAAAAGGTCAGATATGGACATCTATATGGCTTATGAAGCATCAGAAGGAGTCTATATGTATAGAAAGCCCAAGATCGAGGACTCTTTGGCCAGAAATATGTTCAGGAGGTCAAAAGGGGACCCATGAATAGCTGATTTATCATCAAAAGGAGTCTATAACTTTATATAGTTTGAAAAATTTTAAGGACACTTTGACCACAAATAAGTTCAAAAGGTCAGATATGGACATCTATATGGCTTATGAAGCATCAGAAGGAGTCTATGAGTATGTATAGAAAGCCCAAGGTCGAGGACTCTTTGGCCAGAAATATGTTCAGGAGGTCAAAAGAGGACCTCTGAATAGATGATTTATCATCAAAAGAATTCTATAACTTTATATAGTTTGAAAATTTTTGAGGACACTTTGACCACAAATAAGTTCAAAAGGTCAGATATGGACATCTATATGGCTTATGATGCATCAGAAGGAGTCTATGAGTATGTATAGAAAGCCCAAGATCGAGGACTCTTTGGCCAGAAATATGTTCAGGAGGTCAAAAGGGGACCCATGAATAGCTGATTTATCATCAAAAGGAGTCTATAACTTTATATAGTTTGAAAAATTTTAAGGACACTTTGACCAGAAATAAGTTCAAAAGGTCAGATATGGACATCTATAGAATGTATAGAATGTATAGTTCAAAAGGTCAGAGATGGACATTTATATGGCTTATGAAGCATCAGAAGGAGTCAATGAGTAAGTGAAGAAAGCCCAAGATCGAGGACTCTTTGGCCAGAAATATGTTCAGGAGGACAAAAGGGGACGTCTGAATAGCTGATTTATCATCAAAAGAATTCTATAACTTTATATAGTTTGAAAAATTTTGAGGACCCTTTGACCAGAAATAAGTTCAAAAGGTCAGATATGGACATCTATATGGCTTCTGAAGAATCAAAGGGAGTTTATGAGTATAGAAAGCCCAAGGTCGAGGACTCTTTGGCCAGAAATATGTTCAGGAGGTCAAAAGAGGACCTCTGAATAGCTGATTTATCATCAAAAGAATACTTTAACTTTATATAGTTTGAAAATTTTTGAGGACACTTTTACCACAAATAAGTTCAAAAGGTCAGAGATGGACATTTATATGGCTTATGATGCATCAGAAGGAGTCTATGAGTATGTATAGAAAGCCCAAGATCGAGGACTCTTTGGCCAGAAATATGTTCAGGAGGTCAAAACCTCTGAATAGATGATTTATCATCAAAAGGATTCTATAACTTTATATAGTTTGAAACATTTTAAGGACACTTTGACCACAAATAAGTTCAAAAGGTCAGATATGGACATCTATATGGCTTATGAAGCATCAGAAGGAGTCTATGAGTATGTATAGAAAGCCCAAGGTCGAGGACTCTTTGGCCAGAAATATGTTCAGGAGGTCAAAAGAGGACCTCTGAATAGATGATTTATCATCAAAAGAATTCTATAACTTTATATAGTTTGAAAATTTTTGAGGACACTTTGACCACAAATAAGTTCAAAAGGTCAGATATGGACATCTATATGGCTTATGATACATCAGAAGGAGTCTATGAGTATGTATAGAAAGCCCAAGATCGAGGACTCTTTGGCCAGAAATATGTTCAGGAGGTCAAAAGGGGACCTCTGAATAGCTGATTTATCATCAAAAGAATTCTATAACTTTATATAGTTTGAAAACTTTTGAGGACCCTTTGACCAGAAATAAGTTCAAAAGGTCAGATATGGACATTTTGTATGGCTTATGATGCATCAGAAGGAGTCTATGAGTATGTATAGAAAGCCCAAGATCGAGGACTCTTTGGCCAGAAATATGTTCAGGAGGTCAAAAGGGGACCTCTGAATAGCTGATTTATCATCAAAAGAATTCTATAACTTTATATAGTTTGAAAACTTTTGAGGACCCTTTGACCAGAAATAAGTTCAAAAGGTCAGATATGGACATCTATATGGCTTCTGAAGCATCAGAAGGAGTTTATGAGTATATATAGAAAGCCCAAGATCGAGGACTCTTTGGCCAGAAATATGTTCAGGAGGTCAAAAGGGGACCCATGAATAGCTGATTTATCATCAAAAGGAGTCTATAACTTTATATAGTTTGAAAAATTTTAAGGACACTTTGACCACAAATAAGTTCAAAAGGTCAGATATGGACATCTATATGGCTTATGAAGCATCAGAAGGAGTCTATGAGTATGTATAGAAAGCCCAAGATCGAGGACTCTTTGGCCAGAAATATGTTCAGGAGGTCAAAAGGGGACCTCTGAATAGCTGATTTATCATCAAAAGAATTCTATAACTTTATATAGTTTGAAAACTTTTGAGGACCCTTTGACCAGAAATAAGTTCAAAAGGTCAGATATGGACATTTATATGGCTTATGATGCATCAGAAGGAGTCTATGAGTATGTATAGAAAGCCCAAGATCGAGGACTCTTTGGCCAGAAATATGTTCAGGAGGTCAAAAGGGGACCTCTGAATAGCTGATTTATCATCAAAAGAATTCTATAACTTTATATAGTTTGAAAACTTTTGAGGACCCTTTGACCAGAAATAAGTTCAAAAGGTCAGATATGGACATCTATATGGCTTCTGAAGCATCAGAAGGAGTTTATGAGTATATATAGAAAGCCCAAGATCGAGGACTCTTTGGCCAGAAATATGTTCAGGAGGTCAAAAGGGGACCCATGAATAGCTGATTTATCATCAAAAGGAGTCTATAACTTTATATAGTTTGAAAAATTTTAAGGACACTTTGACCACAAATAAGTTCAAAAGGTCAGATATGGACATCTATATGGCTTATGAAGCATCAGAAGGAGTCTATGAGTATGTATAGAAAGCCCAAGGTCGAGGACTCTTTGGCCAGAAATATGTTCAGGAGGTCAAAAGAGGACCTCTGAATAGATGATTTATCATCAAAAGAATTCTATAACTTTATATAGTTTGAAAATTTTTGAGGACACTTTGACCACAAATAAGTTCAAAAGGTCAGATATGGACATCTATATGGCTTATGATGCATCAGAAGGAGTCTATGAGTATGTATAGAAAGCCCAAGATCGAGGACTCTTTGGCCAGAAATATGTTCAGGAGGTCAAAAGGGGACCTCTGAATAGCTGATTTATCATCAAAAGAATTCTATAACTTTATATAGTTTGAAAACTTTTGAGGACCCTTTGACCAGAAATAAGTTCAAAAGGTCAGATATGGACATTTATATGGCTTATGATGCATCAGAAGGAGTCTATGAGTATGTATAGAAAGCCCAAGATCGAGGACTCTTTGGCCAGAAATATGTTCAGGAGGTCAAAAGGCGACCTCTGAATAGCTGATTTATCATCAAAAGAATTCTATAACTTTATATAGTTTGAAAACTTTTGAGGACCCTTTGACCAGAAATAAGTTCAAAAGGTCAGATATGGACATCTATATGGCTTCTGAAGCATCAGAAGGAGTTTATGAGTATATATAGAAAGCCCAAGATCGAGGACTCTTTGGCCAGAAATATGTTCAGGAGGTCAAAAGGGGACCCATGAATAGCTGATTTATCATCAAAAGGAGTCTATAACTTTATATAGTTTGAAAAATTTTAAGGACACTTTGACCACAAATAAGTTCAAAAGGTCAGATATGGACATCTATATGGCTTATGAAGCATCAGAAGGAGTCTATGAGTATGTATAGAAAGCCCAAGGTCGAGGACTCTTTGGCCAGAAATATGTTCAGGAGGTCAAAAGAGGACCTCTGAATAGATGATTTATCATCAAAAGAATTCTATAACTTTATATAGTTTGAAAATTTTTGAGGACACTTTGACCACAAATAAGTTCAAAAGGTCAGATATGGACATCTATATGGCTTATGATGCATCAGAAGGAGTCTATGAGTATGTATAGAAAGCCCAAGATCGAGGACTCTTTGGCCAGAAATATGTTCAGGAGGTCAAAAGGGGACCCATGAATAGCTGATTTATCATCAAAAGGAGTCTATAACTTTATATAGTTTGAAAAATTTTAAGGACACTTTGACCAGAAATAAGTTCAAAAGGTCAGATATGGACATCTATAGAATGTATAGAATGTATAGTTCAAAAGGTCAGAGATGGACATTTATATGGCTTATGAAGCATCAGAAGGAGTCAATGAGTAAGTGAAGAAAGCCCAAGATCGAGGACTCTTTGGCCAGAAATATGTTCAGGAGGACAAAAGGGGACGTCTGAATAGCTGATTTATCATCAAAAGAATTCTATAACTTTATATAGTTTGAAAAATTTTGAGGACCCTTTGACCAGAAATAAGTTCAAAAGGTCAGATATGGACATCTATATGGCTTCTGAAGAATCAAAGGGAGTTTATGAGTATAGAAAGCCCAAGGTCGAGGACTCTTTGGCCAGAAATATGTTCAGGAGGTCAAAAGAGGACCTCTGAATAGCTGATTTATCATCAAAAGAATACTTTAACTTTATATAGTTTGAAAATTTTTGAGGACACTTTTACCACAAATAAGTTCAAAAGGTCAGAGATGGACATTTATATGGCTTATGATGCATCAGAAGGAGTCTATGAGTATGTATAGAAAGCCCAAGATCGAGGACTCTTTGGCCAGAAATATGTTCAGGAGGTCAAAACCTCTGAATAGATGATTTATCATCAAAAGGATTCTATAACTTTATATAGTTTGAAACATTTTAAGGACACTTTGACCACAAATAAGTTCAAAAGGTCAGATATGGACATCTATATGGCTTCTGAAGCATCAGAAGGAGTTTATGAGTATATATAGAAAGCCCAAGATCGAGGACTCTTTGGCCAGAAATATGTTCAGGAGGTCAAAAGGGGACCCATGAATAGCTGATTTATCATCAAAAGGAGTCTATAACTTTATATAGTTTGAAAAATTTTAAGGACACTTTGACCACAAATAAGTTCAAAAGGTCAGATATGGACATCTATATGGCTTATGAAGCATCAGAAGGAGTCTATGAGTATGTATAGAAAGCCCAAGGTCGAGGACTCTTTGGCCAGAAATATGTTCAGGAGGTCAAAAGAGGACCTCTGAATAGATGATTTATCATCAAAAGAATTCTATAACTTTATATAGTTTGAAAATTTTTGAGGACACTTTGACCACAAATAAGTTCAAAAGGTCAGATATGGACATCTATATGGCTTATGATGCATCAGAAGGAGTCTATGAGTATGTATAGAAAGCCCAAGATCGAGGACTCTTTGGCCAGAAATATGTTCAGGAGGTCAAAAGGGGACCTCTGAATAGCTGATTTATCATCAAAAGAATTCTATAACTTTATATAGTTTGAAAACTTTTGAGGACCCTTTGACCAGAAATAAGTTCAAAAGGTCAGATATGGACATTTATATGGCTTATGATGCATCAGAAGGAGTCTATGAGTATGTATAGAAAGCCCAAGATCGAGGACTCTTTGGCCAGAAATATGTTCAGGAGGTCAAAAGGCGACCTCTGAATAGCTGATTTATCATCAAAAGAATTCTATAACTTTATATAGTTTGAAAACTTTTGAGGACCCTTTGACCAGAAATAAGTTCAAAAGGTCAGATATGGACATCTATATGGCTTCTGAAGCATCAGAAGGAGTTTATGAGTATATATAGAAAGCCCAAGATCGAGGACTCTTTGGCCAGAAATATGTTCAGGAGGTCAAAAGGGGACCCATGAATAGCTGATTTATCATCAAAAGGAGTCTATAACTTTATATAGTTTGAAAAATTTTAAGGACACTTTGACCACAAATAAGTTCAAAAGGTCAGATATGGACATCTATATGGCTTATGAAGCATCAGAAGGAGTCTATGAGTATGTATAGAAAGCCCAAGGTCGAGGACTCTTTGGCCAGAAATATGTTCAGGAGGTCAAAAGAGGACCTCTGAATAGATGATTTATCATCAAAAGAATTCTATAACTTTATATAGTTTGAAAATTTTTGAGGACACTTTGACCACAAATAAGTTCAAAAGGTCAGATATGGACATCTATATGGCTTATGATGCATCAGAAGGAGTCTATGAGTATGTATAGAAAGCCCAAGATCGAGGACTCTTTGGCCAGAAATATGTTCAGGAGGTCAAAAGGGGACCCATGAATAGCTGATTTATCATCAAAAGGAGTCTATAACTTTATATAGTTTGAAAAATTTTAAGGACACTTTGACCAGAAATAAGTTCAAAAGGTCAGATATGGACATCTATAGAATGTATAGAATGTATAGTTCAAAAGGTCAGAGATGGACATTTATATGGCTTATGAAGCATCAGAAGGAGTCAATGAGTAAGTGAAGAAAGCCCAAGATCGAGGACTCTTTGGCCAGAAATATGTTCAGGAGGACAAAAGGGGACGTCTGAATAGCTGATTTATCATCAAAAGAATTCTATAACTTTATATAGTTTGAAAAATTTTGAGGACCCTTTGACCAGAAATAAGTTCAAAAGGTCAGATATGGACATCTATATGGCTTCTGAAGAATCAAAGGGAGTTTATGAGTATATATAGAAAGCCCAAGGTCGAGGACTCTTTGGCCAGAAATATGTTCAGGAGGTCAAAAGAGGACCTCTGAATAGCTGATTTATCATCAAAAGAATACTTTAACTTTATATAGTTTGAAAATTTTTGAGGACACTTTTACCACAAATAAGTTCAAAAGGTCAGAGATGGACATTTATATGGCTTATGATGCATCAGAAGGAGTCTATGAGTATGTATAGAAAGCCCAAGATCGAGGACTCTTTGGCCAGAAATATGTTCAGGAGGTCAAAACCTCTGAATAGATGATTTATCATCAAAAGGATTCTATAACTTTATATAGTTTGAAACATTTTAAGGACACTTTGACCACAAATAAGTTCAAAAGGTCAGATATGGACATCTATATGGCTTATGAAGCATCAGAAGGAGTCTATGAGTATGTATAGAAAGCCCAAGGTCGAGGACTCTTTGGCCAGAAATATGTTCAGGAGGTCAAAAGAGGACCTCTGAATAGATGATTTATCATCAAAAGAATTCTATAACTTTATATAGTTTGAAAATTTTTGAGGACACTTTGACCACAAATAAGTTCAAAAGGTCAGATATGGACATCTATATGGCTTATGATACATCAGAAGGAGTCTATGAGTATGTATAGAAAGCCCAAGATCGAGGACTCTTTGGCCAGAAATATGTTCAGGAGGTCAAAAGGGGACCTCTGAATAGCTGATTTATCATCAAAAGAATTCTATAACTTTATATAGTTTGAAAACTTTTGAGGACCCTTTGACCAGAAATAAGTTCAAAAGGTCAGATATGGACATTTTGTATGGCTTATGATGCATCAGAAGGAGTCTATGAGTATGTATAGAAAGCCCAAGATCGAGGACTCTTTGGCCAGAAATATGTTCAGGAGGTCAAAAGGGGACCTCTGAATAGCTGATTTATCATCAAAAGAATTCTATAACTTTATATAGTTTGAAAACTTTTGAGGACCCTTTGACCAGAAATAAGTTCAAAAGGTTAGATATGGACATCTATATGGCTTCTGAAGCATCAGAAGGAGTTTATGAGTATATATAGAAAGCCCAAGATCGAGGACTCTTTGGCCAGAAATATGTTCAGGAGGTCAAAAGGGGACCCATGAATAGCTGATTTATCATCAAAAGGAGTCTATAACTTTATATAGTTTGAAAAATTTTAAGGACACTTTGACCACAAATAAGTTCAAAAGGTCAGATATGGACATCTATATGGCTTATGAAGCATCAGAAGGAGTCTATGAGTATGTTTAGAAAGCCCAAGGTCGAGGACTCTTTGGCCAGAAATATGTTCAGGAGGTCAAAAGAGGACCTCTGAATAGATGATTTATCATCAAAAGAATTCTATAACTTTATATAGTTTGAAAATTTTTGAGGACACTTTGACCACAAATAAGTTCAAAAGGTCAGATATGGACATCTATATGGCTTATGATGCATCAGAAGGAGTCTATGAGTATGTATAGAAAGCCCAAGATCGAGGACTCTTTGGCCAGAAATATGTTCAGGAGGTCAAAAGGGGACCTCTGAATAGCTGATTTATCATCAAAAGAATTCTATAACTTTATATAGTTTGAAAACTTTTGAGGACCCTTTGACCAGAAATAAGTTCAAAAGGTCAGATATGGACATTTATATGGCTTATGATGCATCAGAAGGAGTCTATGAGTATGTATAGAAAGCCCAAGATCGAGGACTCTTTGGCCAGAAATATGTTCAGGAGGTCAAAAGGCGACCTCTGAATAGCTGATTTATCATCAAAAGAATTCTATAACTTTATATAGTTTGAAAACTTTTGAGGACCCTTTGACCAGAAATAAGTTCAAAAGGTCAGATATGGACATCTATATGGCTTCTGAAGCATCAGAAGGAGTTTATGAGTATATATAGAAAGCCCAAGATCGAGGACTCTTTGGCCAGAAATATGTTCAGGAGGTCAAAAGGGGACCCATGAATAGCTGATTTATCATCAAAAGGAGTCTATAACTTTATATAGTTTGAAAAATTTTAAGGACACTTTGACCACAAATAAGTTCAAAAGGTCAGATATGGACATCTATATGGCTTATGAAGCATCAGAAGGAGTCTATGAGTATGTATAGAAAGCCCAAGGTCGAGGACTCTTTGGCCAGAAATATGTTCAGGAGGTCAAAAGAGGACCTCTGAATAGATGATTTATCATCAAAAGAATTCTATAACTTTATATAGTTTGAAAATTTTTGAGGACACTTTGACCACAAATAAGTTCAAAAGGTCAGATATGGACATCTATATGGCTTATGATGCATCAGAAGGAGTCAATGAGTATGTATAGAAAGCCCAAGATCGAGGACTCTTTGGCCAGAAATATGTTCAGGAGGTCAAAAGGGGACCCATGAATAGCTGATTTATCATCAAAAGGAGTCTATAACTTTATATAGTTTGAAAAATTTTAAGGACACTTTGACCACAAATAAGTTCAAAAGGTCAGATATGGACATCTATATGGCTTATGAAGCATCAGAAGGAGTCTATGAGTATGTATAGAAAGCCCAAGGTCGAGGACTCTTTGGCCAGAAATATGTTCAGGAGGTCAAAAGAGGACCTCTGAATAGATGATTTATCATCAAAAGAATTCTATAACTTTATATAGTTTGAAAATTTTTGAGGACACTTTGACCACAAATAAGTTCAAAAGGTCAGATATGGACATCTATATGGCTTATGAAGCATCAGAAGGAGTCTATGAGTATGTATAGAAAGCCCAAGGTCGAGGACTCTTTGGCCAGAAATATGTTCAGGAGGTCAAAAGAGGACCTCTGAATAGATGAT
Source organism: Squalius cephalus (assembly GCF_949319135.1). Classification (NCBI taxonomy): domain Eukaryota; kingdom Metazoa; phylum Chordata; class Actinopteri; order Cypriniformes; family Leuciscidae; genus Squalius; species Squalius cephalus. The sequence goes on from NC_137126.1 coordinate 15,135,807, forward strand.
TTATCATCAAAAGAATTCTATAACTTTATATAGTTTGAAAATTTTTGAGGACACTTTGACCACAAATAAGTTCAAAAGGTCAGATATGGACATCTATATGGCTTATGATGCATCAGAAGGAGTCTATGAGTATGTATAGAAAGCCCAAGATCGAGGACTCTTTGGCCAGAAATATGTTCAGGAGGTCAAAACCTCTGAATAGCTGATTTATCATCAAAAGGATTCTATAACTTTATATAGTTTGAAAAATTTTTAGGACACTTTGACAACAAATAAGTTCAAAAGGTCAGATATGGACATCTATATGGCTTATGAAGCATCAGAAGGAGTCTATGAGTATGTATAGAAAGCCCAAGGTCAAGGACTCTTTGGCCAGAAATATGTTCAGGAGGTCAAAACCTCTGAATAGCTGATTTATCATAAAAAGGATTCTATAACTTTATATAGTTTGAAAAATTTTGAAGACACTTTGACCACAAATAAGTTCAAAAGGTCAGATATGGACATCTATATGGCTTATGAAGCATCAGAAGGAGTCTATGAGTATGTATAGAAAGCCCTAGGTCGAGGACTCTTTGGCCAGAAATATGTTCAGGGGGTCAAAAGAGGACCTCTGAATAGATGATTTATCATCAAAAGAATTCTATAACTTTATATAGTTTGAAAACTTTTGAGGACCCTTTGACCAGAAATAAGTTCAAAAGGTCAGATATGGACATTTATATGGCTTATGATGCATCAGAAGGAGTCTATGAGTATGTATAGAAAGCCCAAGATCGAGGACTCTTTGGCCAGAAATATGTTCAGGAGGTCAAAAGGCGACCTCTGAATAGCTGATTTATCATCAAAAGAATTCTATAACTTTATATAGTTTGAAAACTTTTGAGGACCCTTTGACCAGAAATAAGTTCAAAAGGTCAGATATGGACATCTATATGGCTTCTGAAGCATCAGAAGGAGTTTATGAGTATATATAGAAAGCCCAAGATCGAGGACTCTTTGGCCAGAAATATGTTCAGGAGGTCAAAAGGGGACCCATGAATAGCTGATTTATCATCAAAAGGAGTCTATAACTTTATATAGTTTGAAAAATTTTAAGGACACTTTGACCACAAATAAGTTCAAAAGGTCAGATATGGACATCTATATGGCTTATGAAGCATCAGAAGGAGTCTATGAGTATGTATAGAAAGCCCAAGGTCGAGGACTCTTTGGCCAGAAATATGTTCAGGAGGTCAAAAGAGGACCTCTGAATAGATGATTTATCATCAAAAGAATTCTATAACTTTATATAGTTTGAAAATTTTTGAGGACACTTTGACCACAAATAAGTTCAAAAGGTCAGATATGGACATCTATATGGCTTATGATGCATCAGAAGGAGTCAATGAGTATGTATAGAAAGCCCAAGATCGAGGACTCTTTGGCCAGAAATATGTTCAGGAGGTCAAAAGGGGACCCATGAATAGCTGATTTATCATCAAAAGGAGTCTATAACTTTATATAGTTTGAAAAATTTTAAGGACACTTTGACCACAAATAAGTTCAAAAGGTCAGATATGGACATCTATATGGCTTATGAAGCATCAGAAGGAGTCTATGAGTATGTATAGAAAGCCCAAGGTCGAGGACTCTTTGGCCAGAAATATGTTCAGGAGGTCAAAAGAGGACCTCTGAATAGATGATTTATCATCAAAAGAATTCTATAACTTTATATAGTTTGAAAATTTTTGAGGACACTTTGACCACAAATAAGTTCAAAAGGTCAGATATGGACATCTATATGGCTTATGATGCATCAGAAGGAGTCAATGAGTATGTATAGAAAGCCCAAGATCGAGGACTCTTTGGCCAGAAATATGTTCAGGAGGTCAAAAGGGGACCCATGAATAGCTGATTTATCATCAAAAGGAGTCTATAACTTTATATAGTTTGAAAAATTTTAAGGACACTTTGACCACAAATAAGTTCAAAAGGTCAGATATGGACATCTATATGGCTTATGAAGCATCAGAAGGAGTCTATGAGTATGTATAGAAAGCCCAAGGTCGAGGACTCTTTGGCCAGAAATATGTTCAGGAGGTCAAAAGAGGACCTCTGAATAGATGATTTATCATCAAAAGAATTCTATAACTTTATATAGTTTGAAAATTTTTGAGGACACTTTGACCACAAATAAGTTCAAAAGGTCAGATATGGACATCTATATGGCTTATGATGCATCAGAAGGAGTCTATGAGTATGTATAGAAAGCCCAAGATCGAGGACTCTTTGGCCAGAAATATGTTCAGGAGGTCAAAACCTCTGAATAGCTGATTTATCATCAAAAGGATTCTATAACTTTATATAGTTTGAAAAATTTTTAGGACACTTTGACAACAAATAAGTTCAAAAGGTCAGATATGGACATCTATATGGCTTATGAAGCATCAGAAGGAGTCTATGAGTATGTATAGAAAGCCCAAGGTCAAGGACTCTTTGGCCAGAAATATGTTCAGGAGGTCAAAACCTCTGAATAGCTGATTTATCATAAAAAGGATTCTATAACTTTATATAGTTTGAAAAATTTTGAAGACACTTTGACCACAAATAAGTTCAAAAGGTCAGATATGGACATCTATATGGCTTATGAAGCATCAGAAGGAGTCTATGAGTATGTATAGAAAGCCCTAGGTCGAGGACTCTTTGGCCAGAAATATGTTCAGGGGGTCAAAAGAGGACCTCTGAATAGATGATTTATCATCAAAAGAATTCTATAACTTTATATAGTTTGAAAACTTTTGAGGACCCTTTGACCAGAAATAAGTTCAAAAGGTCAGATATGGACATTTATATGGCTTATGATGCATCAGAAGGAGTCTATGAGTATGTATAGAAAGCCCAAGATCGAGGACTCTTTGGCCAGAAATATGTTCAGGAGGTCAAAAGGCGACCTCTGAATAGCTGATTTATCATCAAAAGAATTCTATAACTTTATATAGTTTGAAAACTTTTGAGGACCCTTTGACCAGAAATAAGTTCAAAAGGTCAGATATGGACATCTATATGGCTTCTGAAGCATCAGAAGGAGTTTATGAGTATATATAGAAAGCCCAAGATCGAGGACTCTTTGGCCAGAAATATGTTCAGGAGGTCAAAAGGGGACCCATGAATAGCTGATTTATCATCAAAAGGAGTCTATAACTTTATATAGTTTGAAAAATTTTAAGGACACTTTGACCACAAATAAGTTCAAAAGGTCAGATATGGACATCTATATGGCTTATGAAGCATCAGAAGGAGTCTATGAGTATGTATAGAAAGCCCAAGGTCGAGGACTCTTTGGCCAGAAATATGTTCAGGAGGTCAAAAGAGGACCTCTGAATAGATGATTTATCATCAAAAGAATTCTATAACTTTATATAGTTTGAAAATTTTTGAGGACACTTTGACCACAAATAAGTTCAAAAGGTCAGATATGGACATCTATATGGCTTATGAAGCATCAGAAGGAGTCTATGAGTATGTATAGAAAGCCCAAGGTCGAGGACTCTTTGGCCAGAAATATGTTCAGGAGGTCAAAAGAGGACCTCTGAATAGATGATTTATCATCAAAAGAATTCTATAACTTTATATAGTTTGAAAATTTTTGAGGACACTTTGACCACAAATAAGTTCAAAAGGTCAGATATGGACATCTATATGGCTTATGATGCATCAGAAGGAGTCTATGAGTATGTATAGAAAGCCCAAGATCGAGGACTCTTTGGCCAGAAATATGTTCAGGAGGTCAAAACCTCTGAATAGCTGATTTATCATCAAAAGAATTCTATAACTTTATATAGTTTGAAAACTTTTGAGGACCCTTTGACCAGAAATAAGTTCAAAAGGTCAGATATGGACATCTATATGGCTTCTGAAGCATCAGAAGGAGTTTATGAGTATATATAGAAAGCCCAAGATCGAGGACTCTTTGGCCAGAAATATGTTCAGGAGGTCAAAAGGGGACCCATGAATAGCTGATTTATCATCAAAAGGAGTCTATAACTTTATATAGTTTGAAAAATTTTAAGGACACTTTGACCACAAATAAGTTCAAAAGGTCAGATATGGACATCTATATGGCTTATGAAGCATCAGAAGGAGTCTATGAGTATGTATAGAAAGCCCAAGGTCGAGGACTCTTTGGCCAGAAATATGTTCAGGAGGTCAAAAGAGGACCTCTGAATAGATGATTTATCATCAAAAGAATTCTATAACTTTATATAGTTTGAAAATTTTTGAGGACACTTTGACCACAAATAAGTTCAAAAGGTCAGATATGGACATCTATATGGCTTATGAAGCATCAGAAGGAGTCTATGAGTATGTATAGAAAGCCCAAGGTCGAGGACTCTTTGGCCAGAAATATGTTCAGGAGGTCAAAAGAGGACCTCTGAATAGATGATTTATCATCAAAAGAATTCTATAACTTTATATAGTTTGAAAATTTTTGAGGACACTTTGACCACAAATAAGTTCAAAAGGTCAGATATGGACATCTATATGGCTTATGATGCATCAGAAGGAGTCTATGAGTATGTATAGAAAGCCCAAGATCGAGGACTCTTTGGCCAGAAATATGTTCAGGAGGTCAAAACCTCTGAATAGCTGATTTATCATCAAAAGAATTCTATAACTTTATATAGTTTGAAAACTTTTGAGGACCCTTTGACCAGAAATAAGTTCAAAAGGTCAGATATGGACATCTATATGGCTTCTGAAGCATCAGAAGGAGTTTATGAGTATATATAGAAAGCCCAAGATCGAGGACTCTTTGGCCAGAAATATGTTCAGGAGGTCAAAAGGGGACCCATGAATAGCTGATTTATCATCAAAAGGAGTCTATAACTTTATATAGTTTGAAAAATTTTAAGGACACTTTGACCACAAATTAGTTCAAAAGGTCAGATATGGACATCTATATGGCTTATGAAGCATCAGAAGGAGTCTATGAGTATGTATAGAAAGCCCAAGGTCGAGGACTCTTTGGCCAGAAATATGTTCAGGAGGTCAAAAGAGGACCTCTGAATAGATGATTTATCATCAAAAGAATTCTATAACTTTATATAGTTTGAAAATTTTTGAGGACACTTTGACCACAAATAAGTTCAAAAGGTCAGATATGGACATCTATATGGCTTATGATGCATCAGAAGGAGTCAATGAGTATGTATAGAAAGCCCAAGATCGAGGACTCTTTGGCCAGAAATATGTTCAGGAGGTCAAAAGGGGACCCATGAATAGCTGATTTATCATCAAAAGGAGTCTATAACTTTATATAGTTTGAAAAATTTTAAGGACACTTTGACCACAAATAAGTTCAAAAGGTCAGATCTGGACATCTATATGGCTTATGAAGCATCAGAAGGAGTCTATGAGTATGTATAGAAAGCCCAAGGTCGAGGACTCTTTGGCCAGAAATATGTTCAGGAGGTCAAAAGAGGACCTCTGAATAGATGATTTATCATCAAAAGAATTCTATAACTTTATATAGTTTGAAAATTTTTGAGGACACTTTGACCACAAATAAGTTCAAAAGGTCAGATATGGACATCTATATGGCTTATGATGCATCAGAAGGAGTCTATGAGTATGTATAGAAAGCCCAAGATCGAGGACTCTTTGGCCAGAAATATGTTCAGGAGGTCAAAACCTCTGAATAGCTGATTTATCATCAAAAGGATTCTATAACTTTATATAGTTTGAAAAATTTTTAGGACACTTTGACAACAAATAAGTTCAAAAGGTCAGATATGGACATCTATATGGCTTATGAAGCATCAGAAGGAGTCTATGAGTATGTATAGAAAGCCCAAGGTCAAGGACTCTTTGGCCAGAAATAAGTTCAGGAGGTCAAAACCTCTGAATAGCTGATTTATCATAAAAAGGATTCTATAACTTTATATAGTTTGAAAAATTTTGAAGACACTTTGACCACAAATAAGTTCAAAAGGTCAGATATGGACATCTATATGGCTTATGAAGCATCAGAAGGAGTCTATGAGTATGTATAGAAAGCCCTAGGTCGAGGACTCTTTGGCCAGAAATATGTTCAGGGGGTCAAAAGAGGACCTCTGAATAGATGATTTATCATCAAAAGAATTCTATAACTTTATATAGTTTGAAAAATTTTGAGGACACTTTGACCAGAAATAAGTTCAAAAGGTCAGATATGGACATCTATATGGCTTATGATGCATCAGAAGGAGTCTATGAGTATGTATAGAAAGCCCAAGATCGAGGAGTCTTTGGCCAGAAATATGTTCAAAAGGTCAAAAGAGTACCTCTGAATAGCTGATTTATCATCAAAAGAATTCTATAACTTTATATAGTTTGAAAAATGTTGAGGACACTTTGACCACAAATGTGTTCAAAAGGTCAGAGATGGACATCTATATGGCTTATGATGCATCAGAAGGAGTCTATGAGTATGTATAGAAAGCCCAAGATCGAGGAGTCTTTGGCCAGAAATATGTTCAGCAGGTCAATTATGGACTTCTGTAAGGCTGATTTAACATCAGAAAGAGTCGATATGTTTATAATAGTAAAAAACATTTTGAGGATTCTTTGGCCAAAAATATGTTCAATTGGTCTTATATGGTCTACAGTCTGGCTGATATAACATTATGAGAAGTCTGTATAGTAGGAGAAATATGTATAGTAAGGTAAATGTTCAAGGTCTCTGGCCAGAAATAAGTTCAGAAGGTCAAATATGGACTTCTGTATGGCTGATTTAAAATCAGAAGGAGTCTATGTTCGTTTATGGTAGACAACATAATTTTGAGAACTCTTTTGTCAATTATTTATTATCAGAAGGAGACTATAACTTTATATAGTTTGAAAAATTTTGAGGACACTTTGACCAGAAATAAGTTTAAAAGGTAAGCCATAAGCCATATAGATATCCATATAGATATCCATGGCTTATGAAGCATCAGGAGTCAATGATGTATGTATAGAAATCGAGGACTCTTTGGCCAGAAATATGTACTTTGGTCAAATATGGACTTCTGTATGGCTGATCAGGAGTCGAAGAGTATGTATAGAAAGTTAACATCAGTTGACTGAATGTATAAGTAGATTAATTAATGTGCAGTAAAGGAAAATCATTGCACTGGCTTTTGCTTTACAATGGACACAATTAACTCATTCCGTTGGACAACGATAGAATGCACGGTAGAACATATAGATAATGTACTTTTCGCATTGCATTGCACACCAGAACTAACTCCTTCCCATGTTCATTAAAGAGATAACATTTATGTTGTTGCATTGCATTGCACAAACGATCTAACGTTGTGCATTGAAGAGAAACATAGACCATGCACTTTTTGCATTGCATTGAATTGCACACTACAACTAATTCATTCCCATGTTCATTAAAGAGATAACATATGTTGTTGCATTGCACAAACGATCTATCGTTGTGCATCATTGAAGAAAAACATATGCACTTCTATCCCAGCATTGCACACCAAAACGAACTCCTTCCCATGTTCAATAAAGAGATAACATCTGTTGTTGCATTGCATTGCACAAACGATCTAACGTTGTGCAGTGAAGAGTAACATAGGCCATGCACTTTTTGCATTGCATTGCATTGCATTGCACACCAGATCAAACTCCTTCCCATGTTCAATAAAGAGATAATATGTTGCATTGCATTGCACAAACGATCTAACGTTGTGCATTGAAGAATAACATACAGGCTAAATGCATGCACTGTATTGCATTGCACACCCGGACTAACTCCTTCACGTTTATTAAAGAGATAACATATGTTATGCAACATTGCATTGCTTTGCACAAAAGATCTAACGATGTGCACTGAAGAAAAACATTAATGCTCTTTTTGCATTGCATTGCACAGCAGAACTAACCTCTTCCCATGTTCATAAAGAGATAACATTTTGCATTGCATTGCACAAAACGATCGTTTGTCTCAACGATCAATGTTGTGCATTGAAGAATAACATATAGGCTAAATGCATGCATTGTATTGCATTGCACACCAGAACTAACTCATTCGCATGTTCATTAAAGAGATAACATATGTTGCATTGCATTGCATTGCATTGCAGAAACGATCTAACGTTGTGCATTGAAGAATAACATTTATGCACTTTTTGCATTGCATTGCACACTGAAACTAACTCCTTCCCATGTTCAGTAAAGAGATAACATGTTGCATTGCATTGCATTGCATTGCATTGCAGAAACGATCTAACGTTGTGCACTGAAGAATAACATTTAGGGTATGCACTTTTGGCATTGCATTGCATTGCACACCAGATCTTACTCCTTCAAATGTTTTTTAAAGAGATAACATAGCTCATGCACTTTTTGAATTGCATTGCACATTAGAACTAACTCCTTCAAATGTTAATTGAAGAGATAACATTTTGCATTGCATTGCGCAAACGATCTAACGTTGTGCAGTGAAGAGTAACATAGACCATGCACTTTTTGCATTGCATTGAATTGCACACCAGAACTAACTCTTTCCCATATTCACAAAAGAGATAACATTTTGCATTGCATTGCGCAAACGAGCTAACGTTGTGCATTGAAGAGAAACATAGACCATGCACTTTTTGCATTGCATTGAATTGCACACCATAACTAACTCTTTCCCATGTTCACTAAAGAGATAACATGTTGCATTGCATTGCATTGCACTGCAGAAACAATCTAATGTTGTGCACTGAATAATAACATTTATGCACTTTTTGCATTGCATTGCATTGCACACCAGAACTAACTCCTTCAAATGTTAGAAAAGATAGTTATGGTGGGCAATGCAATGCATTGCAAAAAGTGAATAGCCAATGTTACTCTTCAATGCAAAACGTTAGATCGTTTGTGCATAACATATGTTATCTCTTTAATGAACATGGGAAGGAGTTAGTTCGGGTGTGCAATGCAATACAATGCATGCATATAGCTTATATGTTATTCTTCAATGCACAACGTTATGCAATGCACAATGCAATGCAAAATGTTATCTCTTTAATAAGCATTTGAAGGTGTTAGTTCTGGTGTGCAATGCAATGCAATGCAAAAAGTGCATAAATGTTATTCAGTGCACAGCGTTAAATCGTTTGTGCAAAGCAATGCAATGTTGCATAACATATGTTATCTTTTTAATGAACATGGGAAGGAGTTAGTTCGGCTGTACATGCAACACAATCCATGCATTTAGCTATGTCAACTATGTTATTCTTCAATGCACAACGTTAGATCGTTTGTGCAATGCAATGCAACATGTTATCTCTTTAATAAACATTTGAAGGAGTTAGTTCTTGTGTGCAATGCAAAGCAATGCAAAAAATGCATGGCCTATGTTACTCTTCAATGCACAACGTTAGATCGTTTGTGCAATGCAATGCTAAATGTTATCTCTTTAATAAACATGGGAAGTAGTTAGTTCTGGAGTGCAATGCAATGCAATGCAAAAAGTGCATAGCCTATATGTTATTCTTCAGTGCACAGCGTTAGATCGTTTGTGCAATGCAATGCAATGCAACATGTTATCCCTTTAATGAACATGGGAAGGAGCTAGTGTGGTGTGCAATGCAATGCAAAGCAAAAAATGAACAGCCTATGTTACTCTTCAATGCACAACGTTAGATCGTTTGTGCAAAACAATGAAATGTTGCATAACATATGTTATCTCTTTAATGAACATGGGACGGAGTTAGTTCGGGTGTGCAATGCAATACAATGCATGCATTTAGCCTATATGTTATTCTTCAATGCACAACGTTAGATCGTGCAAAATGTTATCTCTTTAATAAACATTTGAAGGAGTTAGTTCTGGTGTGCAATGCAATGCAAAAAATGCATAAATGTTATTCTTTAGTGCACAGTGTTAGATCGTTTGTGCAAAGCAATATAATGTTGCATAACATATGTTATCGTTTGTGAAATGCATTACAACATCATTGCACCTTATTTCTTTAAAGAAAATGGGAATGATTTAGTTCTGGTGTGCAATGCAATGCAAGAATTGCATAGCCTATATTATTCTTCAATGCACAACGTTAGATCGTTTGTGCAATGCAAAATGTTATCTCTTTAATAAACATTTGAAGGAATTAGTTCTGGTGTGCAATGCAATACAATGAAAAAGTGCATAAATATTCTTCAGTGCACAACGTTAGATCGCGCAACGTTAGATCGTTTCTGCAAAACAATAAAATGTTGCATAACATACGTTATCTCTTTTATGAACATGGGAAGGAGTTAGTTCGGGTGTGCAATACAATGCATGCATTTAGTCTATATGTTATTCTTCAATGCACAAAGTTAGATCGTTTGTGCAATGCAAAATGTTATCTCTTTAATAAACATTTGAAGGAATTAGTTCTGGTGTGCAATGCAATACAATGAAAAAGTGCATAAATATTCTTCAGTGCACAACGTTAGATCGCGCAACGTTAGATCGTTTCTGCAAAACAATAAAATGTTGCATAACATACGTTATTTCTTTAATAAACATTTGAAGGAGTTAGTTCTGGTGTGCAATGTAATGCAATGCAAAAAGTGCATGGCCTATATGTTATTCTTCAGTGCACAACGTTAGATCGTTTGTGCAATGCAATGCAAAATGTTATCTCTTTAGTAAACATTTGAAGGAGTTAGTTCTGGTGTGCAATGCAAAGCAATGCAAAAAGTGCATAGCCTATGTTATTCTTCAGTGCACAGCGTTAGCTCGTTTGTGCAGTACAATGCAATGACACATGTTATCCCTTTAATGAACATGGGAAGGAGTTAGTTCTGGTGTGCAATCCAAGAAGTGCATAGCCTATATGTTATTGTTCAGTGGACAACGTTAGATCCTTTGTGCAATGCATAAATGTTATATCTTTAATGAATGTGGGAAGGAGTTAGTTCTGGTGTGCAATGCAATGCGAAAAGTGCTTTATCTATATGTTTATTCTTCAGTGCATTCTAACGTTGCCCAACTTAAGAATAAACATATAGATAAAGCACTTTTCGCATTGCATTGCACACCAGAACTAACTCCTATAATTGTGTCCATTGTAAAGCAACAGCTAGTGCAATGATTTTCCTTCACTGCACATTAACCTACTTATACATTCAGTCAACTGATGTTAACTTTCTATACATACTCTTCGACTCCAGATGTACGTAAGTATATGTTTGACTAAAGTAACATATTTCTGGCCAAACAGTCCTCGATTTCTATACATACTCATTGACTCCTGATGCTTCATAAGCCAATATAGATATCCATAGAGATATGGCTTATGGCTTACCTTTTGAAATTATTTCTACTCAAAGTGTCCTCAAAATTTTTCAAACTATGTAAAGTTATAGTCTCCTTCTGATGATAAATCAGCTTATACATAGGTCTCCTTTTGACCTCCTGAACATATTTCTGGCCAAAGAGTCCTCGATCTTGGGATTTCTATACATACTCATAGATTGCTTCTGATGCTTCATAAGCCATATAGATGTCCATATCTGACCTTTTGAACTTATTTGTGGTCAGTGTCCTCAAAATTTTTTCAAACTATATAAAGTTCCTTTTGATGATAAATCAGCTACTCAGAGGTCCCCTTTTGACCTACTGAACATATTTCTGGCCAAAGAGTCCTAAAAGATAAAAGCAATACATTCAGACTGATATCTTCGGATGTTATATCCTCCTGACAAAAGTCCATATTTGACATACTGAATTTTTTTCTGGCCAAGGAGTATTCGAAACTTGGGCTTTCTATACCTTCTGATGCTTCATAAGCCATATATATGTCCATATCTGACCTTTTGAACTTATTTGTGGTCAAAGGGTCCTCAAAATTTTTCAAACTATATAAAGTTGTCGAATCCTTTTGATGATACATCATCTATTCAGAGGTCCTCTTTTGACCTCCTGAACATATTTCTGGCCAAAGAGTCCTCGACCTTGGGCTTTCTATACATACTCATAGACTCCTTCTGATGCTTCATAAGCCATATAGATGTCCATATCTGACCTTTTGAACTTATTTGTGGTCAAAGTGTCCTCAAAAGTTTTCAAACTATATAAAGTTGTCGAATCCTTTTGATGATAAATCAGCTATTCAGAGGTTTTGACCTCCTGAACATATTTCTGGCCAAAGAGTCCTCGATCTTGGGCTTTCTATATATACTCTTAGACTCTTTCTGATGCTTCAAAATCCATATAGATGTCCATATCTGACCTTTTGAACTTATTTCTGGTCAAAGGGTCCTCAAAATTTTTCAAACTATATAAAGTTATAGAATTCTTTTGATGATAAATCAGCTATTCAGAGGTCCCCTTTTGACCTCCTGAACATATTTCTGGCCAAAGAGTCCTCGATATTGGGCTTTCTATACATACTCATAGACTCCTTCTGATGCTTCATAAGCCATATAGATGTCCATATCTGACCTTTTGAACTTATTTGTGGTCAAAGTGTCCTCAAAATCTTTCAAACTATATAAAGTTATAGAATTCTTTTGATGATAAATCAGCTATTCAGAGGTGCCCTTTTGACCTCCTGAACATATTTCTCGCCAAAGAGTCCTCGATCTTGGGCTTTCTATACATACTCATAGACTCCTTCTGATGCTTCATTTCATGGGGCCCTTTTTGACCTCCTGAACATATTTCTGGCCAAAGAGTCCTCGATCTTGGGCTTTCTATACATACTCATAGACTCCCTCTGATGCTTCAAAAGCCATATAGATGTCCATATCTGACCTTTTGAACTTATTTCTGGTCAAAGGGTCCTCAAAAGTTTTCAAACTATATAAAGTTATAGACTCTTTCTGATGATAAATCAGCTATTCAGAGGTCCCCTTTTGACCTACTGAACATATTTCTGGCCAAAGAGTCCTAAAAGATTAATACAATACATTCAGACTGATATCTTCGGATGTTATATCCTCCTGACAAAAGTCCATATGACATACTGAATTTTTTTCTGGCCAAGGAGTATTCGAAACTTGGGCTTTCTATACATTCTGATGCTTCATAAGCCATATATATGTCCATATCTGACCTTTTGAACTTATTTGTGGTCAAAGGGTCCTCAAAATTTTTCAAACTATATAAAGTTGTCGAATCCTTTTGATGATAAATCAGCTATTCAGAGGTTTTGACCTCCTGAACATATTTCTGGCCAAAGAGTCCTCGATCTTGGGCTTTCTATACTTACTCATAGACTCCTTCTGATGCATCATAAGCCATATAGATGTCCATATCTGACCTTTTGAACTTATTTGTGGTCAAAGGGTCCTCAAAAATTTTCAAACTATATAAAGTTGTCGAATCCTTTTGATGATAAATCAGCTATTCAGAGGTTTTGACCTCCTGAACATATTTCTGGCCAAAGAGTCCTCGATCTTGGGCTTTCTATAAATACTCATAGACTCCCTCTGATGCTTCAAAATCCATATAGATGTCCATATCTGACCTTTTGAACTCATTTCTGGTCAAAGGGTCCTCAAAATTTTTCAAACTATATAAAGTTATAGAATTCTTTAGATGATAAATCAGCTATTCAGAGGTCCCCTTTTGACCTCCTGAACATATTTCTGGCCAAAGAGTCCTCGATATTGGGCTTTCTATACATACTCATAGACTCCTTCTGATGCTTCATAAGCCATATAGATGTCCATATCTGACCTTTTGAACTTATTTGTGGTCAAAGTGTCCTCAAAATTTTTCAAACTATATAAAGTTATAGAATTCTTTTGATGATAAATCATCTATGCAGAAGTCCTCTTTTGACCTCCTGAACATATTTCTGGCCAAAGAGTCCTCGACCTTGGGCTTTCTAAACATACTCATAGACTCTCTCTGATGCTTCAAAATCCATATAGATGTCCATATCTGACCTTTTGAACTTATTTCTGGTCAAAGTGTCCTCAAAATTTTTCAAACTATATAAAGTTATAGAATTCTTTTGATGATAAATCAGCTATTCAGAGGTCCCCTTTTGACCTCCTGAACATATTTCTCGCCAAAGAGTCCTCGATCTTGGGCTTTCTATACATACTCATAGACTCCTTCTGATGCTTCATTTCATGGGGCCCCTTTTGACCTCCTGAACATATTTCTGGCCAAAGAGTCCTCAATCTTGGGCTTTCTATACATACTCATAGACTCCCTCTGATGCTTCATAAGCCATATAGATGTCCATATCTGACCTTTTGAACTTATTTCTGGTCAAAGTGTCCTCAAAATGTTTCAAACTATATAAAGTTATAGACTCCTTTTGATGATAAATCAGTATTTCATGGGGCCCCTTTTGACCTCCGAACATATTTCTGGCCAAAGAGTCCTCGATCTTGGGCTTTCTATATATACTCATAGACTTTCTCAGATGATTCAAAATCCATATAGATGTCCATATCTGACCTTTTGAACTTATTTCTGGTCAAAGGGTCCTCAAAATTTGTCAAACTATATAAAGTTATAGAATTCTTTTTATGATAAATCAGCTATTCAGAGGTCCCTTTTTGACCTCCTGAACATATTTCTGGCCAAAGAGTCCTCGATATTGGGCTTTCTATACATACTCATAGACTCCTTCTGATGCTTCATAAGCCATATAGATGTCTATATCTGACCTTTTTAACTTATTTGTGGTCAAAGTGTCCTCAAACATTTTCTAACTATATAAAGTTATAGACTCCTTTTGATGATAAATCAGTATTTCATGGGGCCCCTTTTGACCTCCTGAACATATTTCTGGCCAAAGAGTCCTCGATCTTGGGCTTTCTATACATACTCATAGACGCCTTCTGATGCTTCATAAGCCATATAGATGTCCAAATCTGACCTTTTGAACTTATTTCTGGTGAAAGGGTTCTCAAAAGTTTTCAAACTATATAAAGTTATAGACTCTTTCTGATGATAAATCAGCTATTCAGAGGTCCCCTTTTGACCTACTGAACATATTTCTGGCCAAAGAGTCCTAAAAGATTAATACAATACATTCAGACTGATATCTTCGGATGTTATATCCTCCTGACAAAAGTCCATGACATACTGAATTTTTTTCTGGCCAAGGAGTATTCGAAACTTGGGCTTTCTATACATACTCCTTCTGATGCTTCATAAGCCATATATATGTCCATATCTGACCTTTTGAACTTATTTGTGGTCAAAGGGTCCTCAAAATTTTTCAAACTGTATAAAGTTTTCGAATCCTTTTGATGATAAATCAGCTATTCAGAGGTTTTGACCTCCTGAACATATTTCTGGCCAAAGAGTCCTCGATCTTGGGCTTTCTATACATACTCATAGACTCCTTCTGATGCATCATAAGCCATATAGATGTCCATATCTGACCTTTTGAACTTATTTCTGGTCAAAGTGTCCTCAAAATTTTTCAAACTATATAAAGTTATAGAATTCTTTTGATGATAAATCATCTATTCAGAGGTCCTCTTTTGACCTCCTGAACATATTTCTGGCCAAAGAGTCCTCGACCTTGGGCTTTCTATACATACTCATAGACTCCTTCTGATGCTTCATAAGCCATATGTCCATATCTGACCTTTTGAACTTATTTGTGGTCAAAGTGTCCTCAAAATTTTTCAAACTATATAAAGTTGTCGAATCCTTTTGATGATAAATCAGCTATTCAGAGGTTTTGACCTCCTGAACATATTTCTGGCCAAAGAGTCTTCGATCTTGGGCTTTCTATATATACTCATCGACTCTCTCTGATGCTTCAAAATCCATATAGATGTCCATATCTGACCTTTTGAACTTATTTCTGGTCAAAGTGTCCTCAAAATATTTCAAACTATATAAAGTTATAGAATTATTTTGATGATAAATCAGCTATTCAGAGGTCCCCTTTTGACCTCCTGAACATATTTCTGGCCAAAGAGTCCTAAAAGATTAATACAATACATTCAGACTGATATCTTCGGATGTTATATCCTCCTGACAAAAGTCCATATATGACATACTGAATTTGTTTCTGGCCAAGGAGTATTCGAAACTTGGGCTTTCTATACATACTCCTTCTGATGCTTCATAAGCCATATATATGTCCATATCTGACCTTATGAACTTATTTGTGGTCAAAGGGTCCTCAAAATGTTTTAAACTATATAAAGTTGTCGAATCCTTTTGATGATAAATCAGCTATTCAGAGGTTTTGACCTCCTGAACATATTTCTGGCCAAAGAGTCCTAGATCTTGGGCTTTCTATACATACTCATAGACTCCTTCTGATGCATCATAAGCCATATAGATGTCCATATCTGACCTTTTGAACTTATTTGTGGTCAGTGTCCTCAAAAATTTTCAAACTATATAAAGTTATAGACTCCTTTTGATGATAAATCAGTATTTCATGGGGCCCCTTTTGACCTCCTGAACATATTTCTGGCCAAAGAGTCCTCGATCTTGGGCTTTCTATACATACTCATAGACTCCTTCTGATGCTTCATTTCATGGGGCCCCTTTTGACCTCCTGAACATATTTCTGGCCAAAGAGTCCTCAATCTTGGGCTTTCTATACATACTCATAGACTCCCTCTGATGCTTCATAAGCCATATAGATGTCCATATCTGACCTTTTGAACTTATTTCTGGTCAAAGTGTCCTCAAAATGTTTCAAACTATATAAAGTTATAGACTCCTTTTGATGATAAATCAGTATTTCATGGGGCCCCTTTTGACCTCCGAACATATTTCTGGCCAAAGAGTCCTCGATCTTGGGCTTTCTATATATACTCATAGACTTTCTCAGATGATTCAAAATCCATATAGATGTCCATATCTGACCTTTTTAACTTATTTGTGGTCAAAGTGTCCTCAAAAATTTTCAAACTATATAAAGTTATAGACTCCTTTTGATGATAAATCAGTATTTCATGGGACCCCTTTTGACCTACTGAACATATTTCTGGCCAAAGAGTCCTCGATCTTGGGCTTTCTATATATACTCATAGACTCCCTCTGATGCTTCAAAATCCATATAGATGTCCATATCTGACCTTTTGAACTTATTTCTGGTCAAAGGGTCCTCAAAATTTTTCAAACTATATAAAGTTATAGAATTCTTTTGATGATAAATCAGTATTTCATGGGGCCCCTTTTGACCTCCGAACATATTTCTGGCCAAAGAGTCCTCGATCTTGGGCTTTCTATATATACTCATAGACTTTCTCAGATGATTCAAAATCCATATAGATGTCCATATCTGACCTTTTGAACTTATTTCTGGTCAAAGGGTCCTCAAAATTTGTCAAACTATATAAAGTTATAGAATTCTTTTTATGATAAATCAGCTATTCAGAGGTCCCTTTTTGACCTCCTGAACATATTTCTGGCCAAAGAGTCCTCGATATTGGGCTTTCTATACATACTCATAGACTCCTTCTGATGCTTCATAAGCCATATAGATGTCTATATCTGACCTTTTTAACTTATTTGTGGTCAAAGTGTCCTCAAACATTTTCTAACTATATAAAGTTATAGACTCCTTTTGATGATAAATCAGTATTTCATGGGGCCCCTTTTGACCTCCTGAACATATTTCTGGCCAAAGAGTCCTCGATCTTGGGCTTTCTATACATACTCATAGACGCCTTCTGATGCTTCATAAGCCATATAGATGTCCAAATCTGACCTTTTGAACTTATTTCTGGTGAAAGGGTTCTCAAAAGTTTTCAAACTATATAAAGTTATAGACTCTTTCTGATGATAAATCAGCTATTCAGAGGTCCCCTTTTGACCTACTGAACATATTTCTGGCCAAAGAGTCCTAAAAGATTAATACAATACATTCAGACTGATATCTTCGGATGTTATATCCTCCTGACAAAAGTCCATGACATACTGAATTTTTTTCTGGCCAAGGAGTATTCGAAACTTGGGCTTTCTATACATACTCCTTCTGATGCTTCATAAGCCATATATATGTCCATATCTGACCTTTTGAACTTATTTGTGGTCAAAGGGTCCTCAAAATTTTTCAAACTGTATAAAGTTTTCGAATCCTTTTGATGATAAATCAGCTATTCAGAGGTTTTGACCTCCTGAACATATTTCTGGCCAAAGAGTCCTCGATCTTGGGCTTTCTATACATACTCATAGACTCCTTCTGATGCATCATAAGCCATATAGATGTCCATATCTGACCTTTTGAACTTATTTCTGGTCAAAGTGTCCTCAAAATTTTTCAAACTATATAAAGTTATAGAATTCTTTTGATGATAAATCATCTATTCAGAGGTCCTCTTTTGACCTCCTGAACATATTTCTGGCCAAAGAGTCCTCGACCTTGGGCTTTCTATACATACTCATAGACTCCTTCTGATGCTTCATAAGCCATATGTCCATATCTGACCTTTTGAACTTATTTGTGGTCAAAGTGTCCTCAAAATTTTTCAAACTATATAAAGTTGTCGAATCCTTTTGATGATAAATCAGCTATTCAGAGGTTTTGACCTCCTGAACATATTTCTGGCCAAAGAGTCTTCGATCTTGGGCTTTCTATATATACTCATCGACTCTCTCTGATGCTTCAAAATCCATATAGATGTCCATATCTGACCTTTTGAACTTATTTCTGGTCAAAGTGTCCTCAAAATATTTCAAACTATATAAAGTTATAGAATTATTTTGATGATAAATCAGCTATTCAGAGGTCCCCTTTTGACCTCCTGAACATATTTCTGGCCAAAGAGTCCTAAAAGATTAATACAATACATTCAGACTGATATCTTCGGATGTTATATCCTCCTGACAAAAGTCCATATATGACATACTGAATTTGTTTCTGGCCAAGGAGTATTCGAAACTTGGGCTTTCTATACATACTCCTTCTGATGCTTCATAAGCCATATATATGTCCATATCTGACCTTATGAACTTATTTGTGGTCAAAGGGTCCTCAAAATGTTTTAAACTATATAAAGTTGTCGAATCCTTTTGATGATAAATCAGCTATTCAGAGGTTTTGACCTCCTGAACATATTTCTGGCCAAAGAGTCCTAGATCTTGGGCTTTCTATACATACTCATAGACTCCTTCTGATGCATCATAAGCCATATAGATGTCCATATCTGACCTTTTGAACTTATTTGTGGTCAGTGTCCTCAAAAATTTTCAAACTATATAAAGTTATAGACTCCTTTTGATGATAAATCAGTATTTCATGGGGCCCCTTTTGACCTCCTGAACATATTTCTGGCCAAAGAGTCCTCGATCTTGGGCTTTCTATACATACTCATAGACTCCTTCTGATGCTTCATTTCATGGGGCCCCTTTTGACCTCCTGAACATATTTCTGGCCAAAGAGTCCTCAATCTTGGGCTTTCTATACATACTCATAGACTCCCTCTGATGCTTCATAAGCCATATAGATGTCCATATCTGACCTTTTGAACTTATTTCTGGTCAAAGTGTCCTCAAAATGTTTCAAACTATATAAAGTTATAGACTCCTTTTGATGATAAATCAGTATTTCATGGGGCCCCTTTTGACCTCCGAACATATTTCTGGCCAAAGAGTCCTCGATCTTGGGCTTTCTATATATACTCATAGACTTTCTCAGATGATTCAAAATCCATATAGATGTCCATATCTGACCTTTTTAACTTATTTGTGGTCAAAGTGTCCTCAAAAATTTTCAAACTATATAAAGTTATAGACTCCTTTTGATGATAAATCAGTATTTCATGGGACCCCTTTTGACCTACTGAACATATTTCTGGCCAAAGAGTCCTCGATCTTGGGCTTTCTATATATACTCATAGACTCCCTCTGATGCTTCAAAATCCATATAGATGTCCATATCTGACCTTTTGAACTTATTTCTGGTCAAAGGGTCCTCAAAATTTTTCAAACTATATAAAGTTATAGAATTCTTTTTATGATAAATCAGCTATTCAGAGGTCCCTTTTTGACCTCCTGAACATATTTCTGGCCAAAGAGTCCTCGATATTGGGCTTTCTATACATACTCATAGACTCCTTCTGATGCTTCATAAGCCATATAGATGTCTATATCTGACCTTTTGAACTTATTTGTGGTCAAAGTGTCCTCAAAATTTTTCAAACTATATAAATTTATAGAATTCTTTTGATGATAAATCAGCTATTTAGAGGTCCCCTTTTGACCTCCTGAACATATTTCTGGCCAAAGAGTCCTCGATCTTGAGCTTTCTATATATACTCCTAGACTCCCTCTGATGCTTCAGAAGCCATATAGATGTCTATATCTGACCTTTTGAACTTATTTCTGGTCAAAGGGTCCTCAAAAGTTTTCAAACTATATAAAGTTATAGACTCTTTCTGATGATAAATCAGCTATTCAGAGGTCCCCTTTTGACCTACTGAACATATTTCTGGCCAAAGAGTCCTAAAAGATTAATACAATACATTCAGACTGATATCTTCGGATGTTATATCCTCCTGACAAAAGTCCATATATGACATACTGATTTTTTTTCTGGCCAAGGAGTATTCGAAACTTGGGCTTTCTATACATACTCCTTCTGATGCTTCATAAGCCATATATATGTCCATATCTGACCTTTTGAACTTATTTGTGGTCAAAGGGTCCTCAAAATGTTTTAAACTATATAAAGTTGTCGAATCCTTTTGATGATAAATCAGCTATTCAGAGGTTTTGACCTCCTGAACATATTTCTGGCCAAAGAGTCCTCGATCTTGGGCTTTCTATACATACTCATAGACTCCTTCTGATGCATCATAAGCCATATAGATGTCCATATCTGACCTTTTGAACTTATTTGTGGTCAAAGTGTCCTCAAAAATTTTCAAACTATATAAAGTTATAGACTCCTTTTGATGATAAATCAGTATTTCATGGGGCCCCTTTTGACCTCCTGAACATATTTCTGGCCAAAGAGTCCTCGATCTTGGGCTTTCTATACATACTCATAGACGCCTTCTGATGCTTCATAAGCCATATAGATGTCCATATCTGACCTTTTGAACTTATTTCTGGTGAAAGGGTTCTCAAAAGTTTTCAAACTATATAAAGTTATAGACTCTTTCTGATGATAAATCAGCTATTCAGAGGTCCCCTTTTGACCTACTGAACATATTTCTGGCCAAAGAGTCCTCGATCTTGGGTTTTCTATACATACTCATAGACGCCTTCTGATGCTTCAAAAGCCATATAGATGTCCAAATCTGACCTTTTGAACTTATTTCTGGTGAAAGGGTTCTCAAAAGTTTTCAAACTATATAAAGTTATAGACTCTTTCTGATGATAAATCTGCTATTCAGAGGTCCCCTTTTGACCTACTGAACATATTTCTGGCCAAAGAGTCCTAAAAGATTAATACAATACATTCAGACTGATATCTTCGGATGTTATATCCTCCTGACAAAAGTCCATATATGACATACTGAATTTTTTTCTGGCCAAGGAGTATTCGAAACTTGGGCTTTCTATACATACTCCTTCTGATGCTTCATAAGCCATATATATGTCCATATCTGACCTTATGAACTTATTTGTGGTCAAAGGGTCCTCAAAATGTTTTAAACTATATAAAGTTGTCGAATAATTTTGATGATAAATCAGCTATTCAGAGGTTTTGACCTCCTGAACATATTTCTGGCCAAAGAGTCCTCGATCTTGGGCTTTCTATACATACTCATAGACTCCTTATGATGCATCATAAGCCATATAGATGTCCATATCTGATCTTTTGAACTTATTTCTGGTCAAAGGGTCCTCAAAATTTTTCAAACTATATAAAGTTATAGAATTCTTTTGATGATAAATCAGCTATTCAGAGGTCCCCTTTTGACCTCCTGAACATATTTCTGGCCAAAGAGTCCTCAATACTGGGCTTTCTATACATACTCATAGACTCCTTCTGATGCTTCATAAGCCATATAGATGTCCATATCTGACCTTTTGAACTTATTTGTGGTCAAAGTGTCCTCAAAATTTTTCAAACTATATAAAGTTATAGAATTCTTTTGATGATAAATCAGCTATTCAGAGGTCCCCTTTTGACCTCCTGAACATATTTCTGGCCAAAGAGTCCTCGATCTTGGGCTTTCTATACATACTCATAGACTCCCTCTGATGCTTCAAAAGCCATATAGATGTCCATATCTGACCTTTTGAACTTATTTCTGGTCAAAGGGTCCTCAAAAGTTTTCAAACTATATAAAGTTATAGACTCTTTCTGATGATAAATCAGCTATTCAGAGGTCCCCTTTTGACCTACTGAACATATTTCTGGCCAAAGAGTCCTAAAAGATTAATACAATACATTCAGACTGATATCTTCGGATGTTATATCCTCCTGACAAAAGTCCATATATGACATACTGAATTTTTTTCTGGCCAAGGAGTATTCGAAACTTGGGCTTTCTATACATACTCCTTCTGATGCTTCATAAGCCATATATATGTCCATATCTGACCTTTTGAACTTATTTGTGGTCAAAGGGTCCTCAAAATTTTTCAAACTGTATAAAGTTTTCGAATCCTTTTGATGATAAATCAGCTATTCAGAGGTTTTGACCTCCTGAACATATTTCTGGCCAAAGAGTCCTCGATCTTGGGCTTTCTATACATACTCATAGACTCCTTCTGATGCATCATAAGCCATATAGATGTCCATATCTGACCTTTTGAACTTATTTCTGGTCAAAGTGTCCTCAAAATTTTTCAAACTATATAAAGTTATAGAATTCTTTTGATGATAAATCATCTATTCAGAGGTCCTCTTTTGACCTCCTGAACATATTTCTGGCCAAAGAGTCCTCGACCTTGGGCTTTCTATACATACTCATAGACTCATTCTGATGCTTCATAAGCCATATAGATGTCCATATCTGACCTTTTGAACTTATTTGTGGTCAAAGTGTCCTCAAAAATGTTCAAACTATATAAAGTTATAGACTCCTTTTGATGATAAATCAGTATTTCATGGGGCCCCTTTTGACCTCCTGAACATATTTCTGGCCAAAGAGTCCTCGATCTTGGGCTTTCTATATATACTCATAGACTCCCTCTGATGCTTCAAAATCCATATAGATGACCATATCTGACCTTTTGAACTTATTTTTGGTCAAAGGGTCCTCAAAATTTTTCAAACTATATAAAGTTATAGAATTCTTTTTATGATAAATCAGCTATTCAGAGGTCCCCTTTTGACCTCCTGAACATATTTCTGGCCAAAGAGTCCTCGATATTGGGCTTTCTATACATACTCATAGACTCCTTCTGATGCTTCATAAGCCATATAGATGTCCATATCTGACCTTTTGAACTTATTTGTAGTCAAAGTGTCCTCAAAATGTTTCAAACTATATAAAGTTATAGACTCCTTTTGAAGTTAAATCACCTATTCATGGGTCCCCTTTTGACGTCCTGAACATATTTCTGACCAAAGAGTCCTCGATCTTGGGCTTTCTATATATACTCATAGACTCCCTCTGATGCTTCAAAAGCCATATAGATGTCCATATCTGACCTTTTGAACTTATTTCTGGTCAAAGGGTCCTCAAAATTTTTCAAACTATTTAAAGTTATAGACTCTTTTTCTGATGATAAATCAGCTATTCAGAGGTCCCCTTTTGACCTCCTGAACATATTTCTCGCCAAAGAGTCCTCGATCTTGGGCTTTCTATATATACTCATAGACTCCCTCTGATGCTTCAAAAGCCATATAGATGTCCATATCTGACCTTTTGAACTTATTTCTGGTCAAAGGGTCCTCAAAAGTTTTCAAACTATATAAAGTTATAGACTCTTTCTGATGCTAAATCAGCTATTCAGAGGTCCCCTTTTGACCTCCTGAACATATTTCTGGCCAAAGAGTCCTAAAAGATTAATACAATACATTCAGACTGATATCTTCGGATGTTATATCATCCTGACAAAAGTCCATATTTGACATACTGAATTTTTTCTGGCCAAGGAGTACTCGAAACTTGACCTTTCCATATATACTCGTTGACTCTTTCTAATGTTACGTCAACCATACAGAAGTCCATTTTTGACACAAGGAATATATTTCTGGCCAAAGAGTCCTCGATCTTGGGCTTTCTATACATACTCATAGACTCCCTCTGATGCTTCATAAGCCATATAGATGTCCATATCTGACCTTTTGAAATTATTTCTGGTCAAAGCGTCCTCAAAATCTTTCAAACTATATAAAGTTATAGACTCCTTTTGATGATAAATCAGCTATTCAGAGGTCCCATTTTGACCTACTGAACATATTTCTGGCCAAAGAGTCCTAAATGATTAATACAATAAATTCAGACTGATATCTTCGGATGTTATATCCTCCTGACAAAAGTCCATGTATGACATACTGAATTTTTTTCTGGCCAAGGAGTATTCGAAACTTGGGCTTTCTATATATACTCCTTCTGATGCTTCATAAGCCATATATATCCCCTTTTGACCTCCTGAAGATATTTCTGTTGAGGACACTTTGACCACAAATAAGTTCAAAAGGTCAGATATGGACATATATATGGCTTATGAAGCATCAGAAGGAGTCTATGAGTATGTAAGAAAGCCCTAGTTCGAGGACTCTTTGGCAAGAAATATGTTCAGTAGGTCAAAAGGGGACGTCTGAATAGCTGATTTATCATCAAAAGAATTCTATAACTGTAAATAGTTTGAAAAATGTGGAGGACACTTTGACCACAAATGAGTTCAAAAGGTCAGATATGGACATCTATATGGCTTATGATGCATCAGAAGGAGTCTATGAGTATGTATAGAAAGCCCAAGATCGAGGACTCTTTGGCCAGAAATATGTTCAGGAGGTCAAAAGGGGACCTCTGAATAGCTTATTTATCATCAAAAGAATTCTATAACTTTATATAGTTTGAAAACTTTTGAGGACCCTTTGACCAGAAATAAGTTCAAAAGGTCAGATATGGACATCTATATGGCTTCTGAAGCATCAGAAGGAGTTTATGAGTATATATAGAAAGCCCAAGATCGAGGACTCTTTGGCCAGAAATATGTTCAGGAGGTCAAAAGGGGACCCATGAATAGCTGATTTATCATCAAAAGGAGTCTATAACTTTATATAGTTTGCAAAATTTTAAGGACACTTTGACCACAAATAAGTTCAAAAGGTCAGATATGGACATCTATATGGCTTATGAAGCATCAGAAGGAGTCTATGAGTATGTATTGAAAGCCCAAGGTCGAGGACTCTTTGGCCAGAAATATGTTCAGGAGGTCAAAAGAGGACCTCTGAATAGATGATTTATCATCAAAAGAATTCTATAACTTTATATAGTTTGAAAATTTTTGAGGACACTTTGACCACAAATAAGTTCAAAAGGTCAGATATGGACATCTATATGGCTTATGATGCATCAGAAGGAGTCTATGAGTATGTATAGAAAGCCCAAGATCGAGGACTCTTTGGCCAGAAATATGTTCAGGAGGTC